>NC_035447.2:128341149-128654444 GCF_002127325.2 Helianthus annuus
TAACTAGCAGAGTTAAGACAATTGTGAAAGAAGAGGTTTCAAATGTCACATTCGATTTTCCTAAAACAAATGAAAAGTGTGATGTTGTGTTCGGGAGTGTGACGGAAGTAAAGAAATCATGGGCTTCATTGTTTGAATAAATTCTTTTTGTTAGTTGTAGGGGCTGCCCAAGTCAATTCTATCAAGATGGATTATGGACAGTGGAGCATCACGTCATATGACTGGGACTTTAGCTCTTCTTTATGATGTTAAGTCAATCAATGGAAGCTATGTTGGGTTCGCAGGGAATCAAGGAGGAAGAATTGTCGGTCAAGGAACGCTTACAAACGGAGTGATCTCATTTGACAAAATGAACTATATCGTCGAGCTGGAAAACAACTTACTGAGTATATCACAGATTTGTGATAAAGATTTTAGTGTACATTTTACAAAATCTGAATGTTTAGTGTTGAAACCAGGGTTTAAAATCCCTGATGAGTTGGTGTTGTTGCGCACTCCGCGGGTAAATGATCTTTATATTTTGGACATGAGTGTCGCAACGCCAACAACTCATCAAAAACATTGTTTTGTCACTAAGTATAAAGCTACTAAAAAGGAGTCCATAATGTGGCACCGGAAAATGGGTCACATTCACGTGCGAAAAATGAATTTTTTAGTACATAACGATTTAGTTGAGGGTGTTAATGTGAAAAACTTTCACTTACTTGATGATTGTATTGCATGTAAAAAGGGAAAGAAGACTCGGAAGTCACATCCACCGAAGATGCTCAACTCTATCAGGTTACCTCTTGAGAGATTGCACATGGATCTCTTCGGGCCTGTCAACGTCAAGAGCATTAGCGGGGATTTATATTGTTTGGTGGTGACAGACAACTTTACGAGGTTTTCGTGGGTTGTGTGCTTAGAACGAAAAGATCAAACATTCGAGTTATTGATGATGCTTTTCAAGAAGATGGAAACGGTGTACAAACTGCCAATCCGGAGGATTCGGAGCGACAACGGAACAGAATTCAAGAACAACAAAATGTATGAGTTCTGCAACGAGAAGGGAATTCTTCATGAATTCAGTGCGCCATACACACCACAGCAAAACGGCGTAGCTGAACGAAAGAATCGGACCCTGATCGAGACAGCACGTCCGACGTTGGCCGATTCCAAGCTACCAATCTACTTCTGGAGTGAAGCAGTTTCAGCAGCCTGTTACACTTTGAATAGGGTTCTCACTGTCAAGAAATACAAGAAGACTTGCTTTGAGCTGCTGCACCGTTACAAGCCAAATCTTGAGTTTTTAGAACCGTTTGGTTCACCTTGCACGTTTATAGATGAAAATGGTAAATTTAGAGCAAAAGCTAATGAGGGTTTCTTTGTAGGTTACGCAAGCCCGCTGAAGAGGGTGTTCATACCATGTCTAGGGAAGGTGATTCAAGTCCAACACGTGGATTGTCAGAAGCACACTCCATCGCCACAACTTCCCGGACAAAGATTCCTATTCGACTACGACAAACTCTGGGAGTCGTTTCAACTGCCTGTCAAGCTGAGTGATGAGGAACTTGCTTTTCTGTATCAGTATCAGCAATATACTTCACAAGAGCCTGTGTATAGTCCGCTAGAAGTTTCTCAACCCACCGTGGGTACTCACGACAATGAAGCAGGACCAAGTGGAACTACTCATGAACTACCAGAGGAACCAGCTCCGTCATTTGACGTTTCTGACGACTCAGAGGAGGAACCCGCTCCTACCTTTGACGAGGAGCCAAATGAGACTTCAGAGGATGCTGTGGATCAAACCGTTGATCTCGATATTTCGAATTTGGAATCGGAAGTAGTTGTGCCTGACACGGTTATGCCACGGACGTTGTCTTACCACCCTTCAGAACAGATCATTGGTGACCTACAAAGTGGTGTCAAGACCCGACATCAAATAGACCAAGCTTTTACTTGTTTTTACTCTTCTATTGCTGATATGCAGAAAGAAGTCTCACTTAAATGTTTCATTTCGCAGATAGAGCCCAGAACCTATAAAGAAGCATTGACCGAAGATAGTTGGGTGAATGCAATGCAGGAGGAGCTGCAACAGTTTGAAAAGCTGGGCGTCTGGAGACTTGTCGATCTGCAAAAGAATCAGAAATTAATCAAGACAAAATGGGTCTTTAAGTGCAAGCGTGATGACAGAGGTATCGTGGTAAGAAACAAGGCACGACTTGTGGTTCAAGGCTTCAGCCAACAGGAAGGAATAGATTGCGATGAAGTTTACGCACCGGTTGCAAGGCTTGAAGCAATTCGTATTTTTCTAGCCTTTGCATCTTGGAAATATTTTAAAGTCTATCAACTTGACGTCAAATCTGCTTTCCTGTACGGCACAATCAAAGAAGAAGTGTACGTGGGGCAACCACCGGGGTTCACAGACCCACTACACAAAAACAAGGTGTATCTACTGGACAAAGCACTATACGGATTGCACCAGGCCCCGAGAGCCTGGTACGAGACGCTTTCGACATACTTGCTGGACAACGGGTTCACAAGAGGCACAGTAGACAGCACTTTGTTCACCAAAGAAGAAGCAGGCCACTTGTTGATTATGCAGATTTATGTGGACGATATCATTTTTGGGTCTACCAACGACGACCTTTGCAAAGAGTTTGAGAAGGTAATGAAGAAGAAGTTCAAGATGAGTTCGATGGGCGAGATGAAGTTCTTCTTCGGGCTGTAGGTGGAACAAATGCCTGACGGAATCTTCATTCACCAGTCAAAGTATGTAAAGGACGTGCTCGAGAAGTTCGACATGACAGATTGCTGTCCTGCATCCACCCCCCTCGCGCAGAATCATGGAATTTGTCCCGACGAGCAAGGTGTGAAGATGGACGAGACATTATACCCGATCAATCATCGGATCGTTGATGTATCTCACGGCTTCCCGTCCAGACATCATGTACCCGACGTGTCTTTGTGCTAGATATAAGTCGAATCCGAAGCAGTCGCACCTGACTATAGTGAAACGTATTTTACGATATTTGAAGTGTTACCCAAGCATCGGCTTGTGGTACCCTAGATCGGGTGACTTTACTTTGTCCGGTTTCGCTGATTCTGATTTTGGTAGCTGTAAACAGAATGCTAAGTCCACCACTGCTGGGTGCCAGTTCTTCGGAACTCGGCTTGTCACCTGGCAGTGCAAGAAACAAACTGCAGTAGCGCTCTCTACATGTGAGGCTGAGTACGTCTCAGCTTCTAGCTGTTGCTCACAGATCCTTTGGATCCAACAGCAGATGCGCGACTTCGGTTTGCAATTCTTGGATACACCGATTTTCGTGGACAATGAAGCAGCCATTAATGTTACTAAAAATCCGGTTCACCATTCGAAAACTAAACACATTGAAATCCGTCATCACTTTATCCGTGATTGTCACGAGAAAAAGTTAATTCGGATTGAACACGTTAACACCGATGATCAGAAAGCGGATTTTTACACCAAACCATTCGACAAAAAGAGATTTTATTATCTTTTGAAATTAAACGGGATGAAGAATCTTCAATTTGGGAGGGTAATCGAATGTGAAGCCGAGTTGGGCGGCGATCTGACATGAACCTGTGTCGTTTTGTCAAATTTCTTTTGTACAGTTGTATTTTATGCTTTTCGATAAAAACAAAAACACAAAAATATGTTTTAGTTTTAGGGGGAGATATTCGCAGAAAAATAAAAAAACATGATAAAATCAAAAAAATACAAAAACAATAGAAAATCATAAAAATCCAAAAACATTAGAAAATTTCAAAAATAGTTGTGTAGAATAGGGGAAATGATAGTACATCAGCTAGACGGACACAGTACGCTAAAGATTTGTAATGTTTAAAATGCTTTTAAGCAGTTTCGCTAAAGATGTCTTGATAGGTTTTTACAAAATTAGTAGATCAGTTTGGGATATAAACATAAAATTCACTTGCGTTTACGTGGGGAACACCTCCAGGATATATATGTAACCCCTGAAATCCTGTTTGAAGGGTCCCATATTCTGAGATACTAGGTCTTTATACTCAGTGATATCTGGGGTATTATCCCGGGACTTCTGCTGTATGGAAATACTGACCTAGTCCTCGGATAATACTTTCTGCAAAAGCTTTGAAATATAAGCTCGCCCTCAGCATGCTGATGAAACAATAAAATTGATAGTCGCTGCTGTTGAAAACAAAAGATCCTCTAAAGGGGACACACCTTAAAGTCGAAGTCGTCATCTCTTTGCGTATACGGAAGTATCGACCTGAGCTCTCACGGCCCTCGCAATTACCCCTAAACAGATATCAGCTGTGGTATACTCACCTGTAAGACTGAATACTGGGGTCTGGATACGGGAGTATATACTGAGGTGGGACACATGTAAATGTTTAAGTCCTAAAACACTAACTTAGTATCCCGAACAGATTGAAAATTTTGTGAGAATTTAAAAGGATCAATATATCAGCAATCTACGCGAATTGTTTAAAAGCTTAGTATGAAATAAACAGCTTAACGGTGCTCGTGTCTGGTCGGCAGCTGATATGATCCCCTAACACACTCACAAAAATATTGTGTGTATATAGTTTCAGTTTATCCAGTTAAAATCCAAAAAGATTTTCTTTTCTCATCTTATTTTTTTCGACAACCGATGTTGGGAATTGGAAGATCAAAGCCTATGTGCAGAACATGTCAGTGTTTTGATGAGGGATGGGTAAGCTGGAGATTGCTATACAATGATTGGTATATTGTTTGAAAGTTAAAATGTGTTTGGAAGTTCAAATTTGTCAAAAGTTCATTCAGTTGAACTGATTTCAAAAAAAAAAAAAACGTCAGCATACTTCATAAATCTGATCATCCAAGGCCATTAACTTGGACTTGGTGGGTCAAACAGTTGACCAAGGTCATTGATTTGGACTTGGTCAGCTGGGTGTAACTGTGTTTAATCTGAAAAATAAAAAAATTAAAAAATTGAAATTTTTTGAAAAAGTTCATCACAGGTTCGCTTTTAAGTCAACATTTCATAGTGGTTCGCTTTTAAGTCAACATTTCATAGTGGTTCGCTTTTATGCCAAATACATTGTGGTCCGCTTATTTGTTCATTGTGGTCCGCTTATATGAAATGTGTCATAAAAGCGGATCTACACTACATATATAAGTCACAGTGGTCCGCTTTTAATGTCACTTTACACACTTTACACGGTCCGCTTTTGTGACTTTGTTTCTCCGGCGATTTGAAGCGGATCTCATTCGCGACCAAATTCAGACGTTGTGCTGCCCAAATTTCAACAGATTTAGTTAATTTCTTACTGTTTCAATCATGGGCAAGGTATGTCTTCGCTTAATTTGATCATTATTATCCTTATTTCATGGTGTCGGCATGTCTGTTTGAACGAAGTGTAATTTTTGAGTTTTAACTGTTAAAACTTTACAATAAAACAAGTCAATGTAGTCGTATGATTGTGTAGATCATGATGGTATGCTTTGATTGTATCAAATCGACTGATTGTTGATGTGTGTCAATGTTCGTGTTTAACAGATTTAGATCTAGGGTTTGTTATCTGTCATAAATGAAATTAAATCTGATCCCTAGTGTCGGATTCCTCATGCTATCATAGTAGGGAAGTCAATTTGAAGATTTGATTAGTTTTTGAAGGTTTGACAGTAGATTCGCTTGAACGGTCATCTTAGGTGGTTCGCTTATTTGTACACCGTAGGTCCGCTCATGTGATCAGATATAGGTTCGTTCATTCGAACATGTGTAGATCCGCTTGAAAGAACATATGTTGGTCCGTTTGAATGAACATGGGCAGGTTCGCTTGTGTGAACCATAGGGGTCGCTCTTGTGTACATATTTAGATCTGCTTGTATATACATGTGAAGGTCCGCTCAGGTGAACATTGTATGGTCCGCTTGTATGAACATGTGAAGGTTCGCTTGTACAAACATGATTAGGTCCGCTTTTTGTTAACATGTTTAGGTCCGCTTTTGTGTTCTTGTGAAATTGTTGAAAAATTTGTCAAAAATACCTGATTGAGTGTATATGTTTGATGTGCAGGCTTCTAATGTTATATTTGATCCTCTTCACAACAGCTGTTGTGACTTAGATATTGAGAAAAATCCAGAATTAGAGAATTTCAGGAGTATTCTGGAGTTTATGGGTCGTATTCCTATCCAGAAAGCATTAACTGACCAAAGGCCTATCTACAAATCTCACATCGAGCGTTTCTGGAACAATGCAAGTTATGACGATCAAAGCAAAGTAATTTCATCAGTTGTTGAAGTTCATGGAAAGTCATAAAAGATTTTAGTCACAGAAGCACTGATTCGTGAAGTCATTAAGTTTCCTGACGAGCCTGATGATCCAACAAGATTTCCAGAACGAATGGTGAAAGGGTGTATGTTGAGAATGGGATATAATGGAGCTTTAAATGCCGGAAACTATTTAAAGTCAAAGTTTCAGAAGCCTTATAAGTTTTTGATTCATTGTGTACTGATTTCATTAAGTCATACTAAAGGTGGATACGATGCAATGCGCGATTACCAAATGAATATGATTACGGCATTGGTGTTGAACAAAAAGTATAATTTCTCACATATAGTATTCCACTATATGGCTGAGAATAGCAAGGCAAAGGTCAAGACTTGGATGTATCCAAGATTTGTGCAGATGTTGATTGACCATGCGTATCCAGAGATTGATCGAAATATTAAAGATGATTTGTTGGTGCAAGTTCACATGACCAATAATACACTAAAGAAACTTGTGAAATATCATCCGAATCACCCAGAGCCAACACTTGTTGTCGAGCCTTTCGGTTTTATTAAAGATGTTCAATATGTTGATCCAGATCCAGTTAATCATCTAAACTGGAGAAATGAGGCTGAGATGAAAGAAGCAAGATATGCTGATGAGTTGAAAATACTTGCAGATTTCAAAAATACAAAGAATGAATGGTATGTGAAAGAATCCGGAAGAAGACGTAGAATGGCAACTCCTATTGTTCGAGAAGGTGAAGGATCTTCGTCATCAAAACCTAGAAAGAAGCAAAAGAAAGCAGAAACAATGTCTTTGGTTGATGAACCGGAAGAAGATAATCCGGTGGTAACTGCTGAAAAAGAACAAGTGACAGCTATAGCAGATGATCCATTTAATGTTGATGTGTTATTTGATACAGATGTCTTGGAAACAGGGCCAGAAGTTGTTGCTAATGTTGAACAAGTTGTAGATGTTGAAGCACAGAAAGAGAAAGAAAAAGTTGCTGATGATATTGAGGGTGATGATGTAGATAAAAGTACAACAAGTTCATCAAGTTCTTCAGATGATGGTATTGATGAGATTGAAAGTCGAAAAAGAATTGAAGAAGAGATAGAAAAAGAGAAGATGTTGAGAAAGAGAAAGAGACAAGAAAAAGACGATGATGATGTTTATGTGCCTTCTCCAGAGCATGTCTCAGGATCACAATCTTCTCCAAAAGCTAGAAAGAAAGCGGGAGGTCGTAAGAAAGTTGTTTCTCCAAAAGTTCGCAAGGTCACGCCAAAGATCAAGACTCCGAAGGTCGTATTAAAGAAGAAACAAACAAAAGAAAGCCAGAAGCCTCCCACACCACCACATTCACCAATCCAATCACCACCCCGACAACCTACTCCACCACAACAATCCTCACCACCTAAACAACCAACACCTCCAAGACAACCATCACCTATTCAACAAACACCACCACCACAACAACCTTTTGTTACCTCACAAGAACTATTTCAAACACCTCCACTCACCTAAATGCAAACTGGTTTGTCTAGCAGAGGTCTTTATACTCCACAGGATAATCTGTTAGATGTTGGAGATTTTGATTTTGCCAACACTTCACAAGTCAGAAATGTTGAAAAGAAAGTTGAAGAAGTTGTTGCTGAGAACAAGAGACTAGCAGCTGAAAATAAGAAAGTGTCTGACCGTGAAAAGAATCTAGAGATGAGAGTAAAGAAGCTGGAGATGGAAAACAGAGAGTTGGTGAAAAACATTGACTCTGATCAATCAGAAATTGATATCTTGAAGGTTAAAGTTGTTGAACTTGAAGAAGAGAAGACAAGACGTGATGAACAGAATGAATACTTCAAGTTAAAGAATATAGAGCTTGAAGCAGCTAAGGCATTAAGAGATCACGAGTTCTATATGCTGAACAAAGTTGTCGAAAGCATGCTCGGAACATCGGTAGAACAAAAGTTTGAAGAGCTGCAAGTTGAAGAGCTTAGAGCTGAACGTCAAGCAGAGATTGAAAGACAAATGATAGATAAAGGCAAAGGAGTTGAAGGAAGTTCAGCTGTGACTGAAAGATCAATAGTACCTTCTATGGTTGTTGATAATCCCGAGTGTATCACTGCAATATCTGGTTTGTTTGAAGAGGAAACACATCTTGAAGAGTTGATGGGTAACAGTGATGATGATGATGATGAAGAGGAGGATGAAGAAGATGAAGAAGACGAAAAAGTATTCTCTGCGAGCAGTCATGGATCTGGTAAAGATGATGATGATGATGATGATGCTCGGGGAGGTACAGGTTTGAAAGTTACAGAAGCTTCCACCGTGAAAACAGTTGATGATCTGATGAATGATTCGGTAAATGAAGAATCAGGGGAAGCAAGTGGAAAGGTGGAGTCAAGTAAAACTCAGATCGTTGAACATTCTGAAAAGTTAATCTTGGGATTAGATGTTTACAGAGAAATGATGCATACTGTGGATCCGGAGTTCAAGTTTGATTTTGAAGAAGAGTTGGAGTCTTTTGATATCAATCAACAGCCTGAATACACGTATAAGTATGTTGAAGAGGCTGACAAGTATGACAGAGTTGAGATTGAAGACTGGACAGATGATGAAGATGTAGTTGAAGATGCTTCTAAGTTTCCTACACTTATGGAGTTCTTTGCTGAAGAAAATAGAGAAGAATTGAGACAAAAGGTGACTGAGGCAGTGAAAGAAAAGAACTTTGATAGTGCTCAAAAGGAAATGGAAAAGGAAGATAGATCGAAGTGGTTCAGAAAAAGTCACGAGAGAAAGTTTAAGAGAACTTTGAAGTATTATCAGCGTGATAGAAGTGTGTCTCTCGGTGATATCATCAGTTGGGGTTACTTACTGCAAGTAAATGCTTATGCGATCAGACGAGAATGCGGAGTTCAATACTTTGAACGTTTATATGACATCATGTCATTACCTTGGTGGGATGTAGATGAGCTACCGAAAGTTAGATGTTTGGATTAACCTGTTCGAAAGAATGATGTTGCTATGTGGGGTTACATCAAGTATGAATCTTTGAAAGAATTTCGCAAATGGAAGCCACATCATCCAAAGCGCGTGCAGAGGGTAGATCCAGATACTGGTGTTACAGAGACTATCCTTAATGTCAAACCTCCGAGAACAATGAAAATAATTCCAATGCCTCAGATGGAACAAGACTTTTATAAAGGCTTTATTGGTTGGGTGTATAGTTGTATTTCAACTGAAGCAATTATTACTTACAGAGCAGGTGGGGAGATTCGAGAAATACATGTTTATGATCCAATGTGGCTGGTAAATTGCTCTGCGAAGGATATAGAATGTCTTTTCATCAACAAGATTCACTATCAACCAGCAGATAGAGAACAAGCGCAACAGTTTCAACGTGTAGTTTCTCTTTGCTTTCAGAAAGGTATTAATTCTGAAAGTAAATGGAAATCTTCTTGGTGGTCGCTTGACGAGAAGATGAAAAGGAAAGCTAAATGTGAACGTCAAAAGCTTGATGAAAAGAAAGGTACATTCTTGAAGATTCAAGCTGAGGAAGAAAAGGCGAGGAAGAAAGAGAATGAAAGAATAAGGGTTGCGCTGAGCAGGAAGCCTAAGCCAAGGGAAGAGACGTATAGATCTGTCTGAAGACCCAAAGACAAGACGAAGACTGCGGCTGTATCCAAGGGGGAGTTTGTTGGTGCATTATGTCTAAAGCCTGCGTCTTAATCTTGTTAGTTTAATGTATAGGGTCTAGATAGGTGTTTATGTAAAGTACAGGGGTTAATAGTGTAATTTTGTGATGTTAATGGTTTAGGTCCGCTTATATGGACACTTGACATAAAAGCGGATCTACAAAGAAGAGGTCCGCTCATATGGACATGTCCATATAAGCGAACCTGTCTCCACTATATATACCCCATTCAGTCTTTCACATTTGTAACTTTGATGTCATCGGGTAGCCGAACTGCTGACCGTGTGTTTTCTGAAGAATTAATGTGAAAGCAAGTTAAAAGTGAATTCTATCTGTTTTCTACTCATTTCTTCTATCATTTGCTTTGATTCATGCCAAATATGTATTTCCGCTACATATTCGGTAGGTACTAGCTCGAATTGACTCATTTGACTGTCAAACTCGGTCCTACACCTTCTTTTGTTTCTGCTTGCCTGCTTAACATTCTCATGTATTCTGCTCTGTATGATGAATTTTCTGGTACAAGATCCATCATGTTTTCTGGTAGAACAGGTACATCAAAGTCTGACTTCCATGACCCTGCAGCACTCCAAGGTCTCATAATTTCTGATCTCCACATATATTTTGATTTTGGAGTTTGCAGATTTCTTTCAGAGAAAGCATCAGAAATTATGATGGATAAAAATCTGGGAAATGGTAGATGTGAATCTATATTTCCAGTTTTGGTCAGAATTGATCTTTTGATCAGATTGAATATTTCTGTTCCAAAATCAATATTCAACCCAGTTATAAGGCTGAACATGATTGTTAGAATATTCATATTTATCTGATCCGTACCTCCGATCTTGGATGATAAGCATTTATTCAATATTTCATCAATACTTGCCAGAAGGCAGGTAGCTTGTTCCTCTTGAATTCGTTGATTTTTGAAATCTTCGCCTTGCATCCCATTACAGCATCAAGTTGTTCAAACATGTCTTCTTTTGGTGGTGTATCTTCATATTCTTGATTTAAGGGTAGTTCCAAACATTCCCTTATTTTCTCTGGTGTGATTTTGATGAAGATATCTTCCCATACATGTGTTGTTAGCTCCATATGTGTTCTATGAGCTTCGAGAGTGTGTACAACCTGTTGTATCAATCTTTCTGGTACCTCTCTGGTCTTTGTAAGAGCATGAGCTATTGGGCTTCTGATCAGAAATTCAATGAGAATTTGACACTTCACATCATATTGTTCGATATTGGTGTTCATTGCTTCATTGTTGTTCTTCAAAGGAAGATATTCAGCTTCAGTGATTAGGGCAACAGAGTGTTCAGCTGGAGGTGGACTGTTGTTTGAGGCATCCATTAAGGATTTGGGTTTTTGCTTTTGAAAAGGGCTTTTAGGGTTTTGAGAATTGAGATTGAAGGTGAACGTCTCTGTTGTTGGAGGGTATATTTATAGTGAGCTGAGATAGAGATTTTTGAGTGTTTTTCGTGGGTTGTTTGTATTCAAGGTGTTTTATGACACCTTAATGATGTTTTAATCTTTTAAAGACGCAACCGTTTTTGAAAAACCCTTGGGTTATCTCTAATTTAATGTATATCTCATTCAAGACAATTAGAGATTCCAACGATTTTTAAAAGATAACCACTAGTATCCAACTTGCACCTTTTTAGGTGGGACCCTTTTTTTGATTTTAGAATAGGTCCAATCAAAAGCCTTTTCTTCAATTGAGTGCTTTCCCATGTTGTTCTTTTAATGATATATATATTGAAAGATCTAAATGTTTCATAAAGAGTTGAATTTTCCCATATATATCATCAGAAGATATTTGATTCATTTATAGAAGTCTGAATCAGGGAATGAGTGGAGTTTGATAAACTTTCTTACCTTGATCTTGTGAACTCCGCATTTTTGTTCTGATGTATCAGGAAGTCTCTTTCATATTGCTTGTTCCAGTCCTCAGAAAAATTGAAAGAAACATATCTAAAAAAATAATTCAGTTTTTTTTTTTGTTTCTTTGCATCAAATTTCTGATGTTTTAATGAAATTTCTGATAAATTTTATCAGATTCTGATGATTTATCATATCCTATCAGATTTCATTTGATTCTTACCAGATTTTCCTTGTTATCATCAGATAAGATTTCTTAGTTCCCCCTGGACCTATTGACATATTTAACTAACATTTAATTAAGAAAATCTGAATATATTACAGAACAAAAGTGGGTTAGAACATACAAAAAAAAAACCTTAAAAAGCTAAAACAAACATAGATAGACCTAACTACTCATCATCTTCATCCAACACGTTATACATGCACTTCACGTATAACCAGAGACTGGTTATTCTCCCTGTATTAAAGGTTGATGGAACCAGGGAAGCAACTCTTAAGTTTTCTTGAAGTGCTAGTTCAGCTCTTGTATAACAGCTTCTCACACCACCAAAGTCAAGTTGACTTGTGATTACTTTGGTTACGAAACGAGGGTATATCAGAAAAGGATTACGGTCATGGACGTTTCCTTCTAAGTCTCTCATGAGAAACTTAACATAATTGTAAGGTTTTTCCTGTACAATAGCATGCGCCACTTCCATCATCCTGTAAGACAGCTCATTAAAGTGTCCTGTCTTTTTCGAAAAGCAGACACTCAGCTGTGTTACCAAATATTGAAAAGGTGGTATGAACCCAGATTTACAAATTTGCCATGACACATTGCTTGAATTGTAGCCCATTTCAGTCAAGGTCCTTTGCACTTCTGCCTTTTCCAATATAGTGATCCTTCGACAGTCATCCAATTTGAGGACATCTCTGAGTGTTTCCTCTTTTAGGGTGATCTCTACCCCCATAACCTTACTTCTTATCCACATAGAAGTGCCACTTATAACAACTTGAGCATTCCACCAGAACTCCTGAAGAAGTTCTGGATATATGGTGACATATGTAGACATGGCAAAGCCCAAGGGACTTCTCATGATCATATTGTACACAAACCTGCAGTCCTCCCATGCAGGTCCTTCTAAGTTGGATCTTAGTCTGAGATTATGATGTTCGTGAAGTATGAGAGGAAATTGGTTGGATTCCATTGATCTTGGGTGGTTCATTTTGAAAATAAGAAGTTTTTCTGATGGTAGGCTTTTGAAGAGAAGATTTTGTTGTGAAGAATGTCTTTTTCAGATTGTTAATATTTATAGGTGAAAGTGATAGTTTCATATTAACAAAAAAAATTTCTTCTTTTCATTTAAGACGATATCTATTGCAGTGAATATGACAGTCTACTAAGCCTTTTGTGTGAGTAAGCATTCAAATAGGTGGGCGGCTACTTTCATAGCTCCTAATGATATTGATGCTTACATGTTTCTGTTAAACTCCTTATAACCGAATGACGTTGCATGAAAAAAAAATCCCTTTTTCCTTTTTTTTTTTTTAAAAAATTTGTGACGATTGAATTCTTTGGATTTAATTTTATCTTCATGCATGTCATGTTTTCCCTTCCCCCCCCCTTTTTTTAAACAACAAACAAAGAAAAAAAATTATACAAATGGAATATGTATGAAGATATGAACTTTTGATGATTACTGATTATTATGCACAATTAAACAACGGTTCCTGATGTAAATCAGAATTTCTGGTAAATCATCACATTTTATTGATGATTTATTAAATTTTCTGATTTTTCATCAGATAGATGAATTTCTGCATCAGAATTTTGTTTAATTGTCCTTTCATTCTCAGTAACTTGATGATTATCAACTTGGTTTTTTTTTTGTTTTGCTTTTATTTCTGAAACATTTTCATCTCTTATGTTGACCATGCCAAGTTTGCTGATCAAAAAATTATGTCTGTTTTCATCAAGAGGTTTTGTGAATATATCAGCAATTTGGTTTTCAGTTGGAACAAAATACATTTCAATGTTACCTTTCTCCACATGATCTTTTATGAAGTGATATCTGACATCTATGTGTTTGGTTCTTGAGTGATGAACTGGATTTTCTGTTATTGCAATTGCACTCTTTGAATCACACAAAATTGGTATTTTTGTCAGATTTACTCCATAGTCCTTCAGTTGAGTTTGCATCCACAGCACTTGTGAACAACAGCTTGCTGCTGCTACATATTCTGATTCTGCTGTTTATGTGGCAACACAGTTTTGCTTCTTGCTTGCCCAACATACCAATTTTTCCCCCAAGATTTGACAAGCACCAGATGTGCTTTTTCTGTCAATTTTACACCCTGCATAATCTGCATCTGTGTATGCAATTAATTCAAGGTTTGTATCTTTTGGATACCAGAGACCAAGTTCTGACGTGCCTTTTAGATATTTGAAAACCCTTTTTACAGCCTTTAAATGAGATTCCTAAGGGTCACATTGATATCTGGCCAGAAAACATGTAGCAAACATGATGTCTGGTCTACTTGCAGTTAAGTATAACAATGACCCTATCATCCCTCTATAGGTTTTAATATCTACACTTATTCCATCTTTATCAGAATCCAATTTGTTCCCTGTTGCCATGGGAGTTTTTGAAACAGAGCAGTTTTCAAGTGAATATTTTTGTAGAATTGTTTTGACATATTTTGATTGACTCAGAAATATTCCATCAATTCTTTGTTTGACTTGTAAACCTAAGAGAAAAGGTTAATTCACCCATCATGCTCATTTCAAAATGGCTGGTCATTAATTTTTGAAACTTTTTGCAAAATTTTTCATTTGTTGATCCAAATATAATGTCATCAACATATATCTGAACCAACAAGGTATGGTTTTTGTGTGTTTTGAGAATGGTGTCAATAGTACCTTTGGTAAATCCAGAATTGAGTAAGAAGTTTGATAATGTTTCATACCAGGCTCTTGGAGCCTGCTTCAATCCATACAAGGCTTTGTTTAATCTATAAACATGATTTTGAAATTTTGGATCAACAAAGCCTTCAGGTTGTTGCACATAAACTTCTTCTTCAATTTTACCATTTAGGAAAGCTGATTTTACATCCATTTGATAAACTTTGAAATCCTTGGATGCAGCATAAGCATGAAAAATTCTCACAGCTTCTAATCTAGCTACTGGTGCAAAGGTTTCATCATAATCAATACCTTCTTGTTGACAGTAACCTTTGACTACTAACCTTGCTTTGTTCCTTGTGATTATGCCATTTTCATTAGATTTATTCCTGTATACCCATTTTGAGCCTATGACAGATTTGTCTTTGGGCTTGGGTACTAGATCCCACACCTTGCTCTTTTCGAATTGATCCAGCTCTTCTTGCATAGCTTGTATCCAATCTGGATCATTCAGAGCTTCTTTGGCAGATTTGGGTTCTAATGTGCTTAAGAACCCAGCATATGCACATTCATGTGCAGTTGCAGATCTTGTTCTCACACCATCAGCTGGATTGCCAATGATATCAGAATGAACATGCCCTTTGATCCATCTCAACCTATTTTGAACAACTGTTGGTTCTGATGGATTTGAAGTTTCCCCCTGTTCAGTTACCTCTGTTTCATGTAAAGCACCTGAATTTTGATTTTCTGTTGTGCTATTTTACTTGTTCTTCAGGGTTAGTACATGATATTTCAGTTGATTTAAATGTGCAAGCTTTATCATGTTCTAAAAGATCTTCTGATATTATTTCAAAGAGATGCTCATAATTTTCTTGTTTGTCAGAAAAATTTATTTCTTTCATGTATTCATCAGAAACTTCAGTCTCTGATGAGTCATCAAATGAGGCATATAAACTTTCTCTGATTGTCCTTGTATTAAGAATGAAAATTCTATAAGCTTTTGAGGACAATGAATATCCAAGAAAAATACCTTTTTCTGCTTTTCTGTCAAAATTTTCAAGACTTTCAAAATCATTGAAAACAAAACATCTACAACCAAATGTGTGTAAAAATTTTACACTTGGAATTCTATTATTTATTATGTTGTAGGGTGTTTTGTTTAGCCTTTTGTTGATGAGAGTTCTGTTTTGAGTAAAACATGCATTTGCAATTGCTTCTGCCCAAAAGTGAGAGGGCATTTTGGCATATGCAAGCATTGTTCTGGCAGCTTCTACTAAGGTTCTATTTTTTCTTTCAACAACCCCATTTTGTTGAGGGGTTCTGGGAGCAGAAAAGTCATGAGAGATTCCTTTGTTTACAAGAAAGATTTCAATTTTAGAATTTTTGAATTCTGTCCCATTATCTGATCTGATCCTTCTTACTGTTAGTTTTAACAGATTTTCAATTTTCTTTATAAAATTAATGATCAGATCAGGTGTTTCATTTTTCTTTCTCAAAAATTCAACCCATGTATATCTAGAAAAATCATCAACTATTACTAGTATATATTTCTTTCTAGAAAACCTTTCTGTACCTATGGGTCCACACAGATCCATGTGTAAAAGTTCCAAATTTTGTGTAATGGAAGATTCAGAAGTTGACTTGTGAGAGCTTCTTTTTGATTTTCCCATCTCACAAGCATCACAAATTTTATCCTTTTTAGAGGATATGAAAGGTAACCCTTTTACCAGACCTTTACTTGCTAATTTGTTTAGGTTTTTGAAATTCAAGTGAGCCAATCTTTTATGCCACAACCAACTACTTCCTTTGTTAATCTTTGAAAATAAACATAGTTTAGGATGTTCATTTTCTTCTTTGAAGTCAAAGTAATAAATTAATTGTCTTATCCTTTTCCCACTCAAATATACTTTATTATCATCCATACCTATTAGCAAGCATTTTTCTGATAAAAATGTTACCTGAAAACCTTTGTCACAGATTTGACCACAGCTCAGCAAATTATATTTTAAGCCTTCAATATAAGCTACTCTTTCAATGGTCAAACATCCATAACTGATACATCCGTATCCCATTATCCTTCCTTTCACTCCGTTTCCAAAGTTCACCATTTTACCCAGCTTTGAGACAAAGTTGCTGAGTAAGTTCCTATCTCCAGTCATATGCTTGGAGCTTCCTGAGTCGCAGTACCAGATCTGCTGCACATGATGGTCCTGAAATGAAATGATTAGAGGGATTTAGGTACCCAGGCATGCTTGGGTACACTTTCTGATGATATTCTGGTTTTATTAATTCTTCTAGATGACCTTTCATCAGAATTTCTGTTGGATGCTGAGCCATTAACATAATTTTTGTTTTTTCTTTTAGAGATGGTGTTGAACAAGCTTCAGTATTTCAACACACATACAGGAATCATCAGAAATTTCTGATTTTCCTTCTTGTGATGGAATGTAGGGATAGTTTTGAAAAGATGAGTGAACTGCTTCTGGAGTTTTTACAAACTCTTGACTGCATTCACTTCTTTTTGGTTCAAAATTTGGCTTATCAAAGGAGTATTCAGAACATGTTGATTTGCAAGTTTCAGAACCAGATTCTGATAAGTATTTATCAGAAGTCTGTTGAGTAGCTTTTACAAAGACAGTGGGTGTGTTATTGTTTGTTCTTACATAACCCAACCCTTCTCCTTTGTTCTTACATAACCCAACCCTTCTCCTTTGTTCTTTGGAGTGGACTCTATGAAACTTATGAATTCTTTTGCTTCTTGAAAACCTCTTACATTAATTTCTTAATCATTGATTTTCTTGTAAAGATCTCTTCTTTCATTTTCATAGAACTCAATTTTAGCTCTTTGATCTAAACTTTGTTCTATCAGTAATTGGTTTTCAAGAATGATTTTATTCAAAGTCCTCTGCAACTCATCAGATTTTTTACCATCTGATTGATGTTTAACTTGCAAGTTTAAAAAATCTGACATGAGCTCATTTAGCTTGTGTTCAAGATCAAGATTGTCTAAACTTACCTGTTGTCCTGAAGTCTCTGGTATGTCATCAGAAAGTGGCATGAGACAGAAGTTGGCCATTTCTTCTTCTTCTTCATCAGAAGAGTCATCAGATAGCCATGTATCTGTTCCAGCAATTAAGCTGACTTGCTGTTGTTGCTTCTTAGCTTCCTCAAGCTTCCTTTCATAGTAAGCAACATCTTTCAGCTTCTTGGTCTTACACTCAGATGCATAATGACTTTTTTGCTTGCACTTGTAACACACCACTTCAGCCTTTCCCTTATCTTTAGATCTAACATCTTCTTTAGATCTATCATGCATCCTCCTTCTATCACTCCTCTGGTACCTCTGGCTTCCTCCCCTCAACCTTTGCTCAAATGTTTTGGTGAGCAGTGCTATTGCATCAGCAAAGGCTGAAAAATCTGATGATGAATCAGAAGTTTCAAAGGCCTGGCTGTTTGATGGTTGTGGATCATTGGAAGTTGTTTGTCTTTGTGAGTTAGAGATAAGAGCTAAAGATCCCCCTCTTTGAATGGTTTCTTCAAATATTTCTTCCTCTTTGGGGATCAAGATGCTATATAAGTCATGACTAGTTCTAAGGTTGAGGACAAAGTCATTGTGAGACTTCTCCATTCTCTAGGCAAAGCATCAAGAAATTTAATGTTTCTTTCATCATTTGATTTAGTTATTCCATATTTCTTTAGCTCGTTTAAAAGTTTTGTGAACCTTTGATATGTATAATTTAACTTTTCATTAGGTAAACTTTTAAACCTTTCATAGGATGAGACGTTGTTTGTTCTCTTGTTTCTCTTCATCCTTTCTCCTCCTTCACATAGAATTTCCAACTGATCCCATATTTCCTTGGCTGATGCACAAGCATCAACTTGTGAAAATATGTCATTAGGGATGGCCATTATTAAGAGTGATTTTGCTCTTTCATCCTTAACCACCAGATCCTTGTCTTCCGGGCTCCAGTTTATTTCACTTTTTGGAGCACGAGAGGCAGGGATTCCTGGTGCTTGGTCAGTTGCTGGAATTGCTGGTATTTTAGTCATTGGTATATGTGGACCCTTTCAATGGATTGAAACAGAGCTTGGTCATGACCATTAAGGAAATTGACCATCCTGATTTTCCATTGGGGGTATTCCTCTCTGACCAGAGTCGAAGGTTTGGACATAGAACCAATGTTAAAAGCATTATTTCAGGTTTGAAAGCTGGCCATATTTAGAAAAAAGAAGAAGAGCGATTGATCGTTTGAAAATAATTTATTCAATCTGCTCTGATACCAATTGTTGGACCCAGTATGGCCTTAACAACTTCTTTTTACGTAATATGGCAAGTGATTTCAGTATATGTGAAAAAGATGTGCGGAAATGGAAATCGGACTTTCAAGAAACAAGACCTACATAATTATCAAGTTTATATCACTTTGAAACAAAGTAGTTTAACAAGGTGATTGTAAGATTATTATCTAATACAAAAAAATCTTGATTTCTGTGGGTGAGAAGAGTAATTGGAGTTTGAGTGTTTGTATGTGAATGCTAAGCTTCAAACTCAAGTATCTTCTGCCTCTCGAGCCTTCTATTTATAGACGGCTGTGGGCATGAATAAACAATTGTTTATTCATGCAATAAGTCCTGCATAAAGTAGCAATTTGACATATTCATTGAATCCATCGTTCAAGTTGCATTTGTAATCATGAAAACCAATAATGTCATGCTTCGGTCATGGGTGGCAGGATAGAGTTGTAATTTTAGACAAGTGGGTTTGTTATCAGAATTTCTGATAAGCCACTTCATCAGAAATTCTGGTGAACAAATCATTAGAAAGTCTGATGATCAGAATTTGTCAGAAACTGATGATATTTCATCAGAAATATCATCAGATCCATCAGAAATGACCTTCTCTGATAATCCAAATCAACTCTTTATCAACTTGAGATTCTTTGTAGTAGATACTTTGCTTTTCGGTTGTCCCAACTGTTTTTCTTCATCTTGTTGTGTTCTTCAGGACTGTTATCTTCTTCAGAGATCCAGTTGATGGAGATTTTCTTCAATACTTACAAATAAAGTTTCCTAACAATCTTCTGTGACCCTCCTGTGATGACGAACCAGCCAGCTCAATTTAAGTACGGATTGGTCACTTTTTGCAATCCAACTCTCACCTAACTTCTTTTAAAACCTCATTAACTCTTGGCCTAACTTCCCCACTGTAAATACAACCTCCCTAACCCTCATTTTCACTTTCAAAACACTATAATCACTCTCAAATCCTCTCAAGAACATTCAAAAATTCTGATTTTTGGGCAGAAAGTTTCAAGACTTTTAAGTGAGTTTTAGCTCACTTCTTTACTCATTTCTTCCTTGTTTTTTCTTTCATCTTACTTGGATAACGTCTAGGAAGGTTTTCACATGTTTGCCATGGCAAACTAAGGTGAAACCTCACCATATTTGAGGTCCAAAGTGAGATTAAATTATGTTTTGTACAAAGTTCTTATATCTTCTTTTCTTTACTAAACTTGGTGAAATCTTGTACCCACCAAGCTCACAACTTAGTTCATAGTTGTGAATTTGTGTTGAGGTTGATTTCCATCAAGTTGTGAGTTCAAAAACTATTTACTTTAAGTTCATACATGTTATATTCAATTGTTGAAAACATTCACGGTTCATCATCTTCCATATGGTTGAACTTGTGTCTTGTAAAAGTGTGAACCGTGGGAGCTTTGGCTTTCCAACCTAGTTCCACTACCTCACTTGTGAACCTTGTGTATGAACACTCAAGTAGCTTTCTAGTCTCAAAGTAACATAACCCCGTCTAGCCTCCAACACTTAGTTAACTCTTTCCATGTTGTGGTGGTTCACCCGGGTTAGGTCTTACTTGGCTACTTGATAATTTATTATTTAGTTATTTATTTCTTGTCATTCATGAGCTTTCAAATTATCCTTGTGATGATTTGTGTAGTGGTGAATCATACAATGAGGTTAATCCTCCATGCTTGACTTACATGATAATCTATGAAACTAATGATGGACTTAGCTTAGGATTAATATTGTAACTATATAAATATATATATAAATATGAACATAGCTGAATTTATGATGATAATCAGGTTATGGTTATTGTATGTCCAGGAACTGTTAATCAGATATCACGATCACAATCAGAGTGCAGAAAACTTATGAAAGTGACAAGAGCAAGAACAATCGAACTGATTAGATTACACACGAGTATGAAACTCGTCTGGTACATGTAACACCCCAAAAATATTTATTATGCATAAGTTAAAATGTAACAATAAAAGGGTGGTGCTTAAATTAAATTTGTGATGGAAATAGAGGGACTAAAGCTGTAATTACCTAAAACTAAGATTAATAAAATGATAAATAACAACAAAACCCACACACAGTACGTGTGTGGGGTTCTACTCGATCAAACAAGGGCCAAGGGGGGAAACCCTAGCTTCATCCAATTCACAAGAGAAACTATAGAGATTCAAAGAAATTGAAAGCATAATCAGGAAATTGCAAGCTCTTAACTTTTTCATTGAAAGGGTAAGTTCAATTTCGTGATTTAACAAATTGTAGGAAGTGGGTTTTGATCTAATCTTGAATGCATGACATGAAATTTATGAAATTTAGTTAAGATTATGATATAAGATTAAAATAATATCTGATTACTAGCAAATTTTGTTGGCTAAATAGTCAAGACCCAATTTATGAGAAGTTACTAGGGATAGAATGATCAAGTATTTATATGTGTGTGATTTGTTGATGAATAACCTTGCCTATGATGTATAAAATTAGATAAATTGATATGGAATAAAGCTTGATTGATTATTGTAGAATGATTGAAGAAAACTAGCTTAAAAACATGTTTAGCAAGATAGGTAAAAGTCCCAAAAATGCGAAACCCGCCATGTGTTTGATGAAATGCTTGAAAGAACAATTATGTGAAACTTGGAAGTTAATGGAACAAAGTTTGGGATACTAAATGAACGAATGATTATGTTGATATAGACGTGAAGGAGGGCTCGAGTGCTAAGAAATCGGAAGGATCACAGGATCGAGGTATGTTTTGTTGCATACAAAACCTTATTTATAATTTTGTCTATAATATGATAAACAATCCTTGTTGAAATGTTATGGTGATTAGTAAGTAACTAGCAAATCCATTGCGGATTTGGTTATAATGAAAGTTATAATAAGCTATGCAACTCGACCGGTTCTAGTTGAACAAGTCGAGTAAGAATAAGCTACCATCCGTTTTGAATGGGTGGTTTTGAATGCTATGATGAATGCTAGAAGCTTAATCCGTTATACGGATAGAAAGAAGGATTTATGTTGAAAGCAATTAACCCAACTAAACGGGTCGAATGTGTATGCTTAACTCTCATTAAGAGTGTTTATGCCAAACCCAAATACTTGGGTAGTCGAATGTGTAAGAAAGATGAAAGCTCATATATGGATGGAACTAAAACGAAGGAATTATTATGTAACAAATGTGATGACTAACTTTTAAAGCCTTGTTGTTGAATGTAGGTAAATCCTCACTTTAGGCGATTTAGAGATTTGGAGCGAGCACGTGTCCATGTCTTGTTATACTAAACACTTCCGCTAGCTTATTCGCATCTTTTTGGTCCATGACTTGTTATTTTGTCCAACTTTGTTAGTAGTCGTACATTTGTACAACTTGTTGTCTTTGTTTTGGTAGTTTTATGTCAAAAGGATCGTAGAATGTTATTTAGTGGATCAAGTTAAAAACAGGGGGCATGTTCGTTTTTCGAACGGGTCATGCCCAATTTTTGTAAAAAATTTAATTATGTATCAAAGTTGGTATTTATGATGTCTATTAAATTACTCTAGTAAGTAATTTTATAATTACAGAAAAGCGGACCTTACAAGTTGGTGTCAGAGGCAAGGTTTGAGGGATTCGGGCAAGAGTCTTAGTGGTCGAACTCAAACTGATGGCTCGTGCAAATGTGCTCGCTCCGAGATCGCCAATGAGGTAAAATTTTAAACATTCGCTTAATATGAGTATGTATAGTGCCTTACGGTTTAAGATTTAAGATTAATTATGTTAAGAAGTGTTAAGATGGGTAAAATGAGAAATCCCTGGACCCGGGTAGCTGAAAACGGACCCGGAAAACAGTCGGAACAACCAAAATAAAGTTCAGCAGCGATCTAGCAGAGGAGAGGCCGTCACCGACGGGCCTTTGGCCGTCGCCGACGCGCCCCTAATGCCGACGCCCTAATTGCCTGTGGACAGACTAAAGTGGCCGACGCCACTTTCTGGAGCCCGTCGCCGACGGGTTAGGAAGCCGTCGCCGACGGGTTAGGAAGCCGTCGCCGACGGCTTGTGTAATCCAGCTCACGAAAATTTTAAGTTTTTCAAAATTTATTTAACAGTACTTCCCGGGAGCCTGATTCACGGTTTTGTCGAGTCATTATGAGGCAAATTAAGTATGTAAGAAATAAATAAATAATGAAACAAACGACGAACGTATGAAGTAAAGCTCGGAATGTAAGAATGAGACTAAGTAATACTGACTAATGAATAATGATATGTTAAAAGCTTATGATCCTTATTAAATGTAAACATGACATTGTGTAGATGGCCAATGCAAGAAACGTTAATGATGATGATGATGAAACAACTAGACAAGAAGCATTTAATAGCAAGGTCGAAGAGGTGGCTGAAGGAGTTATGCAAGCTAATCTTCCACGATTAGCTCAAGAAGTAGAAAGTCGAGTTTTGGGAATTGTGGATGCTATGATGACTAGCAAGATTGAAGAATTGAAAGAACTAATCGAGGGGTCTAAAAGTAAAGGCAAAGAACGACGATGCACATATAAAGATTTCATGGCATGCAAGCCTACAACGTATGATGGTAAAATCGATCCAATAACGTGCCAAAGATGGATCTCAAGCATGGAGGCGGTGTTTAAACGAAGTCGGTGTGATAAGGAGGATCAAGTGATGTTCGCTACGGGGCAACTCACCTTTCAAGCGAAAGATTGGTGGGATGCTTATAGTAAGGAGGTAGGTGAGGACGAACTTCAGACAATGACTTGGCAAGAGTTTAAAGAACCCTTCATGAAGTACCACTGTCCTCAGTCAGCCATTGATAAGATTCAAGAAGATTTCCTACGCCTCCGACAGAAAAACGAGACGATAAATGAGATATCGAATATTTTCTTGGATAAGATGAAGTTTTGTGCGGAGTTTGTGCAAACCGAAAGAATGAAGATCAATCGCTTTTACGGCATACTGAAGGCAGAATTCATGGAATTCATCACTCCCTCAAAATGTGAAACCCTTGATGAGCTTATTAATCTGGCGCGGGATAGAGAAATTGAAATTAAGAGGAAAGAAGAACATGGTGAGAAGAGACCAAGTGAAAAAGGTACGAGCTCGAGTCCATCTAAAAAGGGAAAATATCAAGAGCAAGGAAGGAAATATAAGTCGAAGGGTGGTATCACTCCTTGCAAGACTTGTGGAAAACTTCATACAGGGGAATGCCTGTTAGGCAAGAAAGGGTGTTACAAATGCGGTAAAGAGGGACATTCGTCTTATCAATGTCCAAATAGCCGGAAGACTTGTTTCAATTGTTTTGAAAAGGGGCACGTTAAATCGGAATGCCCAAAACTTCAGCAAGAGTTGAGAAAGGAAGAAAAGAAGCAAGAAGGTTCTAGGGCTAAAGGAAGGATGTTCCAAATCACATCCGAGGAGGCTAAAGTTCATCCAAATGTTGTTTCAGGTATCTTCTTATTAAATTCCATGCCGGTTCATGTTTTGTTTGACACCGGAGCCACTATGTCATTTATTTCAAATGAAATTGTACAACATCCTTCATTTAAAATTGAACGAATGTCGATGCCCTTAGAAGTAGAAATAGCCGATAGTAAGACGTATATGTTAAACGAGATTTGTAGAAATTGCAAGTTTACAATAGAAGATGAAGAATTCAATATCGACCTCATAACTATGGTTTTGGGGGAATTCAAAATGATAGTGGGTATGGAGGCCCGACACCAAGCGGGGATTAACTGTGAAACTAAAACAATACATGTTCAATCCCTAAGTGGAAAACGATTAACAGTACAAGGCGAGAGAAGGATGGAAGCAAAACTTTGTACCCTCGTTCAAGCAGCTAAGTATACACTTAACGGAGGAAGGGCATACCTAGCTTACGTGGTAGATGCCCAACAAGGTTTCCCTAAGCTTGAAGACGTGGAGATAGTGAATGAATTTCCGGATGTATTTCCGGAGGAACTGCCGGGACTTCCTCCCGAACGAGAAATAGAATTTCGTATCGAATTGAATCCGGGTGCGAAGCCGGTTGCAAAGGCTCCCTATAGGTTGGCCCCCACCGAAATGCGTGAATTAATGACACATTTACAAGATCTCCTAGATAAGGGCTTCATATGCCCGAGTGTGTCGCCTTGGGGAGCACTTGTCCTGTTCGTTAAGAAGAAAGACGGGTCGATGCGTATGTGCATCGACTATAGGGAATTAAATAAGCTAATCATAAAGAACCGCTACCCTTTACCTAGAATTGAGGACCTCTTTGATCAATTACAAGGGGCAAGTTGGTTCTCCAAGATAGATCTGCGTTCGGGGTACCATCAAGTTAGAGTACGGGGAGAAGATATACAAAAGACCGCGTTCAGAACCCGGTATGGGCATTATGAGTTTTGAGTCATGTCCTTCGGGTTAACTAATGCGCCAGCGGCGTTTATGGACCTTATGAACCGGGTATGCCGACCCATGTTAGATAAATCTGTGATCGTATTCATAGATGATATTCTAGTCTACTCGCGAAGCAAGGCCGAACATGCAAGGCACTTGCGTGAAGTACTTGGAGTTCTCCGTAAGGAGAAGCTTTACGCAAAATTCTCAAAATGTGCCTTTTGGCTCAGAGAGGTGCAGTTTTTGGGTCACGTGATTAATTCGGAAGGTGTCTTAGTAGATCCGTTAAAGATTGATGCCGTAATGAAATGGGTTTCCCCGAAGAACCCGACTGAGATAAGAAGTTTTCTAGGTCTCGCGGGATACTACAGAAGGTTCATACAGGATTTTTCAAAGATAGCTTTGCCCTTAACAAAATTGACGAGGAAGAAAGATAAGTTTATGTGGGGTAAAGAGCAGGAAGAAGCCTTTCGAATACTAAAGGAAAAACTATCTTGTCCCATGGTCTTGACATTACCGGATGGAACTGAAGATCTGACTGTCTATTCAGATGCTTCACATCAGGGTTTAGGATGCGTCTTAATTCAAAGGGGAAAGGTCATCGCGTATGCCTCAAGACAACTTAAACCCGACTCATGACTTAGAGTTGGCGGCAGTAGTTTTCGCCGTAAAGATATGGAGACATTATCTTTACGGTGCGAAATGTACAATCTACTCGGATCACAAGAGCCTCAAATATTTCTTCGAGCAGAAAGACTTAAACATGAGGCAACGGAGATGGTTGGAACTTATCAAAGATTACGATTGCGATATCCTTTACCACCCGGGAAAGGCAAATGTGGTGGCCGATGCGTTAAGCCATAAAGAATATCTGCCTCCCATACAAGTGAAGTCCATGAAGATGATTGTTACACCACGTTTGTTTGACATGATAAGAGATTCCCAAATAAAGGCTCTTGGAGCGGAAGATTTAACGAAAGAAAGACTAAAAGGTATGGTCGATAAGCTAGAAGAAAATTCGACCGGGCTCAAAGTGAGGTTCGGCCGAATTTGGATACCTCGTTTCTGTGAAGTCAAGGCAGCGCTACTTGAAGAAGCACACAAATCGCGATACTCGGTTCACCCCGGGGCTACCAAGATGTATCAAGACTTGAAAACCAATTATTGGTGGCCGGGTATGAAACGTGATATTGTTAAGTATGTCGAGAAATGCCTGACGTATTCCCAAGTAAAGGCCGAACATCAAAAACCATACGGGGAATTGCAACCCTTAGAAATTCCGGTATGGAAATGGGAGGAACTAACAATGGACCTCGTAACCAAGCTTCCTTGAACAAAAGGGGGGCATGATACAATATGGGTAATCGTAGATCGACTTACGAAGAGCGCTCACTTTCTGCCCATCAAAGAAGCTTACTCTTCCGAGAAGATGGCAGGAATTTATATGAATGAGATCGTATCCCGACACGGGGAGCCCGTGTCAATCGTCTTGGATAGAGATACTAGATTTACTTCTCGCTATTGGCAAAAGTTTCATGAGAGTGTGGGTACGAAATTACACATAAGCACTGCCTACCACCCTCAGACTGACAGCCAGTCAGAAAGAACCACTCAAACACTTGTCGATATGTTGAGAGCGTGTGTCTTAGACTTTGGGGGAAATTGGGATGACCACTTACCACTAGTGGAGTTTTCTTATAATAACAGTTACCATAGTGGTATTCAAATGGCACCTTACGAACTGCTTTACGGGAGGAAATGTAGAACTCCAGTGTGTTGGGGTGAAGTGGGGCAAAGGGAAATTGCACCAGTTGATTTAATATCATTAACAAATAAAAAGATTGAATTGGTTAGAGCTCGACTGAAAGCAGCCCAGGATCGATAAAAAGTTTATGCAGACAAAAGAAGGCGCCCTATTGAATTTCAGGTCGGAGATTATGTTCTATTGAAAGTGTCTCCATGGAAGGGCATAATCCGTTTCCGTAAACAGGGTAAGTTGGGCCCACGATATATTGGACCATTTAAGATCTTAGCTCGAGTTGGAAGGGTTGCATATCGATTGGAGTTACCGTCCTCACTAGACGAAATTCACAATACCTTCCACGTGTCGCAGCTGAGAAAGTGTCTTGCAGATGATACAACAATTGTACCTCTCGATGATATTGAGTTGGACGAGGGATTGAATTATGTCGAGAGACCAATAGCCATTAAAGACTCCAAGGTAAAGAATCTCCGCAACAAAACCGTTAGACTAGTGTTGGTACAATGGCAGCACAGAAAGGGTTCAGAACTCACATGGGAAGCAGAAGAGGAAATGAGGAAGCACTATCCGTTTCTTTTTGGTATGTACACGTTTAAATGGGTTATGTGTTCAGGTTTCGAGGACGAAACCTCTTTTAAGGGGGGTAGACTTGTAACACCCCAAAAATATTTATTATGCATAAGTTAAAATGTAACAATAAAAGGGTGGTGCTTAAATTAAATTTGTGATGGAAATAGAGGGACTAAAGCTGTAATTACCTAAAACTAAGATTAATAAAATGATAAATAACAAAAAAAACCCACACACAGTACATGTGTGGGGTTCTGCTCGATCAAACAAGGGCCAAGGGGGGAAACCCTAGCTTCATCCAATTCACAAGAAAAACTATAGAGATTCAAAGAAATTGAAAGCATAATCAGGAAATTGCAAGCTCTTAACTTGTTCATTGAAAGGGTAAGTTCAATTTCGTGATTTAACAAATTGTAGGAAGTGGGTTTTGATCTAATCTTGAATGCATGACATGAAATTTATGAAATTTAGTTAAGATTATGATATAAGATTAGAATAATACCTGATTACTAGCAAATTTTGTCGGCTAAATAGTCAAGACCCCATTTATGAGAAGTTACTAGGGATAGAATGATCAAGTATTTATATGTGTGTGATTTGTTGATGAATAACCTTGCCTATGATGTATAAACATTAGATAAATTGATATGGAATAAAGCTTGATTGATTATTGTAGAATGATTGAAGAAAACTAGCTTAAAAACATGTTTAGCAAGATAGGTAAAAGTCCCAAAAATGCGAAACCCGCCATGTGTTTGATGAAATGCTTGAAAGAACAATTATGTGAAACTTGGAAGTTAATGGAACAAAGTTTGGGATACTAAATGAACGAATGATTATGTTGATATAGGCGTGAAGGAGGAGGGCCCGAGTGCTAAGAAATCCTAAGGATCACAGGATCGAGGTATGTTTTGTTGCATACAAATCCTTATTTATAATTTTGTCTATAATATGATAAACAATCCTTGTTGAAATGTTATGGTGATTAGTAAGTAACTAGCAAATCCATTGCGGATTTGGTTATAATGAAAGTTATAATAAGCTATGCAAGTCGACCGGTTCTAGTTGAACAAGTCGAGTAAGAATAAGCTACCATCCGTTTTGAATGGGTGGTTTTGAATGCTATGATGAATGTTAGAAGCTTAATCTGTTATACGGATAGAAAGAAGGATTTATGTTGAAAGCAATTAACCCAACTAAACGGGTCGAATGTGTATGCTTAACTCTCATTAAGAGTGTTTATGCCAAACCCAAGTACTTGGGTAGTCGAATGTGTAAGAAAGATGAAAACTCATATACGGATGGAACTAAAACGAAGGAATTATTATGTAACAAATGTGATGACTAACTTTTAAAGCCTAGTTGTTGAATGTAGGTAAATCCTCACTTTAGGCGATTTGGAGATTTGGAGCGAGCACGTGTCTATGTCTTGTTATACTAAACGCTTCCGCTAGCTTATTCGCATCTTTTTGGTCCATGACTTGTTATTTTGTCCAACTTTGTTAGTAGTCGTACATTTTAAAACATGTTGTCTTTGTTTTGGTAGTTTTATGTCAAACGGATCGTAGAATGTTATTTAGTGGATCAAGTTAAAAACAGGGGGCATGTTCGTTTTTCGAACGGGTCATGCCCAATTTTTGTAAAAATTTTAATTATGTATCAAAGTTGGTATTTATGATGTCTATTAAGTTACTCTAGTAAGTAATTTTATAATTACGGAAAAGCGGACCTTATAGTACAACTAACACTAACCTCAAAATTGTCAAGAAGAACATAAATATGAACAACCACTCTAATTTGTCTCTAATGTGCTAACCCTAACAATGAACTAAACATGTCATTATATAGGGTCTACCAAGAATTCGGCCCACATGGCCTAACCCAAGCCCAAAACGTTTAATTAGCCCACATGGCTTATCCCAATACTATCTAACCCACTACAAAACTAAGCCTAATAGCTTGTAAATTATATGGCCTTACAATATCCCACTAGTTTTATGCTATCTTTATCAAACTGCTGTTTATCTCATGTCTCTATGGGAAGATACTTCATCTTTTCATCTTCATACTTGGGCCTTTTTTTCTTCTTGATCATGATTAACTTTGCTTGAAAATCTTGTTGAAAAGAATGCAAGAGGAGGATTCTTAGCAACTCATTTCTTTGTCAATGTCTTCTCTTTCAAGCAGGTTCACAGGTACTTCTTCAAATGTATTATCATTGTCAGATGATGACTCATAACTGGTTCTTCTGACTTAGGCAAATCTTGTTGTTGTGATGCTTCATTCTATGTTAGCAGCCAACAACATCTCAATCTTTAACAACCCCTGTTTCTTGATTTAAATCAATTTCTGCAAATGCTCAAAAATTCATAAGCAAACATTTCCAAACAACAGAGGGAAATACCACATGAACACTTGGTACATCCTATCCAAGTATTTGTACTCGGATTTCACAATTCAAATTTCTTTCAACTTATAATGATTAATCAAATCTTCAAGAACAATTAAAGTTTTAAAAATAAAACACTTGGTACATCCTATCCAAGTATTTGTACTCTATTTTTTGGATTTTTGATTTTATAAAAATAAAACACTATTTTTTGAATTTTTATTTTTAAATCTAACAATAAAAAATGAAACGCAAATAAACAAAGAAACTAATATACAATTACAATTGCAATGGGATCAAATCACAGTGTTTCAGGCCAGACTGCACTTATCAACACTCTTTTACTTTGGGTGATCCGAGCGATTTCCAGTATGTTTGTCCATCTAAACTTATCTCCTTAGGCATTTTTCATATAACGGTCTTCAACTGATTTATTATGTTTTGGTTTATTTAATATGAACACCCAAATAAATAACAATGAAATCCTGGAACACTCTATCATGCATGCAGTTTCCCTACCACATATCCTTAGAACACTCTATCATGCATGCAGTTTCCCTACCACATATTTTCACAAGCCTGTTCTAGGATTCTGAAACCTTGACCGGGACTGGGCTGAGAAGAGAACAAAATAGATCATTATCAGATATGGATATAATATACAGATCAAATGAGTTTTCTCAGTTTGATATAGGTTTTTCGGTTTCTTTTGGGCACTAGAGGGCATCTTTCAGGTGTAATTGATCTATAGCGCGACAACGTGCAGCTAGGTCTTTGCTCACACAAACCAGAAGCTGACATTGCCTAGCACCTCCAGGTCTTTGCTCACGCAAGACATAGGAGATACATGAGCTGGTCAGAAAAGATTTCAGAACTAGAACAAAATTGTGTGTATCAGGACGTCACTCACGTATTTAAATAGTCATGTCATAATTCCAAGTGACGTTCTTTCCTGATGTCATAGAGTAATTTAGTGTTCTGCACAGAACCAGTCAAAGTGTCCAGCCATCAGGATAAAGCCTACCAACATATTGCTCTAGAGTCAGACCATTTCAATATTGGTCTTACATGAGTCAGCCTTAATCCACATAGTGAAAATTCATTTCATTTCCCATGTATGCAACAAAATATTTTTGATTTTTCTGTTTTTTGAATGTTTTTGTTTTTTTTTTCTCATTTTCCATTATTTTTATTTTAAATACATTTACAGATAGATATCCCCCTAAATTTGTGCATAAATCTTATGCGCAAATTTACCTAATAACGAAAACGTATGTACAAAGGATAAACGAAAGAAAATGACAATATTTTTGTTGTTTTTGCCTAACCATTCCGTCATCAGATTTAAGACTAATCAATATCAAAATTAGAACATGAAATTCAAATTTGTAGCTTTTCGCTGATCTTATCTCACCTCTCTTATCTCCTTTACATGAAACATATCAACTATAAAGAATTAAAACTTTTTGCAACAGTAAAATGTTACCCGTTATTTCTCTGGAACAACCGCTATCAACATCCAAAGGTTGTCAACAACTCCTCCTTGGTTGTCCCTGAAAAGTAAGGAGATTAGTAAGACATTGGTACCCAGGTCATAGTGGTCCTGGGTTGTCCTGAAGCATCAACATAAGACACTTCTCGCAAGTACATGTCCCCTTTTTGTTTAAGAGATTGGTGATGTAGCTGTTTTAGGTTTTTCTTTTCAAACTTGTTTAGGCTTTTTCTAATTTCTTAGGTGCCTTGGGCAAAACTGTTTGCTTTTCAACCTTATTGATTTTCAAAACTTGTTTAGGTTTCCAAGCTTGTTTTTTTTTTTATTTTGCAGCATTCCAATCCCCATCAGAAGGTTTAACCTTGGGATGCTTATTCATCATTGCCTTAGGCTATTCAACCTTAATTGGCTTAGAAGAAGATCTATCCTTGGTGTAACCCTCTGATGCTGTGTATAATAAGGCATATAGGGACGATGTATGCAATTTCGTACAATGTGACCGGGTATGCCGCAGTTGTAGCATGTTTGCTTCTTCACATAATGAGCATATCCCGATCCATTAGACCCAACTGACGATGAATTTGAGTTATATGATATGTTGCATGATTTGTTTGCAGACTGTTCAGACTTTATGCCCTACTTCGTATGACTCTATTTACAACAGTTAGTACATTCACTGGATTTAGCATTTTCATTCCCAACTGTTGGCTTTGGAAGCACATATTTATTTGAAGGGTCTCTTAAAGCTGCCTCAAAAACAGCATTTCTCACATATGGAGAAGCATCAACAGATAAATTTGATGTTTTTGAACAAACTTCGTCCGCTTTTTTGCAAACAATATCATCCCCCTCATCCCAATCCTCTACTTTTACCTCATTTGCACATGAAGTAGAAGCATCAGTAACATTCACACAATTAAACTCAGGAACTGGCCTTGTTGTTTCAATTTCAGACGTTGTGGGATCAGTCACTGTTTCACTACTTGATTCAGCTAAACCACGTGAGTTACATTCCTTTTGTAGTAACCCTGCTGAATTCTCTGTTATTGATTCAGCTGCTCCAGAGAACTCACAACTGGATTCACTAGACTCAACTGTTTCCAATTTCTCAGAATCAGCTGCTTCAGGTGATTCACATTTAGAGTCAAATGGAGCAACTGGCTCAGTTGTTTCATTTGCCGATTCTTCATTTTTCTCAAAACTCAATGTCTTTGTTTGTTTAGAGACATTTTCTGATTTAACAAAAATAGGTGCAGTCTTTGATTCAGTTGTTTTTGTTTCATTCCTTTTTGGTTTTGAGATTTTAACTTTTGTGGATTTTACCGGCTCAATCTTGACATCACTGGGTTTTCCATACTCCATGTCAGGCATGTTAGCAATCTCCTCTTCAGTCATAGGAATAGAGGTGTGATATGCTTTAAAATATACATATTTTAATATAAATATTTCCCACACTTTGAATAGTTTGAGGTTAGTTTTACTGCTAAATGGTTTGTATTTGGATTTTATGGGTTTTAAAGGAAAACAAGCAAACCGATTAAATTATATCTCTTATACAAAAAGCAACTCACACCCCTTTGATTAGCACATATACCCTTTTAATCAAAACATACCTTTTTATTTAACACACATACCTCTTCTTTTATATTATCTATTTGCTAAAAAAAATAAAAAAATCAACCAAACGTTTCATTTACATACAACATAACCACTCACAACCATTTGAAAATTACCAACCCAACCATTATAGGTCAGAAACCAAACGGTGCTCCATTACCATTTTTTATGTAATTATATAAGCAATATAACATTCGATCCTTTAACCATCATTCAAACCATCGCATCTGTTTATGTATCCAAGGAACAAATCGTTACACAAACCGAATTTTCCCTTTGTGAACCATTATTCGACCCTATAAATTAGCAACCTTCTTTATCTTATTTACGTTTGGAAAAGCAAAAACCGTTGTGCATTTCCTTCTCGCGATTCGTAACCGCCACTTCAACGTCCCCGGTGAGTCATAACCACCGCCTCTTTATCTCCAATGAATTGTAACTGCCCTGTCTTTGTCACGCATATGGATCTTTCTTATCGATCTTGGCGAAGAACTGTGCAAATTGAAGTGATTAAAATCCCGACTCACATATATCAAAAGATTGACTTGGATAATCCCCAAAGGACTGTGGAATCTTAAGAACAAGTTAAAAAAATCAAAATTCGAAAGACAGGGACAACGAAGGACTGCCGCAAATCAAGAAATCAAATCACAGAACCAAAATTCGAATACAAATTCAATGAAGGGCCGTCGAGTAAAATACACCGACACGAGAAAGACGCAATCAAGAAAATAAAAATTCTGAATCGCATCCGTAAAATTTTCTAGAGCAATAATCGGATTCAGTCGTACGTGATGGGATGATGGTGGCGCCGTGGCGGTGCCGCTGCCGGAGGAGGCTGAGCGGTTAAGTTCCCGGTGAAGGGTAGGCTGTGGTCATGATGTTGAGTAGCGGTGATGATAGAGAAAATGGGAGGTGTTTCTTCTTATTTTGGTTTCAGAACCAGCAAATGTAGTATTATTGTCCATTAAAAGATTGTTAATATTTTCCTTAATAACATCATCCCGATAATATATATTTTAATTAGCCAATGCAAATAGATATCTAATGAATCATATGAGTGTTCATATGACATATTTTTTTTATATTGCATGCTTTTTGTTTAAAAAAGGCCCAGTACATAATTATTCAGTACGTTTTTATCATCCATGTATTTTCTACACTTAGAATTCCTTTCATGTTTCTTTTTAATGTATGAACGTTAGAATTATAAAATTATTTTCATAAGAGGCTGGATAGCATTTATGCACAAATATCTATTTTTTAGTCATACAACTTAACACAAAAGTTATATCTGGCCTTTCACTCCATGACTATTGACACTTTCTTTAAAGAAAAATATTATTAAAAAAGATTAGAGTACATAGTCAATCTCTTTTAAGCTATTAAAAGATATTACTAAAAAGTTTAGTGACTTAAATATGTATATTAACGGTAATTAATGACTAGATCTGATGCCAATAAAATGTCCATCCAGTTCCCTAATAGTTTCATTGTTTGAATCCATGTCTCATTTACTGACAGCTATATCCCAAATTAAAGTATTTTATAAATTTATTTATCTTTATTTACAAATCATCTAGCCACTTGCGATTTAACATACTACAACGATACATGCCGATGTAAAATACATTTTTATGGTTTTTGAACAATGAATAACACGTGTTTATATCCGTTTGGGCATATATATCTTTCGATTGCTGCACCAAATATCACTACTTTACCGAACCAAACCGATATTGACCAAAGGCTTGCCGCAACGCGCGGGGGCGTATTACTAGTTTATGTTTAAAAAAGAAAGATTTAGTTTGAAAATAAATTTGCAATTTGGAAAATCATGTTTATCATTTTTAGTTGCAATTTATTACAGTAAATCTTGTAATCAATATTAATTAATGAGGCATTTAATTCATTTTGTTAACTGGTTTCTACTTTATACGTAGATTACAAACTTAATTAAAAAGTAGTTGTAATTTGGTCAGAAACAAAATTGGTTTGAGATTTTTGTGTACCATGCTACTGCAGATTCAAATAAAGGGCCACGAAGGGTTAAAGTTTATGTGAAGATGGCTGCTAAAAGACCAAATTAGCCCTAAAAGTTTAAGATTTTAACATCCAAATACCACCACCTGATTTTTGTTGTTTGATTGGGCCGATGGAGTATTAAGCTGAGGCTGGCCCATATGTTGTTTAGTGATCTGCCAAATTCCATTACGATTCATTTAACAGGCCAAGTTGGCGAGAAATTGTATGGGTCTCAAATTACAATATCGTAGGTTTTTTTAGGAGGTCAGAATTAAATAAGGGGACAGACTGCCGCATACGAAAAAAGGGGGGAGCTCAGTAGGGGGACGACAGACAGCAACTTTAGTAGGTGGAGTTCGATCAACAGAAAGAAAAAGAAAGAAAGGTTATTTGTCAAGAAGAAAAAAAAAGAAGTTGATTGGTTCGTGTGACAACTCGAACTTTTGATCCTTATCGTCGAGAGACGAGCGTCTTATTAATGCTCGTATTCACTATTTTTATTATTATTATTAATATTATTACCGTCATTGTTTTATAAAATAATAATAATCCACGACGAGAGTTTCAGTTATTTGTGTATGAGTTATTATAACCGGGCAAATCGGTTTGAGCGAGACGCGTAGTTGTTTAAACAGGTTCGCACTCGGGCTAGGCCCAAGCCCACTCCCTAAACCTAAAACCCTAGCTAATTTAGACACCTTATAAACCCTTAACCCCCCCCCCCTTTATTCAAATTCTCAAAAACCCTAAAACCCCATTCCAAGTTCCCAGCCGCATACCCCATCCCTTTTCTCTAACTCTCAGCGATTTGAAATGTTCGGCGACCGGCGATTGGGTTCCGGCGCCCGTTTGCCTCCGCCAAATGCCACCCACCACACCCCCTTCTCCTCTCTCGTCCCTTCTCTAGTCAACACCCCTCAGCCACGCTCACCTTCTCCCCTCGAGCTAAGGAACGACAACACCACCACCACCACCACAGGCGGCGGCTCTGTGGTGGGTGGTGCCGGAGAACTATTCAAGCGAGAGAGAGAAGCATCAATGTTTTTGTTTCTGGCGACTCTGCCGGTGATGAAAGGGAGGATGACGACTCGGTGATCATTCACGACAACGACAGCAACTGGTGATTATTTTACTTTTCCGACGAACCTGGCAACGGCGGTGACGGTGGCAGTTTAGCTTCGGTTCGGGTCAACGCAGGGACAACTTCGGTTCAGAGTATGGGTTCGGGTTTTGTGATGATAACAGCCCGTGTATTCTTCTCGATCCTCCTCATACCTCGGTTAGTAGTAAGTTGTCTTTGAGTATTAGTGGTTACTATAAAATCTTGATTGTATGGTTGTTACTGTTTTAGAAAATGTGTTTAAAAAATATGTTGAGATTGTATTTTGAGCTTCATACTTTTGTATATATGTATTTGTTAGAAACCGTTTTGTTAAAATATGGATTCTGCAAACTGATGAAGAATAAATGAACTTTGGGGAAATAATTTATGACTAACTGATGTTTGTAGTATTCTTAGGAGAAGCTATTGGTTTAAATATGGGCATATGTTACCTGAATTGTGGATATGGGAATATCTAAATATATGAAGTATCAAGACTGTGATGATTTGGTGAACTGACATACGAATTGAAACTACACGATGGTTTGCTAACTGTTAATAGGAGTACTGATTAATAGTGTTTACATGTAACATTGTGGTTAGTAATTTGTGCACATTTTGTTGGCTAGTAGATTGGAAATAATTGATTCTTGGTTTGATTCGTAAATAATAGTTGTTTGATAGAAGCATTTGTTAAAACACTTAGCATAAGTTGTTCTAAATATGGATGATTGTTAGGGGCTTTTATGAAATATTGTGCTTTCGATCTGATCTGGTAAGTGTAGGGAATTAGAAACATGTTAGTGAAACTTGATTGGCTAGTACATGCTTATGAAATCTGATTGGATAGTACCGAATTGGATAAGGGGTCTAGAAGCATCGCTGGTGGTTGCGAGTCGAGACCGTAGGGTTGCGAGTCGAGACCTCTCTATTCGCAACTCAAAACTGAACAACGTACAACAGGAGACTCGAGACCAAGCTGGTTGCTACTCGAGGATCTCCTGATCTCGACTTAAGGTTGCGACTCAAAAACTGCACAACTCGAGACCAGCTGTTGCGACTCAGAATCTCGTGGCTGCGACTCGAGGTCTCATAGTCTCGAGTCGAGACCACCTGGTCTCGATTGGGCTGCTTGACTTGGTTATTGGGCCACAATGTGCACTGGCGTGCTTGGGCTGTGTGTTTAACTTACTACATGCTGTTACTGTTTAACTATTTACATGATTAGGACAGGCCCAATAACATTGGTGTACCTTATGTACTATGTGTTAACTGATGTTTTTAATTGTGTGCTAGTGTTAATGTCTAATTGTTACTGTTTAACTGTTTACATGCCAGGATAGGCCCAATACCGTGTATGCTTGTAAGACATGCATGCTATGTGTTAGATACGTGTAGGTTTATACGTGACACTACTTGCATGCGAATCTAATAAATATTTAATAACCATAATAGGGAATGGTTGACCATCATAACACAAGTAAATTGACTATCGAGCAAAGCAATGGTGAGTTTACTACTTTTTACTTAAAGCATGCGTTCCCGGTGGTTGGGAAACGGAACGAAACAACTTTTCCTGGTTTGGAATTGCTTACTATCTCCTTGCGCGGGATGCGGTATTTCTATCTCCTAGTGTGGGATACGGGTAACAACACTATCCCCTGTGAGGGATACAAACCTAGTTTTCTCCCCTTAAATGGGACTCTTAGTTAATTACTGTTTATATGGAATGCAACGAGCAACACTAAGCGAAACTCTATCACTCAAGCGCTATTTAGGTCTTACCAGCCTCACACCGTGCCTGTAGAGGATCGGTCGTGAACTAATGTACTCTGGCAAACCGTCAATGACGATAGAACATTGACAAATGGGGCACTGCGGAAATGTACGGTCACCTAGTATTCGGTATTGGAAAAACAGTTTAGTCGCTTACTTATGGGGTAGCTTCCCATGGCATGTATAAACGGATAAATTAACTGTTGAAACAAGTTTTTGGAAATTAAAATTGGAAAACTGTAAACACGTGAACTCGCCAACGTTATGTTGACACTCTACTGCATGCTTTGCAGGTTGCTCGATACAACTCTGGACGGACGTTGCAATCGGATGGAGTGCGTGGCTCGTAAGTAACATGATAATAAACTTGTGGTTTTCAATTACGATGCGTTCTCTTCCCCTTTCCGCTGTGAACATAAAACTTTGTTTTGAAAAATTTAAATTTGGTCACTAATTATGCTAATGTTTATAAACACAATCTACCCCGTTCAAAATAATTAGTGGCTAAGATCCTGGTCGTCACACGCCTCGCGGTAGTACTCCGCGTGTGGATTTGAGGGTGTGACAGATTGGTATCAGAGCCATTGGTTATAGTGAACTAGGTTGTAAATGTAAAATATTTTTGGTTTGGGAAATAAAATATTTTATATGGAAACCAGACTATAACCATTCTTTAGTAGAAACCACAACGACACCACACTCCGGATTGCAAGGTTTGTCAACCTCAGATGCTCACCTGGTAATGATAGGCTATCAGCATTTACTTGTGCATAACTTATGTGTGTGAACACGCATATGTGTATGTGTTTAATTAGCATATATATGTTAGTACGTATGCGTATATTTAGTATTAAACGAACAGTGGATCATACGAAGGCTAGGCTAGCGTGTTACGTGTTAAACAGGAGCGCGTTCTCCTAAACCTGATCCGAAACCATGACACACTAAGGGCAATGAACCAGTTATTCCAAGTCCTCGTCCCTGTATTTCCTGATATCATCCTTGGACTGCAAATCAACATAAGGGGCGTCCACTCGATAGACCTGCCTAGGAAAGGTCTGCTGCGAAGCACATAGAGAGGTTACGAGAATGAATCGATGAAGGGGAGCCATCCCCATATCATGGGATATTAGAAGGAACGACGGCGTCATTCGCATCCTTTTTACTTGCGTATTTCTATTCCCGACTTAAGTAGTGAGACTTGTTCCCTCACACGACCGATCACCTGGATTCTTGAAGCATTCTGGTAAGTCTACACTATTCGGGCTTCTGTTTGCACGTTCCAAACACTAAAACCATGCGTGGGGTATGCTCCACATTGCAGTGCCAGCACTCGTATTGTCACACCCTGGCTTTGCGGAAGCGTGGTTAATTTGGTGTGACTTCTTAATACCATAGCTTAATCATAACAAGCTATATGAATTAAAAATATGCAAGATCATCCATTGATAATAAAAATATTAAACATTGTCTTAACGGGTTAACACCCAACAACCATAACTTGTCTAAACATTACAAATGCAAACTTAAAGTAAACATGGTTCAGGGACTGTGACTTGTCCAGGAAAGAGTCACAAGCCTCGAACCCTGGATGACCTCGGGCCTAATGCAGCGGAAAACAAGCCATACCGCGCCAGATCGTTAATTTCCTGAAATACATGTAAGTTGAAAAATCAACAATAATGTTGAGCGAGTTCATGCGAAAGTGCGTAAACAAACCTTTATCTTTATCAAAAACCTGGTATGTAGCAAATAAGGAAAAAGAAAGAGATCACCAATGGTTTGCAAGGCCATTGATATGTGTGAAGTGCAAGTAGGGATGACTCAAACCTAGCGGATTTATGCGTCGGGCACTAAGTCACCCCGAGGTCCGTTCAGCTGGACCTGGGGCTGGGCTCGCTACACCCAGATAGATCTACCGCTCCTGTCCCTCGGTCCTACTATGAGGATTAATGGCCTCAAGTTGCGCCTACCCACTCACATGATCTAAGCAACCCTCCTTACGCTACCATACCATGTATCAAGTATTCATAATCATAGTAACATGTATTTCACCCCCGCAGTTTATAAAACTGAAAACAGTTAAGAGAAAAGGGGGACATGAACTCACAGTGAGTGCGTCACAATACCAAGTAATCCAAATATCCAACTGCTGCGCAACGACCTACATGTGCTAATTCTATTAGACGGATGGCCGTGCCTTAGCTTTAAAGTTTAATTTTTCGGGAAACGGTTAGACAACCGTTCCGTGTATATACTTGGTAGAAAATCTCCTTCCCAAGGATGGGGGAATTAATACATGCGTGTTTATAATATTAAGTCTCACTTAATATATTTTATTTCTCATTCCCAAAATATAATTATTTTTCTCAAAAATAATATATTTTCTCTTTATATAATACTTTCCAAAATAATACGTTGACAAAAATACGCATTTATGAATATTTCCGTATAAAGCGTAAGTTACGTTTTGGCGGTTATGTGGTAATAGTAATTACCGTTGTAACTCATATGTTTGTCGTGAAGGCGTTGGTATTATTTTGAATTCGACAAAGTTAGTAAATATTATTTTTACTCTAAAAATAATATTTATACATTTTCACAAAATAATCATAAACAGTGTTGTGAAAAATATATTTATCGAATAAATATTTATCACATTTATTTTTGTGACAACCCCACCTCCGAATATTTGTAAATAAAGTCATGGCGAAATATATTTGAAAATATGTCAAAAGTAGTCTAACACTTGTAAATAATTCTAAGTGTTAGATTTTAGAAAATTTCGCCAGAGTTTCCCCTGTAACTGGAGGTGGCCACGCCTTCAAGCGTATCATTTTCTTTTACAAAATCATTTCAACACTTCTTTAAATCAACCAATCAATTTCCAACACATTATACAAGTTTCAACACTTCAAACTTGTAGACTAGTATGTAAAATCGCATTATTACATGAACTTGTAATTTTTCCGAAAGTCGTAATGTAGATCACCTTATATTTAGTGGATCTATGTATAAAATAATTTAGTCTTGTAAAAACCCCGTTTTTGGAACAAATCATCCTTTACAACTTCCCGACAACTTTTATAAAAATTGTTATTTTGTCGGATCTTTCGTTTCACAAGTGTTTATACACTTGTAGTTTATAAAAATCATCTTGGTTAGCATGTTATCCAACTTATATAAAACATGATTTTCTCGACACTTGGTTCTACGAATGTACCACTTGTACATACGTAGATCGGCTCGTTTTAAATACTATTTTTCATGTCAAAACACTTTTACACAAGTTCATGTTTCCCGTGTGGTGGAGTTTCACCTTTTAACCCTCGTACCGCTAGAAACAAGCTTATGTTAAGATACATGATCTTAACAAAGTCGCGTTAAACGATGATAAGAGCCACCACATCGTAGATCGGGTCTCTACAACCAACATATTCGAATACTACGACTTTTACACGCGTTATAAGCTTTTAACCAACAATATTCGAGTTTTAGTAGACTTTATAGATTCAAAAGATGGGTTTCCGACTTTTAACCGTTAAAAATCCTTTTAACCACTTTAGATACGATCAAGAGCGAGTTTTAAATGTTATACCTCTAGCTCGGGGCTAGGGAAGATCTTTGGCGAAAATGGCGTGGATAAAAGCAAATGAACGAGGTCCTTTAACTTCCGCTTGCTTCAAAGCTCCTAATACGTGATCCCCGACACTTGTGTGAGCTTGGAATGGCAAGACAAGAACTCGAAGATGGATGGTTGAGGGTGGGGGGTTACGGCCGAGAGGAGAGGGAGAGCAAGAGAGAGAGTGTGTTGGTTTGTGTGAGGTGTGAAGTCTTGTGTGTGTGTGTGGTATTTATAGAAAAAATCAAGCTCCTTCGTCCATCGGTTTACAAGCTCTCTAGATATCCACGAAACCAATATAAAAATCAAAAGGTTGTACTCTCTTGTCCTTTCTTTTTAGCCGATTCCATTAGGGGGGGGGGGTATCCGGTTGGGTTTCGATCGTTCAGTTAGTGTTCAGTTACATTAAGTTGGTTACTTTTAGAGATTAACCCCGTTAGTTGTTTGATGCGTTATAGTGCGGGTGTTAGGGTAATCAGGGACCCTAACTGGCTCAGAAAAATACCAATAATATTTCTGGCAATATTTTTATGTTCCGGGTATAGTCCGGTTGTTCGGTTGGATAGTAATCCGTTAAAGTGTTTAAGTAATCCTTTAAGCGTCGTAAATAATATTTTTAGCGACAAAACTTATTCTGCAAAGTGTCAGGAATAATTCCTCATGTTTTGGCACTTTATTAGTTAGCTAGAAGCTAGTATGTAAATAAATGTGCTGTGTTTCGTGCTTTAAGTACGTTTTAGGCACATCCAATCTCTGTATCTTATTCCTAGTGACGCAATTATACAACCCTTGTATCTCTACACACACTGTGGGTGTGGTAAAATATTTCTGGCTCATTCAGGCCTTTAGGGGCAGTGTTTGCCTGATGCTGGCTATATCAGCATGTTCAATAGGTTATCCGTTCAAATGCTACTGTGCTTTTGTGCATCATGTTTGTCACTAAAGTTTAGTAAATAAATAATGTAGTGACGGAAAAATCAAAGTATGATGCAGATATGTACATGTATCAACAATCAAGTAGCAGTTTATCAGAAATCTCAGTTAAGCACAGTAATTTGGCAACAATTAATAGTTAATTAAGTCGTACGGATACCTGGTTTTGTGAGGGTTGTCACATTCTCCCCCCGTTAAATAAATTTCGTCCCGAAATTTTAAATTCTGCTTGTAGAAGCAGGGTTCTTAGGAAACAAGTGGGGGTATTTCTCCTTCATTCGGTCTTCACGCTCCCAGGTGAATTCAGGACCATGTCTAGCATTCCAACGAACTTTGACGAGCTTGACACTGCTCCGGCGGGTCTTGCTTATTTTCCAATCCGTGACCTCAACAGGTTCTTCAACGAAGTGGAGCGTGTCATCAATATGAATTTCGTCGGTAGGAATGGCAACGTTAACTTGAGTTGGACTTCTCTTCAGATTGGATACATGAAACGTATCGTGAACATTATTCAGTTCGGCAGGTAGATCCAACTTGTATGCTACGGTCCCAATTCTTTCCAAAACCTTGAAAGGACCAATGTAGCGCGGATTCAACTTCCCACGCTTCCCAAAGCGTGCCACACCCTTCCAGGGTGATACCTTCAACAAAACCATATCCCCAACCTCAAACTCCTGAGGTTTCCTTTTCAGACGGTCACGAGCCGCACTAATGCGATCTCGGATTTGCGCGATCTTATCTGTAGTTTCCTGAACTACATCGGGACCTACCAATTGTCTATTAACTGCGTCAGACCAACAGAGCGGCGACCTGCACTTGCGCCCATATAACGCTTCGAATGGCGCGGCACCAATACTGGTGTGGTAGCTGTTGTTGTATGAAAATTCAACCAGGGGTAAATGCTTATCCCAGCTACCGCCTAAATCCATCACACATGCTCTCAGCATGTCCTCCAATGTCTGAATCGTCCGCTCACTTTGACCGTCGGTCTGTGGGTGAAAAGCTGTGCTCATATTCAGCTTTGAGCCAAAAGCTTCCTGGAAGGATTGCCATATCCTCGATACGAACCTCCCGTCTCTATCAGAAATAATCGAGAGAGGTACTCCATGGCGTGTAACAATCTCTCTCATATAGATTTCGGCCAATTTGCTTGTATGATCTTTCTCGCGGATAGGCAAGAAGTGTGCTGACTTTGTTAAGCGATCCACTATCACCCAGATAGTGTCATGGCCTCTTGGCGTCCTTGGCAACTTCGTAATAAAATCCATGGAGATTTCTTCCCACTTCCACTGGGGAATTTTTGGTTGCTGCAGAAGTCCCGAAGGCTTCTGGTATTCTGCCTTAACTTTGGCGCAAGTTAAACATTTGCTCACGTAAATAGCAACATCGCCTTTCATTCTAGGCCACCAGTAATAATCTTTAAGATCCTGGTACATCTTATCCGCTCCAGGGTGGATAGAGTACCGCGACTTGTGAGCTTCATCAAAGATAATCTCTCTTAAACCACCAAACAGAGGAACCCAAATCCTTTTCTCAAAACACAACGTTCCTTCCCTGTTTGGCACCAAAATCTTCTCCATCCCACGGAGATATTCTTCCTCAAGGTTTCCCTCCTTGAGAGCTTCCTTCTGTGCTGCACGAACGCGCGAGGAAAGGTCGGTTTGAATTATCATTTCCATAGCCCTAACCCTTATGGGCTTGATCCTTTCCTTACGACTTAGGGCATCGGCGACCACATTCGCCTTCCCTGGATGATACTTGATCTCGCAGTCGTAGTCGTTCAACAACTCGACCCATCGTCTTTGCCTCATGTTCAACTCCTTCTAGTTGAATATATGCTGGAGGCTCTTGTGATCTGTAAAGATTGTACACTTCGTACCGTAAAGGTAGTGTCTCCAGATCTTCAAAGCAAAGACCATTGCGCCTAGCTCCAAATCATGAGTGGTATAGTTCTTTTCATGCATCTTCAGTTGGCGTGATGCGTAGGCGATAACCTTTTGGCGTTGCATCAACACACAACCCAATCCTTGACGCGATGCGTCACAGTATACCACAAAATCGTCGGTACCTTCCGGTAGAGCTAAGATCGGCGCGTTACAAAGCTTATCCTTCAATATCTGAAACGCCTCATCCTGTTTGATTCCCCAATCAAACTTCTTATCCTTTTGCGTGAGGAGCGTTAACGGTTGAGCGATCTTAGAAAAGTTCTCGATGAACCTTCGATAATAGCCAGCCAAACCCAAGAATTGCCGAATCTCGGTTGGCGTTTTTGGCGTTTCCCAGTCTTTGATCGCCTCGATCTTGGTGGGATCCACGTGGATTCCATCTCCATTCACCACGTGCCCAAGGAATTGCACCTCACGTAGCCAAAACTCACACTTAGAGAACTTGGCGTACAATTGTTCCTTCTTTAGTAGCTCCAGAATGGCTCTAAGATGCTGCTCATGCTCAGCCTTTGTCTTTGAATAAATCAGGATATCATCGATGAATACGATCACGAACTTATCCAGATATGGCTTACAAACTCGGTTCATCAAATCCGTGAACACTGTAGGTGCGTTTGTCAAACCAAACGGCATAACCAGAAACTCGTAGTGTCCATATCGAGTTCTGAAGGCTGTCTTCGGAATACTCTCTTCCTGTATCCGTAGTTGATGGTATCCAGATCGAAGATCGATCTTTGAATAGAAGCTTGAACCTTGAAGGTGGTCGAATAGGTCATCGATTCTTGGCAAAGGATACCTATTCTTGATCGTCAGCTTGTTCAATTCTCTGTAGTCAATGCACATACGGAAACTACCGTCCTTCTTCTTCACAAACAAAACTGGAGCTCCCCAAGGCGAGAAGCTTGGTCGGATAAAACCCTTGTCTAACAACTCTTGAAGTTGTGTCGACAGCTCTTGCATCTCAGACGGAGCAAGTCTATAGGGTGCCTTAGCCACAGGCGCAGCGCCTGGAACTAAGTCGATGCGAAACTCCACTTGTCTCTGAGGCGGCAATCCAGGCAAGTCTTCTGGAAAGACTTCTGGGTATTCCCTCACGACAGGGATGTCTTCGATCTTCGGCTCAGCAGCCTTTTTATCCACAATGTGTGCCAGAAAAGCAACACATCCCTTTTGCAAACACTTCCTTGCTTTCAGGCAGCTAATTATCCTTAACGGCGTCTCACGCTTCTCCCCATGAACAACAATGGTCTCACCATCATCGGTCGGGATACGAATAATCTTCTCGTGACAAACTATCTCTGCTTTGTTACTCGATAACCAATCCATTCCTACTACCACGTCGAAGCTTCCCAACTGGACCGGTAGTAGATCGAGAGCAAACTCACGCTCTCCTAGCTCGATTACGCAACTTCGAATCACCTCGTTAGCTTCTACTAAATTCCCATTCGCCAATTCAATTGAGTATCTAATTTACTAGCAGTTAAACCAAGCATATTCTTAAATTCTAATGATACGAAGCTATAATCGGCACCAGTTTCACACAAGATAGATGCGAAAGTTTTGGTTGTTAAAGAACGTACCAGTAATCATGCCTGGATCCTGGCATGCTTCACAAACTCCGATGCTGGGTGTTCTCTCACGGTCTTGTTTCAACTCCGGGCATTCTCTCTTAAGATGTCCAATGTCCCCACAATGGAAGCATCCTAGCATTCGGCCATTTCCTTTCCTGCTTCCACCTTGAGCGTTGTTACGGTTTTCTCCTTGTTTGGGACTCTTCATCCCACAACCATCCTTGTTGTGCCTTTTCCTCCCGCACCTAGGCTTCCGACATCCACATTCATGGTGATACTTGCACCCAGCACGTCTTGCTTTAGTTTCTAAGCAAATCTTATCATTGGCATGTCTGTTGTTAGGGCAATCTTTCTTGAAATGCCCTTTGTCTCCGCAGTCAAAACAACCTCGAATAGATCTTTGTTCATCATTATTTGTTCGGGTATCTTCGGTAAGCTTCCTTTTGTTCTTTCCAGATGACTCTACCTGAGTCTCCCTATCAGGGTTTGCAAGTTTTTCTAGTCTAATGGCTTCCGTAACGAGTGCCAAACCCATCTTGCTTGCAGCAATAGTTGTTGATGGCGTAGATGCTGCCATTAAGCTCATGACTTGTGGTGCCAGTTCCCAAATGAACTGTCCCAATTTCCTCATTTCTGGTTCCGCTAAGTGGGGAATAACTCGTGCCAAGTCATGAAGTCTTTGCATGTATCCCAACATTTTTGGACCTTCCATTATCAGGCTCTGGAATTCCCCTTCCAACTTCTGGGTTTCCTCTTGGGAGCAATACTTCTCATGCATCATTCCCTTCAGTTCATCCCATGATAATGCATATGCTGCGGTTTCGCCCTTCATTTGATCCTGAAGGTACCACCATAGTCGAGCTCCATCTTGAAACAACTCAGAAACGTATAGGACTTGTTGTTCTGGCGTACAACCACTCATTCGAAAGATGGAATCCATACTTTCAATCCATTTCACAAAAGCTATGGCACCTCCAGTGCCGTCGAACTTCGGAGGCTTGTAGTTGAGGAAGTGCCAGTAGGAACAACCGTTATTTTCCGAGGTACCTCTGCTAGGTTCAGAGCGTAGGGCCTCGTGTTGTGCTAGAACTGCAGCAATTATCTCTTGAAGTTCCGCCTCTGAGGTGGGCATGCGCATTTCGCGTCTTGGTGGCATCTTCTAAGAGATGTTTCACGTAGGTTAGGTCGTAGCAGGTAAAATGTACGTATGTATTCAACAATATCAGCACATAACAGCTCATGCTATCAATAAATCAGCCACATAACATCTCATGTCATAGAACATAAACCATAGATCAAACATCACAAGTGATGAGAATACTGCGATTGCATTACCACAAATCGAGACCACAATGTAAAGCTTATATGTACATAACTGTATCATACAACAATAATGACTTAGTAGGGGACGACCCTAGGCAAGTCGTGCGATTTCTGGACATGTTAAGGAATCTCGGGTCTCTCCATTTTCAAATTCCAGAACTCCACCTTAAGCTTCTGAATTCCAGTCCAAGAACAACATTTCTTCTCAATCATTTCCTTGAGCTCGTCCCAGCTCAGTGCATAAGTAGCATCCGTGCTAAGGGCCTGAACATGATGGTCCCACCATGAGAGTGTGCCGTCTAGTAATGACTTTGAGGTAAAGGTATCACTCCATTTGGGGCGAACAGTTTGTCTTTCTTAGAATGGAGTCAATCTTTTCGGGCCAACGATCAAATGCAATGGCGCTTTCTGTTTCGTCGAAGTTCAAAGGCTTGCAGTTTAGGAACTGCTTATAGGTGCGGTCAGCTAGGGATTATTTCCAATAGTGCCATTGCTGTGCTAAAAGCGGAGAGCTTCATGTCGTGCAATTGCCTGTGAGTTGCGTTTTTGCAGCTCGGCTCCTATCCTTGGCAACATACTGGTGTTTGTGTCACGCCTGGGTGGCATTCTCTTCTGCCGGAATGGCATGAAGTGGGTTAGACAACTTTCCAATTGTCTTATGAGATACATAGCACCGTAAGCCATCATGTACTCACCCAATTTTACACATAAATATACTCAATGTATGGGTGGGGAAAATAAATTTTCTGAGCCCTCACATAGGCTTGCCAATTTGGCTTGTTGCTTGAAATAGAATGAACTCGAGGCTTCATCGCCTTGGTCATTCGTGTTCGAGTTATTTCCTGCTACATTGGTTGTCATTAGCTTGTCCCGCAGAGTCAACCAGGATTTCTGTGCACTACAAGCCGTTATTACGTGGGCCCCCGTAATAATAAATTGTCTTGCACAGTTACCCCACATTTTCTCTCGTCCAAGCAGATGATCAACCAAGGAGCGACAGCAGGTGCATTGGCATGAACAAGGTCATGCTCTAATGCGGGGTCAAGAGCAATGCCTGGATCAGGGCCACGGCTGGCTCTGGATCAACACACTCTATCTCAAAATCAGCTGGATCAACCATCACAGGGGGTTACAGGATCCTCCAAGGGCAGGCCTAAGCGTATGAACTCAAGGTCATGGTCTGGATCAAAACCAGATGGAAGAACAGGATTACCCTCAATACTGTGATCAAACTCCAAGCTATGTGCGGGAACCGGTGCAGCTGATGACGCCGTATCAGGGTCGGCGTCGTGTAAATGGTGCTGCACTCCCAGCAGCAATAGGGTCTCGCCCTCGAATGGGTCCACTTCTAGTAGATCGTTATCGTCGACAGAGGCCACGTCGGGGGGCATATCAACAATGGGATAAACGGCAAGGGGCACAGGAGCAGGGATCACCGTGAATGGCAAATTCCCAACAAGATGGCCATCAGTAGGCTCTGCTACGACATCAGGCAGCGCAAAGGGGCTGAAAGTCGTCATCGTCTGTGCCGGTAGTATCGGAAATGTACACCTCGTGCTCCGATGAAACTATGTCGTCTGATACTATGGCCATGGGATTCGTAGTGTCCATCTTTCTAGTACATGATGAAAGCATGACGTTTGTAACACAAACACATATACGTATAATAATCAATCATATATTCATGTAAACATGTAAGTCAACAATAAACAATCAAATAATTCTCCTAGTCCCACTAGCCTCCCAGTCTCCTAGACTGACATTCCTAGTCCCACTAGCCAAATTCCTCTCAGTCTCTAAGACTGCTCTATCATCCACCTCGACCTCTTAGATCGAGCCTCGGCCTCCAAGACCGAGCCTCAGCCTCCAAGACTGAGCCTAAAACAACAAACATCTACCTCGATCTCTAAGATCGAGCCTCGGCCTCCAAGACCGAGCCTCAGCCTCCAAGACTGAGCCTAACATAAATAACATCTACCTCGATCTCTAAGATCGAGCCTCGGCCTCCAAGACCGAGCCTCAGTCTTCAGGACTGAGCCTAATAATGAATAAATGAAATGTGCTCAACATTTGTTTGTAAAAACGTTTTGGATCTGGACTTAAGTGGTATGCAGAAAATGTTTTCGTGAGAGCCCTAGTGATCATAGTCTAGACTAGAGAAGGAATCCTAGTTCGCTATGATCAGAGCTCTGATACCAAGCTGTCACACCCTGGCTTTGCGGAAGCGTGGTTAATTTGGTGTGACTTCTTAATACCATAGCTTAATCATAACAAGCTATATGAATTAAAAATATGCAAGATCATCCATTGATAATAAAAATATTAAACATTGTCTTAACGGGTTAATACCCAACAACCATAACTTGTCTAAACATTACAAATGCAAACTTAAAGTAAACATGGTTCAGGGACTGTGACTTGTCCAGGAAAGAGTCACAAGCCTCGAACCCTGGATGACCTCGGGCCTAATGCAGCGGAAAACAAGCCATACCGCGCCAGATCGTTAATTTCCTGAAATACATGTAAGTTGAAAAATCAACAATAATGTTGAGCGAGTTCATGCGAAAGTGCGTAAACAAACCTTTATCTTTATCAAAAACCTGGTATGTAGCAAATAAGGAAAAAGAAAGAGATCACCAATGGTTTGCAAGGCCATTGATATGTGTGAAGTGCAAGTAGGGATGACTCAAACCTAGCGGATTTATGCGTCGGGCACTAAGTCACCCCGAGGTCCGTTCAGCTGGACCTGGGGCTGGGCTCGCTACACCCAGATAGATCTACCGCTCCTGTCCCTCGGTCCTACTATGAGGATTAATGGCCTCAAGTTGCGCCTACCCACTCACATGATCTAAGCAACCCTCCTTACGCTACCATACCATGTATCAAGTATTCATAATCACAGTAACATGTATTTCACCCCCGCAGTTTATAAAACTGAAAACAGTTAAGAGAAAAGGGGGACATGAACTCACAGTGAGTGCGTCACAATACCAAGTAATCCAAATATCCAACTGCTGCGCAACGACCTACATGTGCTAATTCTATTAGACGGATGGCCGTGCCTTAGCTTTATAGTTTAATTTTTTGGGAAACGGTTAGACAACCGTTCCGTGTATATACTTGGTAGAAAATCTCCTTCCCAAGGATGGGGGAATTAATACATGCGTGTTTATAATATTAAGTCTCACTTAATATATTTTATTTCTCATTCCCAAAATATAATTATTTTTCTCAAAAATAATATATTTTCTCTTTATATAATACTTTCCAAAATAATACGTTGACAAAAATACGCATTTATGAATATTTCCGTATAAAGCGTAAGTTACGTTTTGGCGGTTATGTGGTAATAGTAATTACCGTTGTAACTCATATGTTTGTCGTGAAGGCGTTGGTATTATTTTGAATTGGACAAAGTTAGTAAATATTATTTTTACTCTAAAAATAATATTTATACATTTTCACAAAATAATCATAAACAGTGTTGTGAAAAATATATTTATCGAATAAATATTTATCACATTTATTTTTGTGAAAACTCCACCTCCGAATATTTGTAAATAAAGTCATGGCGAAATATATTTGAAAATATGTCAAAAGTAGTCTAACACTTGTAAATAATTCTAAGTGTTAGATTTTAGAAAATTTCGCCAGAGTTTCCCCTGTAACTGGAGGTGGCCACGCCTTCAAGCGTATCATTTTCTTTTACAAAATCATTTCAACACTTCTTTAAATCAACCAATCAATTTCCAACACATTAAACAAGTTTCAACACTTCAAACTTGTAGACTAGTATGTAAAATCGCATTATTACATGAACTTGTAATTTTTCCGAAAGTCGTAATGTAGATCACCTTATATTTAGTGGATCTATGTATAAAATAATTTAGTCTTGTAAAAACCCCGTTTTTGGAACAAATCATCCTTTACAACTTCCCGACAACTTTTATAAAAATTGTTATTTTGTCGGATCTTTCGTTTCACAAGTGTTTATACACTTGTAGTTTATAAAAATCATCTTGGTTAGCATGTTATCCAACTTATATAAAACATGATTTTCTCGACACTTGGTTCTACGAATGTACCACTTGTACATACGTAGATCGGCTCGTTTTAAATACTATTTTTCATGTCAAAACACTTTTACACAAGTTCATGTTTCCCGTGTGGTGGAGTTTCAACTTTTAACCCTCGTACCGCTAGAAACAAGCTTATGTTAAGATACATGATCTTAACAAAGTCGGGTTAAACGATGATAAGAGCCACCACATCGTAGATCGGGTCTCTACAACCAACATATTCGAATACTACGACTTTTACACGCGTTATAAGCTTTTAACCAACAATATTCGAGTTTTAGTAGACTTTATAGATTCAAAAGATGGGTTTCCGACTTTTAACCGTTAAAAATCCTTTTAACCACTTTAGATACGATCAAGAGCGAGTTTTAAATGTTATACCTCTAGCTCGGGGCTAGGGAAGATCTTTGGCGAAAATGGCGTGGATAAAAGCAAATGAACGAGGTCCTTTAACTTCCGCTTGCTTCAAAGCTCCTAATACGTGATCCCCGACACTTGTGTGAGCTTGGAATGGCAAGACAAGAACTCGAAGATGGATGGTTGAGGGTGGGGGGTTACGGCCGAGAGGAGAGGGAGAGCAAGAGAGAGAGTGTGTTGGTTTGTGTGAGGTGTGAAGTCTTGTGTGTGTGTGGTATTTATAGAAAAAATCAAGCTCCTTCGTCCATCGGTTTACAAGCTCTCTAGATATCCACGAAACCAATATAAAAATCAAAAGGTTGTACTCTCTTGTCCTTTCTTTTTAGCCGATTCCATTAGGGGGGGTATCCGGTTGGGTTTCGATCGTTCAGTTAGTGTTCAGTTACATTAAGTTGGTTACTTTTAGAGATTAACCCCGTTAGTTGTTTGATGCGTTATAGTGCGGGTGTTAGGGTAATCAGGGACCCTAACTGGCTCAGAAAAATACCAATAATATTTCTGGCAATATTTTTATGTTCCGGGTATAGTCCGGTTGTTCGGTTGGATAGTAATCCGTTAAAGTGTTTAAGTAATCCTTTAAGCGTCGTAAATAATATTTTTAGCGACAAAACTTATTCTGCAAAGTGTCAGGAATAATTCCTCATGTTTTGGCACTTTATTAGTTAGCTAGAAGCTAGTATGTAAATAAATGTGCTGTGTTTCGTGCTTTAAGTACGTTTTAGGCACATCCAATCTCTGTATCTTATTCCTAGTGACGCAATTATACAACCCTTGTATCTCTACACACACTATGGGTGTGGTAAAATATTTCTGGCTCATTCAGGCCTTTAGAGGCAGTGTTTGCCTGATGCTGGCTATATCAGCATGTTCAATAGGTTATCCGTTCAAATGCTACTGTGCTTTTGTGCATCATGTTTGTCACTAAAGTTTAGTAAATAAGTAATGTAGTGACGGAAAAATCAAAGTATGATGCAGATATGTACATGTATCAACAATCAAGTAGCAGTTTATCAGAAATCTCAGTTAAGCACAGTAATTTGGCAACAATTAATAGTTAATTAAGTCATACGGATACCTGGTTTTGTGAGGGTTGTCACACGTATCACCTTTCCATCGACCATGAAGTTATTTCCCCTAATTCCTCGTTACATGGTTAATCCTTATTCAAGTTGAACCTTATACCATAGCACGCCCCGACACCTAGTAAATTGGTATCCTTCCTTACAAACCGGCGTATTTGAAAGCGTAGCAAGACGAAGACACGAGCAGGTCAACCCACTGACGAGTACGGTAACCTAGATGCTTACCTTATCTTTCATTTGCCAGAACCGTTATTCTTTGACGACTTTTCTGATTCTGTGAATCGTTTCACTAGCCTTCTTACGAATCCGTGTTTATTGCTCAAGATGGTATCCCTGCTTCTACCATTTCTTTATCACGATATCCACGTTTCCTTATCCGGGAACCTTGAACAGATTTCTCTCCAGATTAATGAATTCAGCAAGAACGACCTTTAGTCGACAAACTTCATAAACCCTGAAAATTGGCAACATTTACCTCAATCGTGCTTTTTCGGAAGCCTTTTATCGCAGTTTCACATTAAAGCCCCCCCCCCCCCCCCGACGACACAAGCGCTACTTCAAACTCATTCACCCGACTTAGAACAACCCATTCAAACTTGATTTTCTACCGACCTGAGAAATCACATCCTACCAGAAGTCTCAGTAGACCCTGAAACCTATCGACCCGCACGACGACCATCTCTCTCTAGCTACTTCGTTTTGTGCTAACCCCATCGACATAACATCCCGTATCGGCAAGCGACGCTCTTTCTTCTAAGCCGCCCACAGCTTGTGTACGACCAGCTACCTCATCGACATCAGATAAATCCTTATTACCGATCCCAAAGCCTTTATGTTTTGCCTCACGATTGAACGTATCGATTGCAACTACCCATCTCGCATGTTCTCGCTACTCGTGTTATGCTTCACAAATTCCATGATTCTCATCCTACTCTATACTGCACAATTCTACGTTTGGACGAATTACTCCCTACGGACGTCACTCGTTGGAGCAACGAGCCAAGTATACCCCGGAGGTAAAAGGTATTGCAAGCACTGTTATTCGAACTCGATAAGATCAACACCTAGTCACAACTCTCGAGTTTATTCCATCCTGTCAAAATTCGATGTTTGTTTCCTTCGGCGACATCTGAACCTACTCCGAAAACCAGTGGGAATCTGAACGACTCCTCTGCTTCATCCTGGTACTTCTACAACACAAACCTCCTTGCGTTAAGTTTTCAACGCATGACTTTTAACGTCGCAAGGCCCGTTTTCCTCGACCGTTATGCAACCCATCATGGCTTAAACTCGAAAGAGTGCACCCGACATTGAAGAGGATGTTAGTAACCTAACAATTGAAAGATGAACTATGTGATGCTCCTATCCTATCTAATCCTGCCCAAGGCATTGATGATATACTGTCGGTAACGGTACGCGACTAAAGGAACTGACCAGTTCTTGAGCTTGCAGCTATCTACTAGGAAGAAGTAGATACTAGGCACGGGATGCCAACTTCTCTTATATGTGATCGTAACCCACGTTTTGCATCCGATTCGTCGCAAGGCTGTGCATAAAAAGACTTTTGGCTCACTATTAGGCATGAGCACCGCTTATCGCCCGCAAGCTGATGGTCGGGCCAAACGCACCGTCCAAACACTCAAAGGCATGCTAAGAACATGTGTTATCGACCGTGGATACGAGTGACACTTCCTCTTTGTAGAAATCTCTTCCAACAACTACTACCACACTAGCATTCAGGCATCACCATTTGAGGCATTGCACGGACGCAGATGCCGGTCACCTCTGTGTTGGGCGAAAGCCAAATTACCGGTCTTGAACTTGCACTTGACACAACGGGTAGGATTGCCCGGAACAGACAACGCATGGCGGCAGTTCCAGACCGTCAGAAAAGCTACGGAGATAAGCATAAGAAACCTCTAGAATTCCTAGTCGGAGACTGGGTTCTACTTAAAGTTTCACCATGGATGGGTGTGGTACGTTTCGGCTAATGGGACGAACTTAATCTGTGATATGTTGGACCATTCGAAGTTACCGAAAGGATCGGTAAGGTAGCTTTGCAGACTAAACCTGCCTGAAGTGCTGAGTGCGGTACACGACGTCTTTCACGTGCCTAATCTGAAGAAGTGTCTGTCAGATGAAACATTCGTTGTTCCTTTTTATGAACTCGTGATCAGCAACAAACAACGCTTCGTTGAGGAACCGGTTGAGATCAAATATCAAGAAATCAAAACCCTCGGGCGTAATGTGACCAACAGACCGAGTTCGTTGGAACTCACGCCGTGGCCCAGAGTTTTCCTGGGAATGGGAAAACCAGATGACGCGCTGGTATCCCCAGTTGTTAACAAACAAAACTTCCAGCACTGAGGCTACAACAGAATGTCAGGAAGAAATCTCAAACCAACAGGGGGATGATGTGATGGCCCACGAAAACACTTAAAACTAGCCTGTCAGTGGCTGCGCGCTAATTTCGGGACGAAATTCCTTAAACTTGGGGATAATCTGACGCTTCGGGTTTTCCCACGTGATTTCATCTTTATGTTATGATCAATCTGGTGAAAATCTATACTACGTGAGATACGTACAAACTCTGTGAATCTTACGCTACGTGATTTTTTTTCGTGATTTGTGATCTTATGTGCTATATGACTTACATGTTCGTTTAGTGGACTTTCGTGAAACTGCTTATATTTGCGTGTGGTAATGGAGTCTATGTATACATATAGAGCGAATCGTATGACGTTTGCTTAAATTTCGAGGACGAAATTCCTGTAACATGGGGAAAATGTGACAACTCGAACCTTTGATCCTGATCGTCGAGAGACGAGCGTCTTATTAATGCTCGTATTCACTATTATTATTATTATTATTAATATTATTACCGTCATTGTTTTATAAAATAATAAAAATCCATGACGAGAGTTTCAGTTATTTGCGTATGAGTTATTATAACCGGGCAAATCGGTTTGAGCATGACGCTAGTTGTTTAAACAAGTTCGCACTCGGGCTAGGCCCAAGCCCACTCCCTAAACCTAAAACCCTAGCCTATTTAGACACCTTATAAACCCTTACCCCCCCTCCTTTTATTCAAATTCTCAAAAATCCTAAAACCCCATTCCAAGTTCCCAGCCGCACACCCCATCCCTTTTCTCTCCCTCTCAGCGATTTGAATGTCCGGCGACCGGCGATTGGGTTCCGGCGCCCGGTTGCCTCTGCCAAATGCCACCCACCACACCTCCTTCTCCTCTCTCGTCCCTTCTCTAGTCAACACCCCTCAGCCACACTCACCTTCTCCCCTCGAGCTAAGGAACGACAACACCGCCACCACCACCACCACAGGCGGCGATCTGTGGTGGGTGGTGTCGGAGAACTATTCAAGCGAGAGAGAGAAGCGTCAATGTTTTTGTTTCTGGCGACTCTGCCGGTGATGAAAGGGAGGAGGACGACTCGGTGATGATTCGCGACAACGACAGCAACTGGTGATTATTTTACTTTTCCGACGAACCTGGCAACGACGGTGAAACAAGTTTTTAGAAATTATGGGGTAGCTCCCCATGGCATGTATAAACGGATAAATTAACTGTTGAAACAAGTTTTTGGAAATAAAAACTGGAAAACTGTAAACACGTGAACTCACCATCGTTATGTTGACACTCTACTGCATGCTTTGCAGGTTGCTCGATACAACTCTGGACGGACGTTGCAATCGGATGGAGTGCATGGCTCGTAAGTAACATGATAATAAACTTGTGGTTTTCAATTACGATGCGTTCTCTTCCTGATGTGCGTTAGGTGTGATATAATTTAGATGTATATTTAAGCCTTTTTTACACTTTTAGCCAAGTTTTAAATTTATAAAACACAATATTTACTAACACTAAACATACATATGGGCAAGTGCACCCATCGTGGACGTAGTATAGTGTTGGTAAGATACCGAGGTCGTCCAAGGACACAAGAGCTTTTAGTACCGGTTTATCCTCAACGTCTAATCAAATCAAAAAGAAGTTATAAAAGATTTTTAAACTAAGAAAATAAAAACTAACTAAATGCTGAAAATTAAAATAAAATAAAAACAGATAGACAAGATGAATCACTTGGATCCGACTCGTGTATTAGTATAACCTTTGATTATTTTCGCACTTTTGCACTTGTTTAAGAGATTATCTTAGTTATTGTAGTAGGCCCTTCTTTTGAAGGCGACGTTACCCTCAACCCAGTAGTTTGAGTCAGCAAGGATACAATCCTAAAGTGTTGGATTATTGGAAGATAATGAATTAAGTTATTAATGCAAATTATGGTAGGCCCCGCTTTTGGCGGTGACGTTACCCTCGGCTAAGTAGTCTGAGTCAGCAGGGATACAGTCCTAAATAGCCTGGTTATAGTATTAATAGTAGTTAACTTATGAGGGGGTCAAAGCGGCTTGGAGTTTCGAGCTGAAATTTTGTAGGATTGTAGATCGGGTCTAAACGCACAACATATCCAAAAATCAGACGATTTGGACCGTGAAAACCTGTTCAATTTGACGTTTTTCATAAAAAAACGTAAGAAATGAGTAGAAGATGAATAAATCGACGAAATCGGATCAAATTCTGCTGCAATCTGTACGAAAACGATGTGTTTGATCAAGCAATCGAGCTCCTAGCTCTGATACCACTTGTTAGGACCGGTTTCGATACCGTTCGATTGCGTAACGTACGTTCGACGTGCGGAATCCGTGAACGTATGTGATCGAACACTCAATAACGTACGAGAAAACGTGATTCTATATAGATGACGTCGTGTACAATGCCGTGAATCACTTGGAGAGACTTTCTCTCTCTAGACTTTCTCTCTCTACAACTAGATCTCTAATTCTCCAAATAAGCTCCAAGTCTTCAAAAAGTCTTAATCTTTACAACTAAATGAGCTATTTATAGGCACAAGGATTATAAGGATTTCTCCTTATTTACAAGTTTGCCACCTTGCCCTTTTTTAACTAATTGTAACCTAAAAGCTTAAAAACCTTCGGTTTCTTTGATTTCTGCTACGGAATAGATTGACGGAGGCGATAGACAGATATTACACTAACAGACTCCCCCTTGGATATTGCCGTAGTCAATCTCGTAGCGCCTTCTCTTTCTCTCTCTTGAACAGAATCCCCGTGGATCTGTCTTCAGGCTCCCCCTTTCGTCAAGCTTCCGTGCTTTTGGGATCGGCACCTGGATTTCCATATACAAGCTCCTCTTGCGTTAAGCTCGTCTTCAGACTCCCCCTTAGTCTCAGCTGTCGGGATCGTAGTCTGGCTTTCATCGTTTCACAAGTTCAGGATCAATTCCTGGCTTTGTTCTACATCTGCTCAGGACTTGAAACCTGGTTAACCTGCATATCCTCTACCTCACCATAAGTTTCACAAATTTTTAACCAATTAATTCCCGTAAACTTACTGGTAGATATCATTTACAACAAACATGTTAGTTACATCAAGTTCAAATAAATGACCTTGATTAACCAAATAAACCATTTATATATGTCATTTAAAGTTTTCAACATATTCCCCAAACCTGTTCATCATGATTAGCCCTCGAATTTTGAATATCAGCTCTTCAAAATCAGTTGTCGAAAATCTTTTTGACTTTTCAAAAATTTATACTAAAACACTCCGAAAATCTTTTTGAATTTTTGTTTTTGAATCAAATGCAGTAAACAAATATATACAAATAATATTTTTGTGAGTTTGTGTAAGAGGATCATATCAGTTCTTGAGACAAATCACTAGCACCGTTAAGCTTTAATCATTTTAAGTTCTAAACGATTAACCTCGATTGACGATATAGTTGTCCTCTTAAATTTTCACACACTTTTCAATCTATTCAGGATACGGTTTAGATGTTTTAGGAACTTAGCTCAATTCATGTGTCCCACCTCTTGAATATACTCCCGTATCCAGAATCTCAATATTCAGTCTTACATGCAAGAATACTACAATGATGTCTGTACATAAATTAGGGTATGCGAAGACTGAGGGATCTCAGGTCGATACTTCCGTATACGCAGAGAGATATCAGCTTCGACTTTGCAATGTGTTCCCTTTAGAGAATCTTTTAGCTACAACAACTGATTATCAATTTTATTGTCTAATCAGCTGAGGGCTATAATGCTATATTTCAAGCATTTTGGTGAAAGTATTAGCCAGGGACTAGGTCAGAACCACCGTTCAGCAGAAGTCCCGGAATAATACCCCAGACATCATAGAGTATAACCACCTAGTATATCAGAATACGAGACCTTTCAAACGAGATTTCAGCGGTTACCTATATATCCAAGTAGTGTTCCCCACGAATTTCACAAGTTTGAAATTTTAGGTTTATATCCCGAATAAATCTACTAAATGTACGAAAACCTATCGTCCCATCATCAGTGAGACCGTTTATCACATTTGACATTACATTTCTTTAGCGTGCTGTGATAGTCCACTGATTTACTATCATTTCCTCTTTTTCACAACAAAACTCATTTTTTTAATTTTCAATGTTTTTGGAATTTTCAAATTTTCTAATTTTTTTTAAAATTTTTCTCCCCCTAAAATCAAAATATGTTTCAATTTTGATTTTCAAGGAAAATTTGAAAACTGTACAAATAAAATGACAAACTGATATCGAATCACTTCAATTCTCCATCCACTTGGCGTAAACAATCAGAACTCCCCCTCACAACAAACTATTTTCCCATTTAGATTTCAAAACACTTAAGTTTGTTTTAATCAAAATGGTTTTTCCGGAAAATTAGTTTTGTGTGTTGTTTCATAAACTCGGGTAGGGGCAAGATCATCACTTTGTTACATTCTTTTTTATTTTATTTTTACAATGAAAGAACCCCATATTTTATCACTTGTCGGAAAGAGAAATCAAGTACAACTTAATGTCCTTGATTAGTCTATTGTAATTCAAAATATCACAGTTACCAACCTGTGAATTTCTCAAGAAATATGCCGATACCTGTTCCACACTTACCAACCTGGGAACTCCGGCAAGTCAGGTTTTTCTATTTGAAAAGTTTCACCCAAGCCTGACTGTCCTTGGGTGATTTTGAATTCTTGTTTAGCAATGGTGGAAAGTTTGTTTCATCCATTGTTAAACCTGAATTCTCAGTTTTTACCTCAATAACCGGCTCTTCTGGTTTTGACGAACCAGAATCATTGCCGGAGTGTGGCTTGTCTGACTTTGACCTGTCAGATTCATCGCCGACACGTTTCTTTTTCTCCTTTTTCTCTGTTGTCCTCAAATTTGTAACTGATGAACTCGGCTTGTTTGACTTTGCAGTCGATTGAAACAACTCATCAGTACTTTTATTCTTACCAACTAAAGAACCCGAGGACAAAATCCTTTCCAGATATTCTCTGGCCTTCTTCCTCTTCTTACGCAGTCTGTCTTTCTGCCCCTGAGAAAGTTTTACTTTTGTTTCCTGAACTTTAGGTTGTTGAACCTTCTGTTCTTTGGGCTTGACTTTGACTGGTTTCTTTGCCTTACTTTGAGATTCAGCCCTCAATCTTCCCATTGATCTCCTTGGGCAGTCTCTAGCAATGTGTCCTCGAATTTGACAATTAAAGCATCTTCGCGTTTCATAACTCCAATTCTGGCAGTTAACAGCAATGTGACCTCTAACTCCACAAGAATAACACACTCTGTTATCATACCATATATCTCCTTCACTCCAAATGCTCAGATCATAACACTGTCTGGCATTGTGGTATTCTGGACTCCTTCTCAATGTTGAATTTGGCTTTGAAGCACTGTGGTCAAACCTGCACCACTTATTACCAACATTTTGTGAGTTTTCATTTTTAACTTTTTGTGATTTTTGAAAATGATTGGATGACTTATCTGATGAGCTTTTATTTTCTTTTTTAGGGTTTTTCAAATTTTTATCTTTTTGTTTCTGTTCCACAATCTTCTTTACAGGTTTTTGCTTTGAGCATTCACCTTTCTCAGTAGATTGCAAAACAGTATTTTTAAATTTTTCTTTTAAATCTAAAAATATTTTTCTTTTCTTTTCTTTTTCTTTTTCATCATCAGATACATCATCACAATCTTCAATTTTGACTTTGTCAAAATTTGTGACCTTGTCACTTATTGGAACAGAATTGATCGGTTTTGGACAAGGAAAATTCAACTTGTCTGATGAAGTCACAAAACCTTTCAATTTCGTTTCAAGTTCATCAATCTTGATCCTTGAATTCTCAGCTTCATTTTCAAGCTGAGATATTCTCTCAAGATGAGACTTGATTGATTTTTCATTTTCAATTTTAAGCTTTTCAAGAACAGATTTTTCATTTTCCAAACCGTTTAACTGTTCTTGAAGTTTTGTTTCATTCTCTTTTAAATTTTTGTTTTCCAGTTTAATCCAGGAATCTTCAGATTCTGAAGATTTACTTTTGCTTTCAAAGTCTTTTTCAAACTCAGCAATTTTCTTTTGAGCATCTACAGCTTCATGCTCAAGTCGAATAATTTTAGCAAGATGAGAATTGATTTCACTTTGTTTTTCCAAATTATTCTTGTCAAAAATATCTCTCTCATCTTGTAAAATCTTCATTTGACTTTTGAAATCATTTTCCAATTTTTTAAAATTGTTGTTTTCCAATAACAAACTCTCAAGACTCTTTAAAAGTTTGTCATTATCAGATCTCAATTTTTCACAGCTTGAACGTAAACCCAGAATCTGTTCTTCATCAGCTTTCTTCTCAATCTTCAAATTTTTGTTTTCCAATGTCAAACTCTCTACATCCTTCAGAAGTTTGCCATTGTCTGTTTCTGATTTTTCGCATTTCAAACCATCTTCAATCATCTTTTCATATGTACCTGCACAAAAAAGTTTAACAAAATCAAGAGGATTCGAATTTTTATCAATATAACACCCCCTCTTAATATCGTATCTCATATTCTTTTTTGCTGCAAGACACACATTAATTCGTTTTCTTATTTCGTTGATTACATTCAAATCAATATTTTTTTATTCTTCTTTTATTTCATCCAATAATTCTCTTTTTCTTCGATAATCATAACCACTCTGATTTGCAATTTTGTTGAGCAGACTTCTTAAGTCAGTAGATAACCAAGAATCTCGTTTTAGTCCATTCACGAAGTTATCCCATTCCAAAGGTAACGCCTCAACAAATTTTAGATTTCTTTCATCATTTGAGTACCAAACCTTATGTTTTTCTAATTTGATAATTAATTCCCAAAATCTTTCTTTCAACATCTCCATCGATTCATCTTTCATACACAAGAAATTTTCGTATCTTTTTATATAAACCTCTTTATCATATCTCGTTTCATTCCAAGCTTCCTTTTTCCAGTTATTCAGATTTTCAAGATTTGCATTTTCCTTCTCATCAAACATTTTGATCTCACTTTCTTTGTTAACTGACATGATTAAAAAAAATTCGTTCAAAATTTACACAATTTCAATTCCTTGGAGTTTGCCCCTTGTAAAAATCCCTTGAATCACCTGTGAACACACAAACAAATGATTAGTAACCAAAATATCAAACTCTTAAAAACTGGATTGGGCCTTATGCTCTTAATGGGCGGTGACTTAAAATTTGATTGGGCCTTCAAGGTATTAAAGTTCAATAAAGTTCAATGATAATGGACGTGCACTTAAAGGTTTGCCAACACCACGTCACAATAAATGGGGCGGTGGAATGAAGAACCTGGATTGGGCCGAAGGTATGGTCTAATAAAATGATTTATCCAACCTTAGTAGTGGGGCAGTGCCTCAACAGTGATTGGTATTAATGAACCGACAAACTAAAGACTGATGCACATGGGCCTTCACATGGGTCTCTGATTTTAACGAACCGACAATCAATGGGTGTACACTGGGCCGATTAAATGTAATGGGGCGGTGGATTAAAAATAGCGATTGGGTCAACACCTTTTATTGGGCGGTGCTATGATGATTGGCTATTTGGGCGGTGGAACTTAAAATTCAGATAGTGGAGCGGTACAAGTTTTTATTGGGTCTCATGAACGGTGGATTTAAAAATCAGGTGATGGGGCGGTGCATTAATAACAAACCAATACCAATAAATGTGACCGAACAGCAATAACTATCACACTTGAATAGACGGCATATGGGTCACATGTGTATGTGTGAACAGTGATGTTGCAGCCTTGAAGACGATGACCAAACAGCGAATCACAAACTTACAATTGGAGCGGACCACACGCTGACAAATAAGCGGTTCTCAACTCACAACCAAATGAGCGGTTCAAAGGGTGACATATGAGTGAGCCATAATCTGTCTTAAAAGCGATCCACAGTATAAGCGGTTCATATAAGCGGTTCAACCCAAATATATCTGTTCACAAAAGCGATTCAACTTAAAACCAAATGAGCGATCCCACCTGTTTCATATAAGCGATTTAACCAACTAATTTTGGAGCGATTCAGGTATGTTCAAATAAGCGGTTCAAGGTATGTACGAATGAGCGGTTCCAATTCGTCCGGATGAGCGATCCAAAGCTGAAAATTGACGCGAATTCGGACTGAAAAATCGCGATATCTCCAAAACGGCTTGGAGTTTCGAGCTGAAATTTTGTAGGATTGTAGATCGGGTCTAAACGCACAACATATCCAAAAATCAGACGATTTGGACCGTGAAAACCTGTTCAATTTGACGTTTTTCATAAAAAAACGTAAGAAATGAGTAGAAGATGAATAAATCGACGAAATCGGATCAAATTCTGCTGCAATCTGTACGAAAACGATGTGTTTGATCAAGCAATCGAGCTCCTAGCTCTGATACCACTTGTTAGGACCGGTTTCGATACCGTTCGATTGCGTAACGTACGTTCGACGTGCGGAATCCGTGAACGTATGTGATCGAACACTCAATAACGTACGAGAAAACGTGATTCTATATAGATGACGTCGTGTACAATGCCGTGAATCACTTGGAGAGACTTTCTCTCTCTAGACTTTCTCTCTCTACAACTAGATCTCTAATTCTCCAAATAAGCTCCAAGTCTTCAAAAAGTCTTAATCTTTACAACTAAATGAGCTATTTATAGGCACAAGGATTATAAGGATTTCTCCTTATTTACAAGTTTGCCACCTTGCCCTTTTTTAACTAATTGTAACCTAAAAGCTTAAAAACCTTCGGTTTCTTTGATTTCTGCTACGGAATAGATTGACGGAGGCGATAGACAGATATTGCACTAACAGATCCTACTAAATTTGACCCAGGTCCCTTGCAGGACCTCTAAACGCTGAAAAGGGCAAGACCCTTACCAAACCGTTCCCTTAACCCCCGACCAGGTAGCCAACATACCTCCATATAGACCGTGGAGATATGAATGGTGAAAATCTTTTATTTTATATAGACAGTAAAATAATGCCAAGACACCACGGACAAACGATAAGGAACGATCACCTTCAACATAAGCAACTAGTTATTAAAGTCATTAATACAAAACCAAATAAAAAGTGCAAAAGATTAAAAATAAAAGTATTATACTAAACACTTGTCTTCACCAAGTGATGTAAGAGACTTAGGCCAACATGGCCTTGATTGTCAAGAACTCTTACGATCAATCTTGGATCCCGAGACGACTCACACACTCTATGATGGACAATGGATGATGGTGGTGGATGATGGTGTTGTGATGGTGGTGGGTGGTGGATGAAGTGTGAGAGAGGTGGTGTGCCAAGGGATGAGTTGAAATGAAACCAAGCACTCCTATTTATAGGCTGAACAGAAGGCTGGGCACGGCCCCGTGTCCGCTGGACACGCCCCCGTGCCTGTCTGACACTCTCTCTCTTCATTAATTGTAATTCGCAATTACAATTAATGCGCCTGCTGTACTTTCGTCACGCCCCCGTGCTCACTGGACACGGCCCCGTGGTGGGCAATAGAAGCTTCTATAGGTTTGTCTTTTCTGCTGCTTCTTGGGCACGGCCCCGTGCTGGCTGAGCACGGGGCGTGTTCAGTCTTCTGACTTCTCTTTTCTGCTTGGGAAGATGCCGTTGAGGGGTCGAGCAATCCACTTTTGTTCCTTTTCTTGTATTTATGTTAGATTTAGCTGTCTTTTTGCTTCTTTTGTGAATTTGAGCTCATTTTGTCCTGAAAATACAAAAGGAAGACAAAAACACTCTTTTTCCAACATTAGTACTTAAAAAGGGTTAGTTTTATGCCTCAATTGATGTAATTTATATGTTGCATTTTACACACATCAAATACCCCCACACTTGAACTTTTGCTTGTCCTCAAGCAAAACTCTTTAATATGTGGCTCACACTCCCAAATGGAATGGGTAGAAGAGAAGGTTTTTGGCTTGTCATATAGTGTCGGGAATCCAAGATCTTTTTGGGTTTTATTTTTATTTATTTACAATCTTATTCGTTATGATTTGTTTAGAACGTTTCATAGGAGAAATTACTAATTTGGGCATAACATGCCTTTTTTTAAAATTCCATTTATATACAAGTTCACATACCTCACGGGAGAAATCACTCACACTCGGCCGAAGGTGTATTTTTAGTGAATCACTCGAGAGCGGCGTAGAACTTATTCCTACCATAAGCTTGCCAAGCAATCAATCCTCCTCATTTTTAACTTGTTACCTTTGTAAATATCAAGAGGACTTTTTGGGTATAGGCTTGGGCTAAAGGTGGGTGAATGGGTTAGTAGAAAATGGCGAAAAGCGTAAACAGCGTCGGTTTTCGTAAAACACTTTGTTCTAGTGACTTTTTATTTCGAAGTATTTCTCCAAACAAGCTTTTGTTTTAATAGCTTTGTTTGTTTATTTCTAACTTCATTTTTTTAGTCACACTAAAAACCGAGCTTGTTACTAAAATAAAGGGTGAAAATAAAAAGGGTTTTTGGTGGGTGAAAAGGTTTTAGGGTAAAGAAATGAAAGGTTTAGGCTCAAAGGGGTTTACTAGGGGGATTTTGGGTAGGTGGTAAAAAAAATTGAAAAATAATGGTGTAGAAAGAAAAATGGTTAGTCCTAATGCCTCCATCATTTACTTACTTGGGTTTAAGTTGGTAAGGACCGGGAATGAATCGTCGTGGCAAGTTCTAGAGTCGTAAGAACCAAGCGGCTATTCACACAAGAAACGAAAAATGAGCATTTAGTCTAAAGATGTAAGTTTGTATGCTCAATAAAGGCTCAAAACTCACTTTTGTGGAATGGGTTTTTATATGATCAAGTATATATAATCGAATTTTAACCAAGCTTGTCATGCCGTTTCATATTTTTCTTATGTTGGTTCTTTTTATCACGACGCTATCGGTTGTAAATTTGTAAAAATATAACCTTTTTAGAACTTGTTATTCCCAAATTAAACCAAGAAAAGTAAAAAAAAAACGAAAAGTTTTTGAAAAAAAATTTGGGGTGATTAGCGGTTCCAATAGAGTTTTGTGTAAAGCTTGTTAATAGGACTTGCAAAATTTCAAAGTTTTAGCTCCCCCCCCCAACACTTAAATTACACATTGTCCTCAATGTGTCCCAAAAATAAATTTTTAGGTTGATTGGATGTGTAATGTGGTGTTAAAAAGCAAAGATTTATGTTACTGGCAGTCTGGACACGGCCCCGTGGGGACCGGACACGGCCCCGTGTTCAGGTGCCAGTAACAAAAATTAAAGAAAAGAGACAGAAGCCTGGACACGGGGGCGTGTCTGGTGAACACGGCCCGTGTCCAGTTACCTGAACTGGGCATTTTTCTGCAGGAGGTTCAGCACGGGGCCGTGTTGGTTGGACACGACCCGTGTTGAACCTTCTGTAATGGAGAAATTTGTGTCGGGTTGCCTTGTTCTTGTGCATGGGGCCATTTTTCTCGTTCCCCTTTTCATCCTTTACAACCATGAGTGTGTTTTATTTATTATGAACCATCCAATCCTTAAAACCATCGTTCCATTTAATCAATAGAGAAATACATATAATTCCTAAATAAAATAAAATTAAAACTTAACTAACTAGGTCAAGAGGTACACGAGGTTATCATAAAGGGTTCTACTTTTTAAGAAAATTTCGAGAATAGTCTCCCGATATAGTAGGACCTTTGGCCGATGGTTCCCTAGATGTCGTTTAAAGCCATTCTTCTATCTCCCTTGGAAGGAAGAAGGCGGCGTCATTTTCCTCAGCAACTTGTGGCTGAGGGGGAACATTCACCGGGACTCCTTGTACCACCCTTTGCGGAGGCTCAGGGTGCATGGCGTACCATTCGGCCGGAATGATGACTTCGGGCACCACGTTCCACGCCCTTTGGGTTATCACAGGCACCAAGGGCGGGGAGGCGAGAAGGTTTAACCTCTGGTGCAAGAGGTTCACCTCTCGGAGACTGTCACACCCCCAATTTTCCACGTGTCACCGGTGGGCCCGGTGGGGAGTATAGTGACGTAGTTAATATCATCATAGTCAAACAACACAATATTTAAATGCACAGCGGAAGCAAAAGATAAATATATTACAAACCGAATATAAGGTAATATCAAGTATTACAACGGAAAGTAGAGGATCCACAGGCGGATCTTAAAACTTAAATATTGCTCAACAGACTTTAGGCGCCTAGAACTTGCAAGATCCCTTATTAACGCCCTGAGCAGCTTCCAGCCTATTATGTACTTGTACCTGTCACTTAGACTTTGGAAAATACGTCAGTTTTCACTGGTAAATACACTCAACTGACTCATTTGGAAAGAGTTTATAAAAATTGGTTTAGGCGCACAAGGCACAAAACTATTTTGACACTTGATTAAGATGCACAAGGCAAGATTAATCTTTTATACTTGGGACAAACTATATCTCATGTTATCAGTTTTACATAACTTGCTCTACATACGGGGCCCGGTTCTATGCCGGTTCGAGATTAACCGACACACCACTATTCCCTTATTGGGTATAATCGATTAATAAGCATATAGCATCTGTCAGGTGTATGCCTACACCCCGTGCTTAGGTCGTGGCCATTGCATTTAATGAGTCAAGGATATCCAGGACACGGTCGCATTAACCCCCAATGTTTCAGTCAAGCAATACGAATTAAAAACAGGTTATTTGGATTTCCCGACTCATTGGTCTTCGAATCCCATACCTGACCATGCGGTATTTATATTACCGTATCCCAAGCCCGTAATAGGGAAAATAAGTTAAGAGTATTTACCTGAGCTAGCTCCTGTCTTAAATAGCAAGAATTATAATAACTCAGCCGTATTCACTTAAGTAAGCGTAGGTACAATTTACCGGAAGGCTCTAGTCTGGAATGATGGTATAAATAACCAATTAGAATACTAACGGGTCTTTAATTAAGCCTAAACTTAGACCGGTCAGTTTTAAGGAAATATACGGTTCAAACGCATGATTAAGCGAAGACCGGAATAGAATGTGTTTTAGACCCAACAAGTATGAAGACTTTTATAAAATGGGTAACCTAAATACATTCTGGATTTTGAAATAAAATGATAAGGTTAAACCCGTTTCGGTTATTTTATGAAAACTAGCCTCGTAGGCTTAACTGTATGCTTATAGTGTATTTTTAGTGAATCACTCGAGAGCGGCGTAGAACTTATTCCTACCATAAGCTTGCCAAGCAATCAATCCTCCTCATTTTTAACTTGTTACCTTTGTAAATATCAAGAGGACTTTTTGGGTATAGGCTTGGGCTAAAGGTGGGTGAATGGGTTAGTAGAAAATGGCGAAAAGCGTAAACAGCGTCGGTTTTCGTAAAACACTTTGTTCTAGTGACTTTTTATTTCGAAGTATTTCTCCAAACAAGCTTTTGTTTTAATAGCTTTGTTTGTTTATTTCTAACTTCATTTTTTTAGTCACACTAAAAACCGAGCTTGTTACTAAAATAAAGGGTGAAAATAAAAAGGGTTTTTGGTGGGTGAAAAGGTTTTAGGGTAAAGAAATGAAAGGTTTAGGCTCAAAGGGGTTTACTAGGGGGATTTTGGGTAGGTGGTAAAAAAAATTGAAAAATAATGGTGTAGAAAGAAAAATGGTTAGTCCTAATGCCTCCATCATTTACTTACTTGGGTTTAAGTTGGTAAGGACCGGGAATGAATCGTCGTGGCAAGTTCTAGAGTCGTAAGAACCAAGCGGCTATTCACACAAGAAACGAAAAATGAGCATTTAGTCTAAAGATGTAAGTTTGTATGCTCAATAAAGGCTCAAAACTCACTTTTGTGGAATGGGTTTTTATATGATCAAGTATATATAATCGAATTTTAACCAAGCTTGTCATGCCGTTTCATATTTTTCTTATGTTGGTTCTTTTTATCACGACGCTATCGGTTGTAAATTTGTAAAAATATAACCTTTTTAGAACTTGTTATTCCCAAATTAAACCAAGAAAAGTAAAAAAAACGAAAAGTTTTTGAAAAAAAATTTGGGGTGATTAGCGGTTCCAATAGAGTTTTGTGTAAAGCTTGTTAATAGGACTTGCAAAATTTCAAAGTTTTAGCTCCCCCCCCCCCCCAACACTTAAATTACACATTGTCCTCAATGTGTCCCAAAAATAAATTTTTAGGTTGATTGGATGTGTAATGTGGTGTTAAAAAGCAAAGATTTATGTTACTGGCAGTCTGGACACGGCCCCGTGGGGACCGGACACGGCCCCGTGTTCAGGTGCCAGTAACAAAAATTAAAGAAAAGAGACAGAAGCCTGGACACGGGGGCGTGTCTGGTGAACACGGCCCGTGTCCAGTTACCTGAACTGGGCATTTTTCTGCAGGAGGTTCAGCACGGGGCCGTGTTGGTTGGACACGACCCGTGTTGAACCTTCTGTAATGGAGAAATTTGTGTCGGGTTGCCTTGTTCTTGTGCATGGGGCCATTTTTCTCGTTCCCCTTTTCATCCTTTACAACCATGAGTGTGTTTTATTTATTATGAACCATCCAATCCTTAAAACCATCGTTCCATTTAATCAATAGAGAAATACATATAATTCCTAAATAAAATAAAATTAAAACTTAACTAACTAGGTCAAGAGGTACACGAGGTTATCATAAAGGGTTCTACTTTTTAAGAAAATTTCGAGAATAGTCTCCCGATATAGTAGGACCTTTGGCCGATGGTTCCCTAGATGTCGTTTAAAGCCATTCTTCTATCTCCCTTGGAAGGAAGAAGGCGGCGTCATTTTCCTCAGCAACTTGTGGCTGAGGGGGAACATTCACCGGGACTCCTTGTACCACCCTTTGCGGAGGCTCAGGGTGCATGGCGTACCATTCGGCCGGAATGATGACTTCGGGCACCACGTTCCACGCCCTTTGGGTTATCACAGGCACCAAGGGCGGGGAGGCGAGAAGGTTTAACCTCTGGTGCAAGAGGTTCACCTCTCGGAGACTGTCACACCCCCAATTTTCCACGTGTCACCGGTGGGCCCGGTGGGGAGTATAGTGACGTAGTTAATATCATCATAGTCAAACAACACAATATTTAAATGCACAGCGGAAGCAAAAGATAAATATATTACAAACCGAATATAAGGTAATATCAAGTATTACAACGGAAAGTAGAGGATCCACAGGCGGATCTTAAAACTTAAATATTGCTCAACAGACTTTAGGCGCCTAGAACTTGCAAGATCCCTTATTAACGCCCTGAGCAGCTTCCAGCCTATTATGTACTTGTACCTGTCACTTAGACTTTGGAAAATACGTCAGTTTTCACTGGTAAATACACTCAACTGACTCATTTGGAAAGAGTTTATAAAAATTGGTTTAGGCGCACAAGGCACAAAACTATTTTGACACTTGATTAAGATGCACAAGGCAAGATTAATCTTTTATACTTGGGACAAACTATATCTCATGTTATCAGTTTTACATAACTTGCTCTACATACGGGGCCCGGTTCTATGCCGGTTCGAGATTAACCGACACACCACTATTCCCTTATTGGGTATAATCGATTAATAAGCATATAGCATCTGTCAGGTGTATGCCTACACCCCGTGCTTAGGTCGTGGCCATTGCATTTAATGAGTCAAGGATATCCAGGACACGGTCGCATTAACCCCCAATGTTTCAGTCAAGCAATACGAATTAAAAACAGGTTATTTGGATTTCCCGACTCATTGGTCTTCGAATCCCATACCTGACCATGCGGTATTTATATTACCGTATCCCAAGCCCGTAATAGGAAAAATAAGTTAAGAGTATTTACCTGAGCTAGCTCCTGTCTTAAATAGCAAGAATTATAATAACTCAGCCGTATTCACTTAAGTAAGCGTAGGTACAATTTACCGGAAGGCTCTAGTCTGGAATGATGGTATAAATAACCAATTAGAATACTAACGGGTCTTTAATTAAGCCTAAACTTAGACCGGTCAGTTTTAAGGAAATATACGGTTCAAACGCATGATTAAGCGAAGACCGGAATAGAATGTGTTTTAGACCCAACAAGTATGAAGACTTGTATAAAATGGGTAACCTAAATACATTCTGGATTTTGAAATAAAATGATAAGGTTAAACCCGTTTCGGTTATTTTATGAAAACTAGCCTCGTAGGCTTAACTGTATGCTTATAAGCGAAGCCGGGTAACCGGATGGGTTATACACAAGTTTCACATGCCAATATGTTTAAAATATGTTAAGATACCAGTAAGATATCAACATGTATGCTCGTTATAGTTTTAAAACCGAATTAAGCCCCAAAAGGGCAATTTGGTCATTTTACGATGCATAAAGAGAGCTAGTGGATAAACTGGTGTCATGGTCATTATGTTTTTGTAAAAACACTTTATTTGTGATGTTATATCAGTAGGGTGTCGAAAATATGTGTGGTTTATAGTTTAAAACCAAACTATACCCTGAAAGGGCATTTTGGTAATTTCACACATAGTTTGGTGACTCATTTGGAAATCTGAGTTTGGGTCAAGTACCTACTGAATTTATATTTAAAATATGTTTAAAAATCAGTAGGTATCAAGTTTTCTTTCATAGATATGGTATTAAACCATACTATGCACCGAAAAGGCGTAAAAGTTGGTAAATGACGATCTAGATGAGGTTTAAGGTTAAGTATATGTTATGAACAGGTTTGTAAGGTTAAAATAAGTTATTTATTAGTTCATAACAGTAGGTAAAAGATTTAGTTATAAAAATGTACTAAAATTCAATTTAAGCCTCATAAGGGTATTTTCGTCATTTATCAATACACGCAACGCATGCTTGCAAACTCAGTTTGAATCTGATTTAATATTTAAAAATTTTATAAATATAATATAACATCAGTGAATGAGGAGTTTTGCCATAAGAATCATGTTTATACCATTCCATATGCCGAAAGGGCATTTTGGTCATTTTAAAAATATAAAAGTGGTTTTTATGCAAAACTCAAATCATGACCAGATCTTGACATCAAAATAAATTTGAAATACTGCTAGATCAGTTTATAAACCACATGCATGCTCATATTTATTAAAAATTCTCATTTTAACATAAAAGGGCATTTTAGGCGTTTTAACGAAACTTGTGTTAAATCTCAGATTTTGAATATGATCTTGTAGTATGACCTCAGAGGGTTATACTACATAATATAAGGATCATAATATGACTTTGATTCAGCTCTTAAAGTTATTAAATCGGGTCAGATTTGAAAGTCAAAGGTTTGGTCAAACTGTTAGACTTTTTGAGTCAAACAAGCAATTTCACCAATTTGATCAGTTTAGCATGCTCTTGAAACAATTACCAAGTTATTTAGGTGACAAAACTTGATCCATAACCTCTGTTATATCAGATTTGATTAATTTAAGAATCTGCCCATTTTGACTTTTAGATCACCAACTTTGACTTATCAAATAGACTAGAATTTGTGGAAATCAGAAAGCATGATCCTAATGGATTATAACCAACTTGATTACCATCATAAAACAAGATTCAATTGGACTTTTCGCTGATCAATTCATGATCAAATCAGAAAGTCAAACAGAGGTCAAAATATAGCGTTTTTGGCCAAATTAAACTAAGAACAAGAATCAAACTTGATTGGAATACTTACAATTACTGAATGAAAGATCAAGAACACCAGAAAGATCCAAGATGGTTGAGAAAATCGGATTGGAACATGTTTGGGTGTTTGAAGGTTGCAAAAATTTATAGAAATGAAGGATATGATGTGTTCTATAGGATTCTTGAACAAATCAGATGTTGCCAAGTGTTTAAACCACTTATAAAATCTATGTGCTGCCCCTAGTATCGAGTTGATGGCATTAGAAACCAGCTTACACATGAAGACAGCTGGAAACAGTTGTTATCTGCTGTTTTGCACGTCTGATCAGGTCTCGCGGCCCGCATAGGGGTCCTCGCGGCCCGCCTGGCAGTTCACAACAGCAACAACACTTTAATTTATGACAGAAATGGTCCCTGAAGGTCTTTAAGGTCATTTAAGGCACGTTTAAGGCCCGTTAACCTCAATTTAGGGCTCCATTATGAAGTTTAAACATAGGGGACCTGAAACATGTTCAAAAACATGCCGGATGTTGGTTCGTTTGGCCGTACGGTCACGTTATGCGTCGAATTACGACGAAACACGGACGGGCGCTAAAAACGAACCAAACGACGTGACGAAAGGAAATTTATCATGGCGATCACTAAAATAAAATATTTTAGTGCTTACATAAATTTTTGGGTGTCCGGGGATATTCAGAATGTGAGATATGCGCGAAAGTGCAAACTTGTGCCCTTTTTGACACTTTTAGCCCCTGAATGACATAAAAGTTTATTTTTGCGCACCGAACACCTCTAGGCCTATATATAAGCTATAGAAATGATAATTAGGGCATGTTTAACTCATGGACACTTTCCGGAAGGCCCGTTACCATACGAATCGACATACTTTTACAGTTTGACGCAAATAGCCCTTAATTTACGCAAAGTAACGCGAAATGTCGTCTAATGTTATTCAAGCCTTCCATGACCCATATTTGTCCTTACCAAGCATATACTTAAATATTAATACGCTCTCGTTCGCTTAGATGGTCACCGAAAGGCATATATTCAAAAGTTGACGCTTTAGGCCCCTCTATTGCGCAAACTTGCGCATTACAACATTTTAATAACATTGAAGCCTCATCTAATCCATATTAGGCATTCTTGAAAGTATTATTAAACATCACAATGCTTTGGGTTCGCTAAAAGGTCATTCAGAGGTATAATTAAACATATTGACGCTTTTAGCCCCTCTAACTTGCAAAGTTGCGCGTAACTTTACTTATAGGCATAAAACCTTAGATGGCCATCATTTGGCATCCCCGAGAGTATAATTAAATATTATTAAGCTCCCGGTTTGTTAGGAGGTCACTCAGAGGTAAGAATTAACATGTTGACGCTTTTAACCCCTTTATTGCGAAATCTTTCGATTAATTACGCAAACGACTACACTTATTCATCAAGTGGCACGTTTGTGAATATAACCATCATGAGAGGTTATTTGGAAACTTATTTTAGGTATGCTTAACACTTCCAGCCCTTGTTATCAAAGTTTTTCGATTTTTCGAAAAATTAGTCCCTTAAATTCAACATTGGACTTTATTAGGGTTTATTACATGTGTCAATATATCATTGGGCGTGATTTTACGAGGTGTTACAGAGACAACCCTCCAGTCCCACTGTCAGATGGTTGATACGGTCCACCAATGCTTCCTCCACTCCCGTCATTTCATCAATAGCCTCCCTTAGGGCGTAAACATAGTTTACAAGAGAGTCTTCTGCTGTTGATGATCTCCTCCCTTGTCGGTTACTTCTTGAAGATGATCCGCTTGTTCTGCTTGCCATTTTCTGTGAAAGAAACCGAAGAAAGCTAAATTTTCACAAAACAGTACCTCGGACACGGCCCCATGCTCGCTGAGCACGGCCCCGTGTCCATTTGTCTGCAGGATTTTAGGCTAAGGAGTCTTGGAGTTTTAAATTATTTTCATGATTTTTAACTGTGTTTTAAGCTTAGATAATTTAAAACAAAGTTATACAACTAACTTTAAACAAGAATCCTTAGCAAATAATCTTACAAACTTCACATAGACGGTTGGAATCATGGAGTTTCCAAGCTTCCATGGAGGAAATGTTGAAAAATTTTGAAAGAAGAGGAAATGAATAAAAGTGGAAGGGACAAGATGGTCCTTGGGAACCTTCTTTTAGCACTTACCTAGGATGGTATGAGTGAAGATCTCAGGAATCTCTGTCTATTGAAGTGGTCAAAAATGAGCAGGAATCAGGCTGCATTTAAAGAAAATGACAGCGCACTGGACACGGCCCCGTGTTCGCTGGACACAGCCCCGTGTTCGCTGGACACGACCCCGTGTGCAGAGGAAATCCTGAGACATTTTGTCCGTATTTTGACAAAATCAGCAGAGAATCTTTTAGGTGAGCACGGGGGCGTGTTGACCTGGACACGGCCCCGTGTCTGGAGGCTGTCTCATGGAGTTTTGTTGCTTCTAAGGATCTCGTTGATATCGGGTGGTTCCTTACTGGTTGGAACAACCCCAAAGTGCCTAAGATACCTTAATTGTCCTAGACTAAGGTGAGAACGCAAGAGGTTGTCGGTGAGGGTAATTCCTATTTTCATTCTAGGTGGACAAGTCCAACCCTTTCCCGGGCTCTCGTTAAAGAAGGTGTATGCCGAATCGCTCAGGTCTATGTATGCACCGAACGAAGTCGATGGAGAGTTCTTCACGGCACAATCGGCACAGGGACGACTATCGTCCAAGTCTTCGCTAGGTATGAAGGTATTTTTGGGAGCAACGAGGTTGTCGGAATGCGGTTCCAACATTTCTTCATGGTCATCATCTTGGGGCGGATCGATAAAATCCTTCCAAAGTTCTTTTGACCAATTTAGAATTAGCTCTTCTAGTTGAAATAACTCCTCAAGGAGCATTTCTCCTAGAATATCTGGCTAGGTGCATTCGAGGGAGAGATAGTGCTTATTTTTACTTTCGCCCCTCTTAAGGTTATAAGGAATTGGTGGGTCTATGTAGTGGGGCCTATAATTTAGAAAGTAACATTTTAATTCTTTATGTTCGCCTCCACATAATTGACACCACGTACCATAAGAGTGCCGAAAGTAAAAAGAATTACCGTCACTCATGTTTATGTAAGAAATTACCAACCGCCGGGATCTAACGGTTCTGTTTTCAGTAAGTGAATCTTGGGCACGGGGGCGTGTTGAGTGAGCACGGCCCCGTGTTCAGCTTACTGTCTGACTTAAAACAGGATTGCCAGTTCCAATGATTGAGCACGGAGGCGTGTTCAGCGGGCACGGCCCGTGCTGAGCTCTGCAGAAGCTGAAAAATTAAGAAAAATCCTAAAAAAATAAAAAGAAAGATAAAAATATGATTAGGCCGTTGATTCCTAACTTTCTTAAAATCATTGTGTCCCCGGCAACGGCGCCAAAAAACTTGATGTGCGTTAGGTGTGATATAATTTAGATGTATATTTAAGCCCTTTTTACACTTTTAGCCAAGTTTTAAATTTATAAAACACGATATTTACTAACACTAAACACACATATGGGCAAGTGCACCCATCGTGGACGTAGTATAGTGTTGGTAAGATACCGAGGTGTCCAAGGACACAAGAGCTTTTAGTACCGGTTTATCCTCAACGTCTAGTCAAATCAAAAAGAAGTTATAAAAGATTTTTAAACTAAGAAAATAAAAACTAACTAAATGCTGAAAATTAAAATAAAATAAAAACAGATAGACAAGATGAATCACTTGGATCCGACTCGTGTATTAGTATAACCTTTGATTATTTTCGCACTTTTGCACTTGTTTAAGAGATTATCTTAGTTATTGTAGTAGGCCCCTCTTTTGAAGGCGACGTTACCCTCAACCCAGTAGTTTGAGTCAGCAAGGATACAATCCTAAAGGGTTGGATTATTGGAAGATAATGAATTAAGTTATTAATGCAAATTATGGTAGGCCCCGCTTTTGGCGGTGACGTTACCCTCGGCTAAGTAGTCTGAGTCAGCAGGGATACAGTCCTAAATAGCTGGGTTATAGTATTAATAGTAGTTAACTTATGAGGGGGTCAAAGAGTTTGGATCCCCGCCATCCAATACCTATGGGCATTGAAGGAGATCCTACTAAATTTGACCCAGGTCCCTTGCAGGACCTCTAAACGCTGAACAAGGGCAAGACCCTTACCAAACCGTTCCCTTAACCCCCGACCAGGTAGCCAACATACCTCCATATAGACCGTGGAGATATGAATGGTGAAAATCTTTTATTTTATATAGACAGTAAAATAATGCCAAGACACCACGGACAAACGATAAGGAAAGATCACCTTCAACATAAGCAACTAGTTATTAAAGTCATTAATACAAAACCAAATAAAAAGTGCAAAAGATTAAAGATAAAAAGTATTATACTAAACACTTGTCTTCACCAAGTGATGTAAGAGACTTAGGCAAACATGGCCTTGATTGTTAAGAACTCTTACGATCAATCTTGGATCCCGAGACGACTCACACACTCTATGATGGACAATGGATGATGGTGGTGGATGATGGTGTTGTGATGGTGGTGGGTGGTGGATGAAGTGTGAGAGAGGTGGTGTGCCAAGGGATGAGTTGAAATGAAACCAAGCACTCCTATTTATAGGCTGAACAGAAGGCTGGGCACGGCCCCGTGTCCGCTGGACACGCCCCCGTGCCTGTCTGACACTCTCTCTCTACATTAATTATAATTCGCAATTACAATTAATGCGCCTGCTGTACTTTTGCCACGCCCCCGTGCTCACTGGACACGGCCCCGTGATGGGCAATAGAAGCTTCTATAGGTTTGTCTTTTCTGCTGCTTCTTGGGCACGGCCCCGTGCTGGCTGAGCACGGGGCGTGTTCAGTCTTCTGACTTCTCTTTTCTGCTTGGGAAGATGCCGTTGAGGGGTCGGGCAATCCACTATTGTTCCTTTTCTTGTATTTATGTTAGATTTAGCTGTCTTTTTGCTTCTTTTGTGAATTTAAGCTCATTTTATCCTGAAAATACAAAAGGAAGACAAAAACACTCTTTTTCCAACATTAGTACTTAAAAAGGGTTAGTTTTATGCCTCAATTGATGTAATTTATATGTTGCATTTTACACACATCACTTCCCCTTTCCGCTGTGAACTTAAAACTTTGTTTTGAAAAATTTAAATTAGGTCACTAATTATGCTAATGTTTATAAACACAATCTACCCCGTTCAAAATAATTAGTGGCTAAGATCCTGGTCGTCACACGCCTCGCGGTAGTACTCCGCATGTGGATTTGAGGGTGTGACAGTTCGAGGGTTCAAGCTGCGATCAAGATTCTCGTCCGGGTTTGCAATTTATTAGTGTTTAGTGTTAATAACTTTTGTGTTTTTTTAACTTGATACTATGGATTGTTTATTAATTCATACTCATTTCTTTTTAGTGGTTATATTTCTTGGCTAATCTCTTATACTACCTAGGCCTAGATGAACTACGAGTTGTAGTTAATTTGATTTGCTTCTGATTTCAGCTGCGTTTTTTAGTGTTTGAGAGTGAGTTTAGAGTGTTTGGAAAGTGAAAAATGTGTGGAGAAGTGTTGGGTTTTATAGGGGATGAATTAGGGTTGGGTTGGTGAGCTTTAAATGAAGAAAACAAAAAACATAACACAAAAGTTGGCAAATCCCGTAGCTGGTTAGGAGGATCTACGGATTAAACCTTGTCGCCGACCGCGAGCCAGGTAGAGGTCCCGGGTCGCAGGCCGCGAGCCTACGTCTAGCGAGTTTTTGTTTCAATTGTTGACACTTTGAGTCCCTTATGTTTATTATTGGAAGTTTTAAGGTGTTTTAAGGGTATAACAGGATATATAAGCATAGTATAAGGTTTGTTAAGTATATATAACATAACACAAGTACGATGAAGTATGATTTAGCGTATGCATGTCGTAATTAAGTATCGTATGCATCCAGAAGATGTATGTTTCACGTATATCATCAAGTTGCAAGCATAACACATAGTTTTCAATAATTACAAATGATGTATCAATTGTTTCACGAATTTAAACGTATGAACATGTATGAAGTAGGTAGAACATAAATTTAAAGAAATACGAATTTTATTTATGATCCAAGTCTCGGATTTTACAATGATTACAACGAAAGGACGATAACAAGACTACAAGATTACCAAAAATAGAAATACAAGTAACACCTTCTAAATATGGAAAGTACGAAGAAGCAGGGCGTTACAGTCTCCCCTCCTTTAGGAAATTTCGTCCTGAAATTTAGGAAGAAGTAACGAAAAGTTGCGGATACTTAGTCTTCATATCACTCTCGAGTTCCCAAGTAAACTCAGTGCCACGTTTTCCTTCCCATCGAACCTTGACGATAGGAATTCGACTGCGCCTCAATTGCTTGACACCTCGGTCCATGATCTCGACAGGTTTCTCCACGAAGGGTAGAGTTTCGTTGATTTGAAGATCTTCGAGTGGAACTTGAAGTCCTTCATCAGCTAGGCACTTCTTTAAATTTGAAACGTGGAAGACAGGATGAATGTTGTTGAGTTCTTCAGGTAGGTCCAGTCTATACGCAACCTTGCCAATCCTTTCGAGAGTCTTGAAAGGACCAACGTAGCGAGGTGCAAGTGTTCCTTTCTTACCAAAATCGAACCACACCCTTCCAAAGGGATACCTTGAGAATAAGGGGACAAATTGTATGGGCCTCGAATTACAATATTGTAGGTTTTTTTAGGAGGAGGTCAGAATTAAATAAGGGGACAGACTGCCGCATACGAAAAAAGAGGGGAGCTCAGTAGAGGGACGACAGACGGCAATTTTAGTAGGTGGAGTTCGATCAACAGAAAGAAAGAAAAAGAAAGAAAGGTTATTGGTCAAGAAGAAAAAAAAAGAAGTTGATTGGTTCGAGGTTCAAGCTGCGATCAAGATTCTCGTCCGGGTTAGTAATTTATTAGTGTTCAGTTTTAATAACTTTGTGTTTTTTTTAACTTGATTCTATGGATTATTTATTAATTCAGACTTGTTTCTTTTTAGTGGTTATATTTCTTGGCTAATCTCTTATACTATCTAGGCCTAGATGAACTATGATTTAATGTTTTGACTATTCGGTTTTGACTAATGAATAAATTGGCATGATTTACATATTCTGGTTTTGTGATTGTTTATGAATTTGTGTGCTTGTCTTGGTTGTGATTGGATGTTTGATTAGGTGATCTTGTTAGTCTGGTCTGGAACTATTTAGATCATTCTAGGTTCGTTAATCTATTAGGTTTTCGATCTAGATCTTGAGATTAGAGATAATTCAAGTTTAACTAAATTAATTAAAATCAACTGAGTATAGTGTGCATCCTTTTTTGGCAACTCTAGGGATGAGTCAGGATTTCTAGGTTATTAGCTAGTCGCTGTTTTGTAGTTTGGGTGGCCGATAGCTCGGGTCCGACTACTTATTCGCGTTTAGGGTTTCCTAGGTTTTCATTTATTTACTGGTTTAGCTTCATGATTAGAGGATTTTAGCACCAAAGTTGTTATTAATCTGACAGTCGTGGGATTCGGTGTCGATAGCTCGAGTCGTTTCCAATTTAGCACTTCGTCACTTTGTTCCATCTTCTATTTTGGTTGATCATCCTTAGTGGGAGGTTTTTTGGGTAGATTCGGAGCTTTAGCCATTAGTCAAGACTAGAGGTCATGGGTTGGTCATAGGGATTCGAAGACTGGGTAGTTCTTTCTCATCATTGTCTGCTTCCAGTCAATTCATCATCTTGCTTGCTTTCTCTGTTCTCTTGTTTACTCTCTTTAGTAGAATTAGAAAAATCCAAAAAAAAACATAAATTAAACCAGTTAAGTAGCGTCGTTAGTGTCTCGTGGTTCGATACTCGGACTTCATTAGGCTTTACTACGTACGATAGGTACACTTGCCTGTGAGTGGTCTAGCATTTAGAGAGTCTTAGTTTATAAATTTAAAGTTAGGGTGTCTAGATTAGGTTAGTTTTTTTATAGTCCGCATTCAGCACATCAAGGTGTAATTTTGATTGTATGGTGGATGTATGCATACATATCCCAATCCCTTATTCCTAACTTCTTTCTTACTGAACTGTAACTGCTTATTTATCATCTTCTCAACTTTTTCACTTGACACATCAAACTTTTTAAAATTGAATTCAGTATGTTCAAAAGTTGATTTTATATTATCAAGTTCAGCAGTTAGTTTTTTCAGAAAGTTCTTTAAAGTGGAGATGCCTACATCTCTCCTCACTTAAATCCTTATGTAACTGTCGGATATCACACTTTTGTGCATCCACCATGTCCTTATATCCGTTGATTTTCTTTTTAATATGATATAAGTTAGATTTGGATATTTGTAGTTCCATAGTCAATGAGTTGGCCTATTCTTTATACCCGCTTACCTTCTCTCTATAGGCAATAGTACAACAAATATTATCTACACATACCTCAGCAGGAGTAGGAGTGAAGTCATGAATCTGATAACATGCACAACAACCTGATTCTGAATTCGGCGATAAATCAGCAAAATTGGATGAGCAAACCGCAACAGGTAGTGGAGCAGTAAGAACAGCAGGAGCAGGAGTGGATGAGCAAACTGTAGCAGATGTGTTGCATTAGCCTTCTGCTTGTCAGCCGTATCATATGATTTGATGAGTGAGATCAGCTCATCCGGCTTCATTCTGTAACAGTTGGTTGTCAATACTATCTGATTAAAACATAAAGAGGTGAAAAACGCAATTGAGGTTTGATAACCTAAAACGCAATGAAAATAAAAAATAACACAACCTACAAAAGAACTCTGATTAACGACGGTGGACGGAGAAAGAACTCTAATACTCCATGGGGAAACTGGTGGCGGTGGATGGTGGAATGGTGGTGTCAGATCTGAAAAACCCAACAGGTGGTTGAAGGTGGTGTTTCAGATCTAGTTTCCGGCAAGATGGTGGCGATCGTAGGTGGCGGTGGTGGTGGTGGAGGTGGTGGTTGTGATGTGGTAGTTTATAGTTTTGAAAGTGGTGGATTTGAGTATACGGGGAAGAGAAATGAATTGCAAATGCTGGGTTTTTTTATGAAAATGGTGAGTTTTGACCAAAATGCCCCTCCTTATGTTTTTTTCATATTTGCCACATGTCATCCTCGTATTGCTTCCTATCCTTCCTACCCAAACTAAACATCCTATTTGATCTTTTCCCTAAGCATCAAAACTAATAATAATTCATGCTTAAGTCGCGATCCTGTAATCAATATAAAAGCATTCTCTCGAATGAAATTACATATAAACGATGAACCAAATAAATAATAACCCGTGTTAGTTCATTTAGGGGGTATTTGTTTAGATCTTAACGAAGCTCTTAATGGTTCAACACTTAATGGTTCAGAGTGTTTGTTTTATGAGCAGATGTCTGAATGGTTTAGACATTCACCTCTGAATGGTTAAGCATTATATTGAGTTTGAATGGTTAAGACCTTTAATCTGAATTGGTCAGACATTTACCTCTAAATGATTAAGCATTATACTGGCTCTTAATGGTTTAGACCTCTTACTGGTTCCGCACTTAATGGTTCAGAACTGTTACTAGTTCAACATTTAACAATTCAGAAATTACCAAACAACCCGTTACTTTCATTCCATTTAATGTAATTCAATCAACTTAATTTTGAATTTGAAGTCCATTAATACGTAATTAAATATTAATTTAGGTTATTTTCATGTCTATGTAATGCAATTCTCTTAAGTATTTCCAAACTCTCAATTAATTACAAATTAGTTACACCACTTGTTAGAACTTTAATTTATATTTTTAGCACAAATTCTTGCTAACCCACAAAAAATGTAAAAACAACTAAAAGTGATATATCTTATAACATTATCAGTGCATTTATAATATAATTAATATCAAATAAAGTAAAGTGAATCTAAAACGCACCGACCAGATCCTAGAGCCCACATTGGTATGAGATGATTATCGGATACATGGTTTTTTAGCGTATTTGTAATACACTGCCATTTTGTTTTATACTATGTATGTTTCATAGTAACAGGTATGGAGAACATTTAGATGAAGATCCCAATCCATGGTGGGTAAGGCTAATCGGGAGTGTACCTTTGAGGGGGTATCATCTAGGGGTGTTCATAAACCGTAAGAAAAATAAGCAAACCGTCCAAACCAAAATCAATATGTTGGTTTGGCCGGTTTGAATTATACATGACCTGGTTCACAATGTGGATTTAACAAGTTTGACGCTTTATAGTTTGGAACTTTGAACTGGGTCTGTAAACTAAATCGGTCGTTTAACATTAGTTATATATTTATTTATTTCATTTTCAAAAGATAAAGTTATGTATATATACAGTTATCATATTCATGAACAATCCTTATCACTTTCTTTTTTTTATTTTAATACAAAATATGCTTTTGAAAAAAAAAAGTTACTAAAGCCGCCAAAGCTAAACCGCACAACCCTATAAACCGAGCGGTTCGGTTTGTCCTTTTTCAAAAACCATACTTAGCAGTTGGCCCAACATTCTCGTCAAAATTTGTTAAACTAGATCATGAACACCCCTTGTATAATCTAGGCACATTTGAGGATTGAGCACTGCCACACAACGACAATGGATAATAAGTTTGCTAATTTTAACTTATACATATGATTTCATAATCAACCCCCAACCCTCTTTCAGATGTCTCTGAGAGGATCCATTTCACAAACAGAAGGCCTTGATATGTGAGGTTTATCAAATTCAGTTTTTAACAACAATTTTTTACACCTAAATATCATCTAACATTGCACTTACAAGATTGAGCACTGCCACACAACGACAATGGATAATAAGTTTGCTAATTTTAACTTATACATATGATTTCATAATCAACCCCCAACCCTCTTTCAGATGTCTTTGAGAGGATCCATTTCACAAACAGAAGGCCTTGATATGCGAGGTTGATGTGTGCAGGTGTGTATATTTTTAGATATATATTTAAGCCCTTTTTACACTTTTAGCCAAGTTTTAAATTTATAAAACACGATATTTACTAACACTAAACACACATATGGGCAAGTGCACCCATCGTGGACGTAGTATAGTGTTGGTAAGATACCGAGGTCGTCCAAGGACACAAGAGCTTTTAATACCGGTTTATCCTCAACGTCTAATCAAATCAAAAAGTTAGAGAAATGTTTTAAACTAAGAAAAATAAAAACTAACTAAATGCTGAAAAAGAAAATAAAATAAAAACAGATAGACAAGATGAATCACTTGGATCCGACACGTGTATTAGTATAACCTTTGATTATTTTCGCACTTTTGCACTTGTTTAAGAGATTATCTTAGTTATTGTAGTAGGCCCCTTTTTCGGAGGTGACGTTACCCTCAACCCAGTAGTTTGAGTCAGCAAGGATACAATCCTAAAGGGTCGGATTATTGAAAGATAATGAATTAAGTTATTAATGCAAATTATGGTAGGCCCCGCTTTTGGCGGTGACGTTACCCTCGGCTAAGTAGTCTGAGTCAGCAGGGATACAGTCCTAAATAGCCGGGTTATAGTATTAATAGTAGTTAGCTTATGAGGGGGTCAAAGAGTTTGGATCCCCGCCATCCAATACCTATGGGCATTGAAGGAGATCCTACTAAATTTGACCCAGGTCCCAAGCAGGACCTCTAAACGCTGAACAAGGGCAAGACCTTTACCAAACCGTTCCCTTAACCCCCGACCAGGTAGCCAACATACCTCCATATAGACCGTGGAGATATGAATGGTGAAAATCTTTTATTTTATATAGACAGTAAAATAATGCCAAGACACCACGGACAAACGATAAGGAAAGATCACCTTCAACATAAGTAACTAGTTATTAAAGTCATTAATACAAAACCAAATAAAAAGTGCAAAAGATTAAAAATAAAAAGTATTATACTAAACACTTGTCTTCACCAAGTGATGTAAGAGACTTAGGCAAACATGGCCTTGATTGTCAAGAACTCTTACGATCAATCTTGGATCCCGAGACGACTCACACACTCTATGATGGACAATGGATGATGGTGGTGGATGATGGTGTTATGGTGGTGGTGGGTGGTGGATGAAGTGTGAGAGAGGTGGTGTGCCAAGGGATGAGAGAGAATGAAGCCAAGCTCCTCTATTTATAGGCTGAACAGAACGCTGGACACGGCCCCGTGTTCGCTGAACACGGCCCCGTGCCCGTCTGACATTCTCTCTCTTCATTAATTGTAATTGCGAATTACAATTAATGCGCCTGCTGTACTTTCAACACGCCCCCGTGTCCGCTGGGCACGGCCCCGTGGTGAGCAATGGAAGCTTCTACTGGTTTGTCTTTTCTGCTGCTTCCTGGGCACGCCCCCGTGTTCACTGGACACGGGGCGTGTTCAGGCTCTGTTCTCTTCTCTTTGTCTTGGGAGGTGCCGTTGAGGGTCCGGGCAGTTTACTTTTGTTCCTTTTCTTGTATTTATGGTAGAATTAGTGGTCTTTTTGCTTCTTTTGTGATTTTGAGCTCATTTCATCCTGAAAATACAAAAGGAAGACAAAAACACTCTTTTTCCAACATTAGTACTTAAAAAGGGTTAGTTTTATGCCTTAAATGATGTGTTTTATATGTTGCATTTTACACACATCAAATACCCCCACACTTGAACTTTTGCTTGTCCTCAAGCAAAACTCTTTTAATGTGGCTTACACTCCCAAATGGAATAGGTAGAAGAGAAGTTTTTTTAACTTGTCCTAGAGTGTCGGGAATCCAAGGTTTGTATAGGTTCTATTTTTACCTTATTTACAATCTTATTCGTCATGGTTTATTTTGAACTTTTCATAAGATAAACTACTTAATTTGGCATAGCATGCCTTATTAAAATTCCATTTATATACAAGTTCACATACCTCACGGGAGATCACTCAATCACTCGGCCGAGGGTGTATATTTAAGTGAATCGCTCGAGAGCGGCACGGATTTACATTTTCCATATGCTTGCCAAGCGATCAATCCTCCTCCTTTTTAACTTTTTACCTTTGTAAATATCAAGAGGTCTTTTGGGGTGAAGGCTTGGGTTTAAAGGTGGGTGGTTGGTTAGTGGTTAGTAAAAAGGGCGAAAATTGTAACAAGTGTCGGTTTTTCGTGAAATACCTTATTTTTGGTGACATTTATTTTTGAAGTATTTCTCCAAACAAGCTTTTTGTAGCTTATGTTTGTTTTTGACTTCATATATATATATATATATATATTTTTTTTTTTTGTCACGTAAAGGTATGTTTATGAAAAACCGAGTTTGTCACTAAAATAAAGGTGAAAAAATGAAAAAGGTTTTTGGTGGGTAGAAAATTGTTTTGGGGGTAATGAAATGAAAGGTTTAGGCTCAAAGGGGTTTTCTAGGGGGATTTTGGGTAGGTAAAAAAAATAAAAAAATAATGGTTTTGAAAGAAAAATAGTTAGTCCTAATGCCTCCATCATTTACTTACTTGGGTTTAAGTTGGTAAGGACCGGGAATGTATCGTCGTGGCAAGTTCTAGATTTGTAAGGACCGAGCGGCTATTCACACAAGAAACGAAAAATGAGCATTTAATCTAAGTATGTGTATTTTTATGCTCAATCAAGGCTCAAAACTCACTTTTTGTGGGAATGGGTTTTTAATGTGACCAAGCATATATAATCGAATTTTAGCTAGACTTGTTATACCGTTTCATAATTTTCTTATGTTAGTTCTTTTTATCACGACGCTATCGGTTGTAAGTTTGTAAAAATATAACCCTTTTATAACTTGTTATTCCCAACTTAAACTAAGACAAGTAAATAAAAATTGAAAAAGTTTTTGAAAAAATTTGGGGTGTTTAGCGGTTCCAATAGAGTTTTGTGTAAGGCTTGTTTTAGGATTTTGCAAAATTCCAAGGTTTTAGCATCCCCCCCACACTTAAATTACACATTGTCCTCAATGTGTCCAAAAATAGAGTTTTTGGTTGATTAGAATATGTAAAAGTGTGTTTAAAAACAAAGATTTGTGTTACTGGCGCTCTGGACACGGCCCCGTGTCCATTGGACACGGCCCCGTGGCGAACTGCCAGTAATGAAAAACTTACAGAGGGTGAACACGGGGGCGTGTTGGGTGAACACGGCCACGTGTTCGACAAAAACCTGCAGGTCAGTAGCCAAACAGCAGAACTGGGAGATGGACACGGGGGCGTGTTGGGTGAACACGTCCCCGTGGTGACAGTCTGTTAGCCGAAAAAAATAGGGTTTTCTCCCGGTTTCTTCCTCCTAGGGCTGCGAGTGCTAATGTTTAGCATTCTAACCCTTGCATTGCACCTGTTCAAGCATTCAATACCATCCAACCAAGCACAAACCATCCTAATCTTACCATAGTCAAATATTATCCAAACATAAAGTAAAAACAAAATAAAGATAAAAAGTAGTTAAGGAAAGTAAATCGTCTTGACAAATGGCACGCAGGCCATGAATTGTTCGATGGATAAGAAGGGTAATCAAACCTGTGGGCTCATCACCAGCTAGCCCTTTGCTCCTCCCGGCCTCCTACTCCATATCTTCATCACTGTCTTCACCTCCGCCTCCCTGCCTCGCCATGTACTCCCGGATGCTACCGATATCATCTTGTATATCGTTGACGCTGCGTTCGATAGCTCCTACCCGGAGGTGTGTGTTGTTGGCGAGGTTGTAGGTGTTCCGGGTGCACATGAGGTTTTCCTGCAAAAGATCATGCAAACTTTGGAAATTAGGAAAACCGCCTCCTTGAGAGGAGGATTGACCCTGTTCGCCTTGGGGAGGGTATTGGTACTGTGGAGGTGGTGCATGAAGAACTAGAGCCTCTTGCGGGTTCCATGCGTAGCCTTGCGTCCTCTGAAAGCTCACCGTCCCGTCCTCCGCTTCATAGAGCAAGTTCATGGCCCGGCAGATATGGTAATCAACCCGTCCCGACCATGGGCTCCTTTCGAAGGACTTCGGGATGTTCGCGAAGTGCTTGAAAAGACGGTACACCCATCCCCCGAAGAAGATTGGTGTAGGAGCAGAGGCAAGGCGGTTCAAGTGCATGTTCCGCAGTAGGAGGTAAGGAACATCGAGAGGCTTCCGGTTGTGGATGCAGTGAAGGACAACCAAATCTCTAACCCCAACAACGCCACTACTGTCATGGCGTTGGTTCAGCGAGTACGTGAGGAGCCTGTGGATGTAGCGATATAACGGGTCTCTCAGTTTGGTACTCTTTGTGCTGCTGGAGTTGTAGATCCCCTCACCGATTTGAGCCCATGCGGCTTGGCGTTCTGTTGCGTCCAAGTCTCGCAATCCCCCGGTATTCTCTTCGTTCCCCGCTTCTTCGTCTTTGTACAGCCCAATGATCGATCCGAACTGCGCCATGGATGTTCTATAGGTCGTACCCCCACATCGAAACTCGACCGCCTCATGATCAAACGGGTCGCGTCTCGAGCTGAAGATGAATGTGCTATAGAACTCCAATGTGCATTGGTGGACCGACCTAAGTCGGGTAGTCAATGCAACGTGCAGTGGACCCGTCACTATGTTGTTGAAGCGGTCCAGTTGGTTTACCATTGTCAGAAGATCGGTACATGCCCGCCTTGGATATTCTTCGGGTCTTGTTTGTAGGACCTCATAGCGAGCCCTGGCGTCAAGTTCGCTGGCATTGAACCGTGTGAATTTGGACATCTGAAGAGAATACAACAAAAGTTAGTGCGAAACATGGAAATTCGGGTTGAAAACTGCAAACAGTGGGCTGGACACGGCCCCGTGTTCAGCGAACACGGCCCCGTGTTCAGGCGTCTGTAACACCTAATTTTCATTTTTTCGTCCCGGTTTCGAAAACCTGAAAATTTTTAGCCTAATAGCAGCGGTTTCCCCCGAAAATGAAACCCTAAGTGCCATTTTTCCAAAATCAAACCATTTACCCCTTCGATTTTGTGTTTTTCGGTTCAAGAACAAGGGTTTGTGTTTTTAGTTGGAAATCGGACGAATCCATCAACAATACATGTCTTTTTACTCCCTACTACTCTACTCTAAACTACTACTAACAATTTTCATCAAAAATTTTGAGTTCGATCCGGATGAACATGAAGAACCCTAGATTTCCCCCAATTTTTGATGTTTTAACTACATGCAAGTAACTAATCTAACTACTAAGAAGGATAGAATCATACCTTGACGTTGTTAGGCTTGGTGGTAACGTTCGAAATCGGCAGAAAATCGCTCTAAACCAGAGAGTTCTCGGCGAAACGGGGCGTGTGGAATGGTGTAACTGATAGAAAAAGAGGGTTTTATCCCGACAGTCGCCTCGACACGGCCCCGTGTTCAGCGAACACGGCCCCGTGCCGGGTGAAAATTTAATTTTTTTTTTTTTTTTTTTTTTTTTTTTTTTTTTTTTTAACGTGCTTGTGTGCATGCCCCTTATCTCCGAATAATGGTTAGATGATTTTACCAGTTTCGAATGTATACTTACCTGTAACATGTCGGGTATGAGTTTATTCGTTGACCGTTTGAAGTGCGATTTCCTCTTCCTCATCCTCAATGGATCCTCTGTAGAGTTTCAGCCGTTGGCCATTGACTTTGAATGGTGTCCCATTTCGAGTTTTAATTTCTACTGCACCGTGTGGAAAAACATGGGTGACTGAAAAAGGTCCCGACCACCTAGATTTTAACTTACCAGGAAACAATCGAAGTCGCGAATTGAACAGTAGAACTTGGTCTCCAATCCGAAATTCATTAGATTTAATATATTTATCATGCAAATTTTTCATTCTTTCTTTATAAATTTCGGAGTTAGAATATGCATAATTCCTAAGTTCTTCTAATTCGTTTATTTGACAAAATCGATTGTTACCGGCAACTTCTAAGTCTAAGTTTACGTTTCTTATTGCCCAGTAGGCTTTGTGAGCAATTTCTACTGGCAAGTGACAACTTTTTCCATAGACTAGTTTATATGGGGTTGTGCCTATAGTGGTTTTATAAGCGGTTCGAAAAGCCCATAAAGCGTCGTCTAGTTTGTCAGCCCATTCTTTTTTTATTTATCCCTACGGTTTTCTCAAGTATTCGTTTTAAACCTCGATTAGTCACTTCGGCTTGCCCATTTGTTTGAGGATGATATGCTGTTGAGACCCGGTGATAGACCCCATATCTTGTTAAAATTTTTTCGAGTTGATAATTACAAAAATGGGTACCTCTATCACTTATTAATGCCTTTGGTGTGCCGAAACGAGAGAACAATTTTTTTAGGAATTTTACTACTACTCTTCCATCATTTGTTGGAAGAGCTTCGGCCTCTGCCCATTTAGACAAGTAATCGACCGCCACAAGTATATATTTGTTTCCTTTTGAAGGTGGGAAAGGTCCCATGAAATCGAGTCCCCACACATCAAAGATTTCACAAACGAGTATGCCATTTTGAGGCATTTCGTTTTTGGAAGAAATATTACCTGATCTTTGGCAGGCATCACATGTCTTTACAAGGTTTTGTGCATCCTTGTAAATGGTTGGCCAGTAGAATCCCGAATCAAATACCTTTCTTGCGGTACTTGCGGCACCATGATGTCCTCCGTATGGACTTTCATGACAATGACGGAGTATTCTTCGTGCTTCATTACCATGGACACACCTTCGGATGAGTTGATCGGCACACATTTTGAAAAGATAGGGGTCTTCCCAAAAGTAATGCTTTACATCAGCAAAGAATTTTTTCCTTTGATGATGTGGCCATCCTTTGGTGACTATACCGCTGGCTAAGAAATTAGCGTAGTCGGCATACCATGGTTCTTGTCTGCTTTCCATCATTTCCAGGGACTCCGTGGGAAATTTTTCGTTGATATGCTCGTCCCTGGTTGTCTCCAAAGCTGGGTCTTCTAAGCGTGAGAGGTGATCTGCAGCAGTGTTTTCTGCTCCTCTCTTGTCCTTGATTTCAATGTCGAATTCTTGGAGGAGTAAAATCCACCTTATCAAACGGGGTTTTGCGTCTTGCTTCTTGAAGAGGTACCTGATGGCTGCATGGTCTCTTCGTCGACAAAGTGGTCTTCCTCGTGGTTTGTATCAGGTGGTTCAGCTTCATCTTCAATTAGGGGGTCATTGTTGCCAAAAGGATATTTCATTGAGCGCTCAAGATCTATGCTCCTTTTGAATGCCCCTAATTGAAGAGTTAGATTGTTGAATTTCCGGTTTTTCAAAGCTCTATGAGTTTGTACAAAAGGTTTTCCCAAGACTAAGGGGGCGTCATCTAGGATGACGAAGTCGGTTGGGATTACCATTTGATTTGTTTGAACCAAAACATCTTCAACTACACCGATTGATTTTATTACTTTCCGATTGGATAGAAAAATGGGTATTTGAAGTGGAGTAAAATCACTAACACTTAATTTTTCAAAAATGTAGTTAGGCATTATGTTAACACAAAGATCCTTATCGATGGTGATATTGCTAATAAATGAATTTTGAAAGAAACATGGAACCGGTGTAATGTTAATTTCAAAAGGATCTTCTTTTATTAGCGAGGTTTGATCATTAGTTAACTTAACACTTACTAAGTCTTTGATTTTAGCATTAGTGTTTAACTCTTTTAAAAACTTGGCATGAGGGGTTATTAAACAATGATTTTCGAAAGTAGGTGACAAGAGGTTAATTTCTTCAAAATTAGACTCTTCTTGAATTTTATCGTTATCGGACTCACCATTTTCGTTGTTTAACTCATGTGTCGGTTTTTCACTTTCTTGTTCTTCCATTTTTACACTTTCAACTATCTCTACGTCATTATCATTTTTTAGCTCTTCTCTCGCGCGGGATTCCTCTTCCCTTGCGCGAGATTCTTTTATGCAACGTTCGATAGTTTTAATGTGTTCTAATATCCTATTAGTTACTTCGGTGAGATTGAAAGAATTTGGATCCTCAAAGCTTGAATCCGGTTGCTCGATCCTTGGTTCCTCATAGTACTCATATGAAGTAGATGGTTCACACCATTGTTCTTCATTATAAGTATATGATGGATAAGGGTCGAAACTTTGTTCTTTATAGTACTCATATGAGGTGGGTTGTTCACGCCATGGTTCCTCATAATAAGTGTATGAAGGTGGTGGCTCATATGTTGAATCTTCAAAGTATGAGTATGAAGGCTCATACCTTGGTTCATCAAAATATGAGTATGAGGAAGGAGGTTCATACCTTTGGTCTTCATAGGATGTGTATGAAGTTGATGGCTCGTACCTGGGCTCCTCATAATGGTTGTATGAATTGGATGGTTGATATGAGTTATTATATTGAACCGAGTGTGCATTACGACAATTAGTGCAATAATTACCCCTATAATCATCCTCATCATAGGTGTAGTTGTAACCTCTTGAGTATTGATCCATAGGAATCACTCAACAGACTACAACTGAGTCTCGGGACCAGAAAACAAAAATAAGACGGAAACAGAAGCTGGACACGGCCCCGTGTTGGGTGAACACGGCCCCGTGTTCAGGGACTGTATCTGGGCGTTTTAATTAAATTAACTGGTCACGTTGAGCACGGGGGCGTGTTCAGTGAGCACGGCCCCGTGTTCAGACTCTGTATCTGGGTATCTAACTAAAAAATATGCAGCACGGGGGCGTGTTCAGCGAGCACGGCCCCGTGTTCAAGCTACTGTAAATGCAAAACTAAACTAAAATGCAGAAAAAAATGCGCGCGTTTTGAAAAGGTTTTGAAAAACTGATTAGGCCGTCGATTTTAAGCTTTCTTAAAATCCTTGTGTCCCCGGCAGCGGCGCCAAAAACTTGATGTGTGCAGGTGTGTATATTTTTAGATATATATATTTAAGCCCTTTTTACACTTTTAGCCAAGTTTTAAATTTATAAAACACGATATTTACTAACACTAAACACACATATGGGCAAGTGCACCCATCGTGGACGTAGTATAGTGTTGGTAAGATACCGAGGTCGTCCAAGGACACAAGAGCTTTTAATACCGGTTTATCCTCAACGTCTAATCAAATCAAAAAGTTAGAGAAATGTTTTAAACTAAGAAAAATAAAAACTAACTAAATGCTGAAAAAGAAAATAAAATAAAAACAGATAGACAAGATGAATCACTTGGATCCGACACGTGTATTAGTATAACCTTTGATTATTTTCGCACTTTTGCACTTGTTTAAGAGATTATCTTAGTTATTGTAGTAGGCCCCTTTTTCGGAGGTGACGTTACCCTCAACCCAGTAGTTTGAGTCAGCAAGGATACAATCCTAAAGGGTCGGATTATTGAAAGATAATGAATTAAGTTATTAATGCAAATTATGGTAGGCCCCGCTTTTGGCGGTGACGTTACCCTCGGCTAAGTAGTCTGAGTCAGCAGGGATACAGTCCTAAATAGCCGGGTTATAGTATTAATAGTAGTTAGCTTATGAGGGGGTCAAAGAGTTTGGATCCCCGCCATCCAATACCTATGGGCATTGAAGGAGATCCTACTAAATTTGACCCAGGTCCCAAGCAGGACCTCTAAACGCTGAACAAGGGCAAGACCTTTACCAAACCGTTCCCTTAACCCCCGACCAGGTAGCCAACATACCTCCATATAGACCGTGGAGATATGAATGGTGAAAATCTTTTATTTTATATAGACAGTAAAATAATGCCAAGACACCACGGACAAACGATAAGGAAAGATCACCTTCAACATAAGTAACTAGTTATTAAAGTCATTAATACAAAACCAAATAAAAAGTGCAAAAGATTAAAAATAAAAAGTATTATACTAAACACTTGTCTTCACCAAGTGATGTAAGAGACTTAGGCAAACATGGCCTTGATTGTCAAGAACTCTTACGATCAATCTTGGATCCCGAGACGACTCACACACTCTATGATGGACAATGGATGATGGTGGTGGATGATGGTGTTATGGTGGTGGTGGGTGGTGGATGAAGTGTGAGAGAGGTGGTGTGCCAAGGGATGAGAGAGAATGAAGCCAAGCTCCTCTATTTATAGGCTGAACAGAACGCTGGACACGGCCCCGTGTTCGCTGAACACGGCCCCGTGCCCGTCTGACATTCTCTCTCTTCATTAATTGTAATTGCGAATTACAATTAATGCGCCTGCTGTACTTTCAACACGCCCCCGTGTCCGCTGGGCACGGCCCCGTGGTGAGCAATGGAAGCTTCTACTGGTTTGTCTTTTCTGCTGCTTCCTGGGCACGCCCCCGTGTTCACTGGACACGGGGCGTGTTCAGGCTCTGTTCTCTTCTCTTTGTCTTGGGAGGTGCCGTTGAGGGTCCGGGCAGTTTACTTTTGTTCCTTTTCTTGTATTTATGGTAGAATTAGTGGTCTTTTTGCTTCTTTTGTGATTTTGAGCTCATTTCATCCTGAAAATACAAAAGGAAGACAAAAACACTCTTTTTCCAACATTAGTACTTAAAAAGGGTTAGTTTTATGCCTTAAATGATGTGTTTTATATGTTGCATTTTACACACATCAGAGGTTTATCAAATTCAGTTTTTAACAACAATTTTTCACACCTAAATATCATCTAACATTGCACTTACAAGAATTTAAACTCGACACAAAAAAGGAGACAAACACCATACCATTAGACCACTTAATTATGACTGTCAAATTCAGTTTAGCTTTTTAGTATTCTGAAAAGTGATTTCCATATATTACACGAAATAAATTAATAAACTGAAATTTATGTTGATGGGTTTAGCCAATGAGAGAGTAAAAGAACATTTGGGCTAGCCCAATTATTCCCTTTAACTTTGTAAACTGGAGCCTCTATATACTGGCCCAAGATTAAACTGTAAGATTAAATATATTATGTAATAATATTTAATCTATAGCCATCATAATCATTTACATTATAGAGATCAAAATATATTATAACCTATTAAATAATTAGTTGGTAATTGTTGATGGACTATATTACCCTTATTAACTAATTAGGTTTCCTCCTGGGTGCTTATAAAAGGAGAGTTATGTGGAGGTCAAAGGGTTACTTAGTTACACAATTACACACACCCCATTAGCCATAACATCATTATTCGACCTCATCTCCTAGCCGATATCCCTTTTCGGTTTTCTAAGTCCCCATCATTAGTCAGCATCCTAAGGAGGAACCAGATCACGATGACAAGCATGTCGAACTCCATTACTGGATTCTCCAACGCACTGTCTGCCATAATAGGTATGTTTTAATGTTTTCCTTCATGCACAAACAGAACTGAACCAACATATGGTATCAGAGCATATGTTGATTAGTCAGTTCTGTTTTCGTATCCATAATTCTGGGATTGAAACTTGGAAAACGGATTTTTTTTTATAACTTCAAAACCGTAACAGCCGATTTCGAGTCATGAAGTCTCGACTCGAGATCATTGTTTTCGGAAAAAAAAGATTAATCAAAAGTTCATTCGAAATTAACTGGATTATGTTTTAGCCGAAATCTGTTTAGAAAATTTATTAAAATTCAGGTTTCGGGTTCCAGAATTTTATGTTTTAATTTTTTAGGGTTCATCATGTTCTTGGGAAAATTCGAAGAATTCTGTTATGTTTTGGAATGATTTAGGATTAATGGGTGTTTTTTCCATGTTTGATCTAATTTTATCTTTTTAATTTTATTCGAAACTGTTATTAGATAAACAGTTACCATTTTTTTCGAAATATGTTGATAAAATTAGATCATCTTAAAACAGGAAATAATATCTCATAATCCCTTAGATTTCGAATTTTCGGTTATGTTATCACAATTAACAGCTGTTGACAGGAAGCTTCGAGATCATCAGATTACGACTCGAGACCATCAGTCTCGACTCGAGACCATAAAGTCTCGACTCGAGACCATAAGGTCTCGACTCGAAATCATCAGGTCCTTAAAACCTTCACAACTCGAGACCAACAGATCTCGACTCGAGACCATAAGGTCTTGACTCGAAATCATAAGGGTTTAAAGGTCTCGACTCGAGACCATAACGTCATCACTCGAGACAAAGGTTGCGACTCGAGACCATAACGTCATCACTCGAGACAAAGGTTGCGACTCGAGACCATAACGTCATAAATCGAGACAAAGGTTGCGACTCGAGACCGTGGTTGCGACTCGAGACCTCATCATGACTCGAGATCTCATAACTCAATCGAGACCTGACTCGAAACCTCATTATTTTAGGCTGTTTAAATGTGAACTCGAGATCTCATAACTCAGTTCGATCCGCGCTGATGGGTAGTTTGCTATTAAATAATTGGTTTTGTAATTTTTTAGTTAATTAATCAGAATCAGATAATGTTTTACAAAACCAAAATAGCTTAACTTGAATGAGTTTCTGATGTATCATTTCTGGCCAAAGCTGACTTGTTACATCTACTTATCATTCAAGTATTACGAAAGCTATGTTAAGTGTGCATCATAAGCATGATTGTTTTAATATCTGGCCAAAGCTGATTTAATTCTTTCATAGATGGCATACTTAACAAGTGCATAACTAAAGTGATTGTTTCAATTTCTGGCCAAAGCTGATTTGTTACAACCACTTTGCACATATGCTTAAATGATTACACTTTTGGCCAAAGCTGTTTTGTTTTCGTTTAAGTAGAATTTTAACTAAGTCTATTATTTTGATGTTAGTAATAGACATTATCACAGCTTCATAATGTAAAATGGTCATTATTTATGCCTGCCTTAGTTTAACGTGCCCTTAGATCACATTAGGACTTCTTCCTTAGTATCATAATTTTGCTCATCTTATTTCCACTATCAGCGCCCAATCAGGGGATTCCATCTTTGACTGGTGATAACTTTGCTGCATGGAAGGATGCTCTCATGCTTACGCTTGGACTGTTGGATTTTGATTACGCTCTTAGGGAGAATAAGCCAGTGGACCTTACCACTCAGAGTACTGCTGCTGAGCAGATACTTCATGAAAAGTGGACTAGGTGTAACCGCATGTGTCTCATGTTTATGAAGCAGTCCATAAGCAATGCTATTAGGGGAGCTATTCCTGATTCAGAAGATGCTAAAACCTACTTGGCTTCTGTGGAGGCACAGTTCAAGGGGACGTCTAAAGCACACGCTAGTACCCTTATTCTCAAGCTGGTGACGACTAAGTATGATGGGAGGAGCGGCATTCGCGAGCACATCATGATGATGAATGACATGGCCAATAAGCTGAAGGGGCTGGAAATGGAAATCAGTGATGGTTTCCTTGTTCATTTCATCATTACTTCGCTTCCTTCGTCCTTTGAAGCATTTAAGATCAATTACAACACTCAGAAGGACAAATGGACAATGAGTGAACTGGTCGCTATGTGCGTACAGGAGGAAGAGCGTATGAGGATGGATCGCCATACTGATGTTGCAAACTTCACTACCTCCAATTCTAAGAAAAGGAAGAACAATTATCAGAGGAAGGATGCTTCAAAAGTCCAAAGGCCTAATCCTAATCATAATACAAGTGCACCTTCCAGCTCTAAGAACTCCTTGGGCAGTATCCGCTGCAAGTTCTGTAAAAAGACAGGACACATGCAGAAGGAATGCCCTGACTTTAAGGAGTGGCTGGCTAAGAAAGGTAACGATTATTTTATGATACTTGAGTCCTATAATTTAAGTGTTCATGTTAATTCTTGGTGGTTTGATTCTGGTTCTATGGTTCATGTTACCAATTCTACTCAGGGATTCCTTTCAATCCGGAAGCTGGAAAGAAACCAAAGAACGCTTAAGGTTGGGGATGATCAAGAATTAGAAGTGAATGCCATTGGAACATTACAATTAATTATGAAAACTGGTTTATGTATTAAACTTTATGATACCTTATATGTTCCTGAGGTAACTCGGAACCTTGTATCAGGACCAAAGTTAGACATGGACGGTTTTATTGTTTCCCATGGTCATCGCAAACTCTCTATCCTCTATGATTCTGTTCTTTATGGTACTGGTATTCTGGATGGTGGTCTCTATAGACTAGAACTAGAAGATAACTTTTCAAAATCTTTGTTGTCATATAACATTAATGAATCACTCACAAAGATGGAAGAGAAACGAGACTTAGAGACTTCATCCATGTTGTGGCATCAGCGTTTAGGCCACATTTCAAGAGAACGATTAAATCGTCTCGTAAAGGATGAAGTCTTACCTTCTCTCGATTTCTCTGATTTTGGAACATGTGTCAAATGTCTTAAAGGTAAAATGACATTAGCGAATAAGAAAGGTGCCACTAGGAGTTCTAATTTATTAGAACTCATTCACACTGACATTAGTGGTCCCTACCAAATCGCTGGCATAACAGGACATACTTCATTTATCACTTTCATTGACGATTATTCTCGTTACATGTACTTGTATCTTATTAAGGAGAAATCTGAATCTCTTACAACTTTTAAAGATTATAAGGCTGAAGTTGAAAAGCAATTAGATCGTCAGATTAAAGTTGTGAGATCAGATAGAGGCGGTGAATATTATGGAAGACATACTGATGTGGGTCAAGCTCCTGGTCCATTTTATGAGTTTTGTAAGGGCCAGGGGATTGTGAACCAATACACCATGCCTGGTACACCTCAGCAGAACAGAGTCGCTGAAAGAAGAAACCGTACCCTTATGAACATGGTGCGCAGTATGTTAGCCAACACTAATTTACCATTATTCCTATGGACTGAAGCGTTAAAAGCAGTTGTTCATATACTCAATAGAGTTCCTTCTAAGTCTGTCCCTAAAACTCCTTATGAACTATGGACAGGAAGGAAACCGAGTCTTAAATATATGAAAGTATGGGGCTGCATTGCTGAAGCAAAACTTTACAATCCTTTCCTAAGGAAACTTGACCCTAAAACAGTTACCTGTTTCTTTATCGGGTATCCTGAGAACTCTAAGGGTTATCGTTTCTATTGTCCTTCCCATGTCACCCGTATTGTTGAAACCAAGCGTGCCGCGTTCCTGGAGGATTTCAAGGTCAGTGGGAGCAGTACCAACCCTTACGAAGAATTGCAAGAAGTACAAGACGCGGGGGGGAGAGACTCGTCGCTTACCATTACTCCGATTACTCCTCTTGTACCCAATGCAACTACTGCACCTGAAGCTACTACACCAACTCCAAATTCACCTCCACAATCAGAACCCATTATACCTCATGACGAAGGCACATCAAACGCTCAAAACCAAGACAACGCTGAACCCGATATTCCACTCAGGAGGTCATCTAGGCAAAGAAGGTCTACTAATTAGGATGATTATGTTACCTACCTGACTGAAATGGATCCCGGAAAGCTCAATGATCCTATCTCTTACAATGAAGCCATTAGCAGTGATCAGTCTTCTGAATGGAATAAAGCGATGATTGATGAGCTTGAATCCATGAAGAAAAATGACGTTTGGGATTTGGTAGAATTACCCAACGGAGTCAAACCCGTAGGATGCAAATGGGTGTTCAAAACAAAACTGGATCCGAATGGGAACGTTGAACGCTACAAAGCGAGATTGGTTGCAAAGGGCTACACTCAGAAAGAGGGAATTGATTATCAAGAGATGTTTTCACCTGTCTCTCGTAAAGATTCATTAAGGATCGTCATGGCCCTAGTAGCTCATTTCGATTTAGAGCTGCATCAGATGGACGTTAAAACCGCTTTCCTTAACGGAGATTTGGACGAAGATGTTTACATGAAACAACCTGAAGGCTTTAAACCTGAAGGTCAGGAGCATCTAGTCTGTAAGTTGAAGAAATCCATTTACGGGTTAAAACAAGCATCATGTCAGTGGTACCTCAAGTTTGATGAAGTCATGAAGAAGCAAGGTTTTATGAAGAATCAAGTGGATCAATGCACCTACCTCAAGATGAGTGGGAGTAACTTTACTATACTTGTCCTTTACGTAGATGATATTCTATTGGCAAGTAATAGTTTAGACATGTTGCATGAGTCGAAGCGGTTACTTTCGCATAACTTCGACATGAAGGATCTTGGAGATACTTCTTACGTCATTGGCATCGAAATTCACCGAGATAGAAAAAAAGGGATCTTAGGATTGTCCCAAAGGGCTTACATAGATCGTGTCCTTACACGATATAACATGCAACAGTGCAAACCCTCCGTCGCTCCAGTAGTTAAGGGAGATGTTTTCGGTTCATTCCAGTGTCCGACAACAGAGGTTGAGAAGGAGCAAATGAGCCAGATACCTTACGCGCCAGTATTCGGGAGCTTGATGTATGCTCAAGTCTGTACACGTCCAGATATCGCTTAGATTGCTGGAATGCTAGGCCGTTATCAGACTAATCCTGGCTTAGATCACTGTAAAGCAGCTAAGAAGGTACTTCGATATCTGCAAGGGACGAAAGACTATAAACTGACTTATAGAAGAAGTGATCATTTAGAAGTGGTGGGCTATTCTGATTCTGACTTTGCCAAATGCAAAGATGACAAGAAATCCACTTCGGGCTATATCTTTATGTTAGCAGGCGGCCCTATCTCTTGGAAGAGTCATAAACAACAGTTGACCACAACTTCCACAATGATGGCAGAGTACATTGCTGTTTATAACGCAACCTGTCATGGAATGTTACTTAGAAACCTGGTCACTGGACTCAAAATCGTTAATTCCATTTCTAGACCATTGAAGCTTTACTGTGATAATTCAGCTGCCGTTAGTTTCTCGAACAGTAACAGTTCGACTGGAGCTGGTTTATATCTCGATACGAAATATCTATTTGTACGTGAATGAGTTGAGGAAAATAATCTATGTATCGAGTATATTAGTACTAAGGATATGCTTGCGGATCCGATGACTAAAGGTCTCCCTCCTAAGGTTTACGAAGAACATGTTCGGAATATGGGATTTTGTAAAGACCTTATTTAAGCATATTGTACTAGCTTATGTTTATGATTAATGAAATTTCCTCAGTTTGATTTTGTATGTCTATTAGAATATGTTCAACCGGTATTATGGCATATAGACAAATAAAGTTACAAGTCAAACAAAGGGCTTACGCGTATTTTGATCATGACGATTAGGTTTTAAATTAAGGCTATAGTATGATTAATGGGGGTCCTGAGTCGCGTAATGATTCAACGGCTGTATTTCTCTGCTATAGTACTTGTTTAAGGCTAAAATGAGTGTTAACTCCTGATCAGGCTTATCTAATACTCATAGTAAATGATTACTCGGCTAAGTGGGAGAATGTAAGATTAAATATATTATGTAATAATATTTAATCTATAGCCATCATAATCAGTTACATTATAGAGATCAAAATATGTTATAACCTATTAAATAATTAGTTGGTAATTGTTAATGGACCATATTACCCTTATTAACTAATTAGGTTTCCTCCTGGGTGCTTATAAAAGGAGAGTTATGTGGAGGTCAAAGGGTTACTCAGTTACACAATTACACACACCCCATTAGCCATAACATCATTATTCGACCTCCTCTCCTAGCCGATATCCCTTTTCGGTTTTCTAAGTCCCCATCATTAGTCAGCATCCTAAGGAGGAACCAGATCACGATGACAAGCATGTCGAACTCCATTACTGGATTCTCCAACGCACTGTCTGCCATAACAGGTATGTTTTAATGTTTTCCTTCATGTATAAACAAAACTGATCCAACATAAACATGCATGGTGTTTCTCTTTTGTGTGGTTATGAACTTATGATAACTACTAAGATAATTCATTAATTGGACATGTGTATCACATTTTTGTTTTGTCCTTGCAAACATGCCACCAGCTTTGCTTGGTTGCTATGTCTTTAAACATAAATATAAAGCGAAATATTCATTTGGTAACTTTCAGTAATTAATACGGAAAACTTCGATGTTGACGGAAATGTAATTCATTCATCAAGAAGAAAAAATAACCCTTTTGAACTGATTGTTTGGATGCGTAAATGTCTCAAGAAAAAAATCTTTGACACATGCCGGCTCTTGGGCTTGTTGCCCGAGACATAAATTTGCAAAGGGCCCGGATGGTTTTTATAAACTTTTATATATATTTAGAGGTCTCAAGTTCTAGTCCTAGCTCTATCACCAAGATCTTTTTTTTTTTAATTCATTTCTCCTTAACCATAATTTGAGGCCCGGTTTTTTATGTAGCCTAGGGCTTAAATTCTTTTGAGAGTTATCAGGAACCAATGTTGGAGAACTCGCTAGTCGCTAGTCGGCCGGTGAGGTGGGGACTAGCGACTACTCGGGATTACTCGCGATTACTCGGGATTAATCGGATCAGAACTTTATATGTAAATTTTATTATTTTTATAAATATGTATATATACTCACACATCCATATCAATATAGTACTTAAAAATGTAAAAGTAGTTCAAAATACAAACTAAACTTACATATAAGTCATAACATAACAAGTCTCAGTATTAAAATTCAAACATTAACAAATAGCTCAAATGTAATCGCCATCCCCATAGTGTTCAATGATTTCGACACCATCCGACTCGTATTCAATCTCCTCGTCTACTTCATCCTCTTTCTCCGACTCAAATTCTTCGTCATATTAGGGTAAGGGATAAGGAAAATGGGCTAAAGTTGTAATCTTGGGCCTGTTTTGTAAGGATTTCAAATGGGCCGACTAGGGCGACTAGGGCCGACTAGGGCGGCTTTGACCGACTAGCGATTTTTTGACTGATTAGTGAAAAATTACTCAGTAGGAGGCCGACTAGCGACTAGTCGGCGATTAATCGCCGAGTAATCGCGATTTTTGCAACACTGTCAGGAACGACTCTGTTACATACCATTAAAAGCCTTTGCAGGAAAGGATGTCAATATCCACTGATCTAAACTTTGGCCCTTGAACGTGTGGTAATCCCTACAGACGACTTTCAGAAAAAAGGAAAAACTGATATTTTCAAAGAGGTGTAGATAACATTTTGAGGCTACTAATAAAAACCACACCTTCAACATGTGTGGTCCGGAATACATAGTAATGTCAAAAGCTATGTTTTCTTTGACTTCTGTAAATCAAGAAACCAAGGGGAATAGCCTTATGTAAGAAGCACCTATATGTGAAATTTGGAGTAATCTATACTATATCATAAAATAAATTAATTGTCATTAATTAGATGTATTTTTCTTTTTTTTTTTTCATCTTTTTCTCTACTTATCTTATATTAATTATAAAAAAATAATAAATTAATAGTAAATCATATTCAACTTTGAATTTAAAATAAAAGTCTTCCATTTTTCTGATAAAATATTATCTAAATTTTAAATTGTTAATTTACGATTATTAGAGTTATTTATCCAGTACAATACACGAGACTTTTTATTCAACCCATATAATACACAAAGTTTTTTAAATATATAACTTTTTTTATTATTTACTATACAAAATTATATTTATGCAACTCATGTAATACACGAGGTTTTTTAAAGATATATAACATTTTAATTATTTTCTATATAAAATTAGATTTATTTAACCCGTACAATACATGGGGTTTTCAAAGATATAACTTTTTTTAAAGTTAATTACATAGTTAGTCCTTGTGGTTTGCACAAAATGACATAATTTGGTACTAATAGTTTAAAATCACCTTCTAGGGTATTAACTTTTCATTTTGTAACGTTTGGAGGTATTAACTTCTAGGGTATTAACATAGTTAGTCCCTGTGGTTTGCACAAAATAACATACTTAGGTACTAATAGTTTAAGAAACAATTAACGTTAATACGTCCAAACGTTACAAAATGAAAAGTTAATACCCTAGAAGGTGATTTTAAACTATTAGTACATAAGTATGTTACTTTGTGCAAACCACATGGACTAACTATGTAATTAACTCTTTTCTTATTATTTAGTATACAAAAATACATTTATTCAAACCATGTAACACACAAGGTATTTAAAAATATAACTTTATTTTATAATTTATTATATAAAATTATATTTATTCAACCCGTATAATACACGAGGTTCTTAAATATATAACTTTTTGTAATTTAATATATAAAATTACATTTATTTAACCGGTAATAAACGAGGTTTTAAAAGATATATATCATTTTATAATTTAGTACAAAAAATTACATTTTTAACTCATATAACATGTGGGGTTCTAACCTCGTTTATACCTAACGTAAAATTAACATTAAGATATAAACCTATCTTCACTTTGACCAAAATTTGTTTATATTTCTTAGCCCACACTTACCGGAAATCATTGTCAGCTTAACATTTATAATATAGGCAAAAGATCATATACAAATAGCCTATCATACAAAACATACGAATGGTTTGAAGAGGTAAAAGACGTTATGGCATTTTTGTAATTATTTACTCGTAGAGTAATTATCAAAATTACCATTCAAATGATCTTGTAGGTAATTTTGTAAAATGATCTTGTAGGGTAATTTTCATATTGTATGGTAATTTTGTAGAATATCATAATTGCCTTACAAATGATCTTGTAGTGTAATTTTGTAGAGTATTTTAATTAGTCTACAAATGATCTTGTAGGGTAGGTTTGTAGAGTATCATAATTACTTCACAGGATCTTGTAAGATAATTTTGATTTTGTTGGGTAATTTTGATACCGTAGGGTAATTACCAATAAAATAATTACGATGCCACCGCGTTTTTTATCTTTTCATTATTTTTTTATATTATCTTTTCTTTTTTCAACTAGCTGGCTCCTTAATTTTCAAATGAAGATAACTTTTTTCATACGGTAATATATTTTTAAAAAAAGTTACAACGTATTAACGAGCATTTCATTCTCTTAAATTCGAGCAAACTATTGTTATAATTTTCTTAGAATTGCACATTCAATGTAAACCATTATATGATTACACATTTAACATAAATCATTACGGGATTACACATTCATTATAAATTTGTTACGTGGTTACAAATTCAATATCATTTGTTATAACTGATGTTATTGCAATTATACTTATAACGTGATTACATATTCCATAATAAGAACTTAATTGTTTATACGTTAATATGTGATTAAATCTCTAATTACAACATCATGTGGTTATTAAAGGTTGATTGGCTAATATTCTGTAAGGCATTGATACTCAATACGTGATTAGACCTAAAATATTTAGGGACAATTGCATATTTCCCCTTATAAAACTTCTTAATTGCATATTTACCCAACTCAAAATTGAAATAGCATATATTCCCTTCCTTAACTAATAAAATTGCAAATTGCTCATTTTGATTTATTTTATTGAAGATAAATTATATAATGACTATTTTACCTTTAATTTTACTAAACTTCTAGAATTGCATATTTATCCATTTTTACTAGTATTTGTGTTTATTTCACTTTTTTTTTTTTGGTTTTTATTTTTGTTACGATTTGCTAAGTTATTATTACTTTCATAACAAGAAACATGGCTTTTAGCGACGAAAAAAGTCGTCGCTAGGTGGTCAAAATCGTCGCTAAAGGCAATTCGTTGTCTTCATTATCAGTAGTTTTTTCCTCACTGTCACTGCAAATTATAGTTTCACCCTCAAGTTTTCCTTAATATAATTTCCTATGAAAATATATTTAACAGACGTGAGTTGTATATTCTAAATTATGAAAATATGTCATTAACATAAAAAACTAAGGCGTATATAAAGAGGTTTTTCGAGTCTGGCGAAACCTTACAATTGGTGTAAATATAGTACAAACTAAGGACAAACAGATAAGATATCTTGAACATGAACATTGCATGTGAACTAATATATGTTCAAATAGAACCTCTACCCAACTGTATAAACATCAAACATATGAATACCAAACTCTCAAGTTACTAAACAAAGCCCTACCCATTGTATCTTGAACAATCAACCCAACAAATATGTATCTTGAACAATTAACCCACCAAATATGTTTTTGCTAAAGGCATAGAGCTCGATAGAACAGGCATCACCGGAGACGGAATCGCCTAGGAGATACTGAATCACCTAAAAGAGACGGAATCACCTAAGATGGAATCACCTAGGAGATACGGAATCACCTGAGAGAGACGGAATCGTTGGTCGTTGATTGGCCGAGGAATAAGATGAAGATGCTAGAGAAGACACAGAGTCGTGAGTTTTATTTTTGAACCTGGATTTTTGAACTTGTTGTTTTAAATTGTTCTAGAGTACATACTTCTATTATGATTCTCTCTTAGCCCTCATATCCTCATTTGCATTAAATTCTCAATCCAGGTCAACCTGCTAAACCACCAGTCTGCACCTTTAAGACTTTTATGGGCTGCAAACCCCACCAGTCTCCTGCACTGGTTTGAGAAAGTGGATTCGGCTTTCTCTATGTGCAACTATCCCATGGAGAATCTGGTCAAATTCGCGACATGAATTTTTGAAGGAATCGCGTTATCATGGTGGAATGTGCAAGTTCAGATGCTCGGATTGGACATTGCCAATGCAACCCCTTGGAATGACTTCAAGGACATGCTCAAGGAAGAATACTATCATTGGGATAACATTCAAAAGCTAGAAATGGAATACTATAATCTCAAGAAGATTGGATCGGAAATCGAGGCCTACATGAAACGATCTAATGATCTAGCAGCCTTGTGCCCTATGATGTCCAACCCACCATACGAGCGTATCGAGTTATACATCAATGGATTGGTTCCTCAAATCCAGAGAATGGTAATTTCTGCTAACTTGCCTACTATTCATGTGACACCCCGTTAAAACACGCTAGCTTGGCAGTGGCTGCTTCAACTTTCGGGACGAAAGTTCTTAAAACTTGGGGATAATGTGACACTTGAGGTTTTTTTCCGAACGAACACCTTGTAATATTTTGTGCACATAAATATTATTAAATGAAAACGTGACCTTTGTGCATGATATGTGATGTATGTATGTATTATATATATATATGTATGAGAGCCGAAACCACGACCCGAGACCATGACTCGCAACCGGGCGGTTGCGAGTGGGCCACTCGGTCTCGAGTGGGCCGTTGAGCCGAAACCGGTTTGGGCCGAAACCCCAAGCCCAACCCGAAACCCCCTAGTCTTGTTGACACTTGGTATATAATCCCCACTTTCCTTCATTTCCTTCATTTGGCACTACACACAAACACATACACTTCTACTCTTTCTCTCAACTAGAAACCCCAAACAACAAAACCATCCTCTCATTCTCTTTTCGGTTCAAGCTCAAGGATCCCGGACAAGAAACTCGGTCAAGACTATCACTCGGACACTTCATCTTCTCGCATTCTCTTCTCTTTGTTTTCGGCTCCCCCTTTTCATAACCGGTTAGTGTTTTCTTTTGTGTTAAGATGTTTGAATGTTGTATGAACTAAGAAATGTTTGGTTAGTAGTTTATGCATGATTACTAGGTTGTTTTGTAAAGTTTGTGGATATGTGTTAACATGACTAAAATGACATGATATTGGTAGTTTACAAGTGTTCATAGCCAACTACACTATGCTTCTTTGTTTCTTGCAAGAATGATGATGTTTAGCATAAGATTTTCGGCTATATAATGTATGTTTTCTTGTTTAGCATCATGATCTTGTCAAAATATGTGATTTTCGGCTCATAAATATGTGTTTATGTTGGCATGAAAACCCTAGAAAACTATGAACATATGAAGAACTTGTTTGAATATGGTTTGAAGGTTTTAAAAATGGCAAAGTTTGATCTATCTTTACTAGCATTCAGATTAGGCAAAGTGTTAGTGAAATATTATTGGTTGTTTCCTATTATGGGTCTGATTTTATGTGTACAATTTGGTCTGTCATATCTGCATCATCACGTGTATATGAAAGTGACAGATTACGACTCGCAACGACAGCATTCCGACTCGAAACCACACCGTTGCGACTCGCAACCAAAGCATGACAAGTCGAAACCACGTGATTACGACTCGAAACTACGACGGTTGCGACTCGCAACCAACACGTGACAACTCGAGACCACGGTTGCGACTCGCAACCATAACGTGACAAGCCGCAACCACCTGGTTGCGACTCGAGACCAGCTAGTTGCGAGTGGGCTGTTCATTTTGGTTACTGGGCCCATATGTGTTTAACTTGGGCTATCTGTTGACTGGATTATGTGTTGCTGTTGACTGCTTAATTACTTAGGCCGGCCCAGTAACCCACTGTTTACTTATACGCTTGATACGTGTTAGTTACGTGCCTATATGTGTTTTACGTGAATGCTTGTATACCGAACCTGATCCATACCGGTAACCATGTTAGGACGTGGTGACCAACGTGATTGACAAGTAACCTAAACCTACCGAGCAACCCAAGGTGAGTTCACAACTTAAAAGCATGCGTCCCGGTGGTTTGGGACACGAGACTAACAACCCTATCCCCTGGTAAAAGGGGATACCATTTACATACCTTCCCTAGTTATTGGGAACAAAACTTACTTTTCCTTCCCGGGTATTGGGAAACCTTTTGGTTAATTACTGTTTATACGGATTGCAACTAACGGCACTAAACGAAACTCTATCACTCAAGTCCCTACTACAAATACCGATTAGTCGCCGGGTTAGGCGAGCGGGTTATTAGTTGATAGCGCTATTTAGGTGTTTACCAGCCTCACACCGTGCCCTGGTTTGGGACGGTCGTGAACTAATGTACTCAGAAATCCGTCAATGATGATAGAACATTGACATCGGGGCATCCTGCGGATACGCAACGGTTACCTAGTGTTCGGTATTGGAAAAACAGTTTAGTCGCTAACTTTTGGGGTAGCTCCCCAGGGCATGTATAAACGGATAAATTAACCGGTGAAACAAAGTTTTTGGTAATTAAAACTGGACAACTAGTGAACTCACTCAGCATTATTGTTGACCCCTTACTGCATGCTTTGCAGGTAACCAGTGACGAAGGAGCTTGCAGCTTGGGAACGTGTAGTGTCTGTTCACCCTTGTGTTGGGTGTTACCTTATTTTGAATCATGAACCTTGTTTTAAACTACCTTACTTATGCTTCCGCTACTTATTACTGTTTTGAACTTAAAACTTTAAACTCTGAACTTAATATTTGCTAAGCTTATGAATAGTAAGTATTACTTTTGTTATCAACTTAAGTATTCGGTATAATTGGTGGCTGGATCCTGGTCAGTCACGCCCCCGAAGCGGGTGTTATCCGCAGGTGGATTTTGGGGGTGTGACAGATTGGTATCAGAGCCATTGGTTATAGTGAACTTGGTTTTAAAAAGGGGAAAATCTTTTTGGAGAAAACCAGACTATAACCCGTGACTCGCGACGACACTACACTCCAAGTGCAAGGCTCAACACTTTGACCACATAGCTCGGACCAGTGTTTACTTGTTCGCTTTATGTTTCCTGTTATGATATACGTACTAGTGTGCCTAAACTAGATAGAAACACCTCTCTCTTCTATCTCATTCTCGCTACACTACGACATCACACTCATACTGTGTTTTCTGGTTATGAAGACAATGAGTGGACGTGGAAGAGGAAACATTAACATGACGCAGGCTCAGTTCACTAACCTGCTCAACACAGTGGCTGCGGCTTTTGCAGCTCACCCTTTAGGTAAGCTCGTTGTTTTAGGATGTTTAGATCCTACCGCCACATCGACTTTTCGCCTCTAAACCTACACGCTTCGCTTCTCACGAACAGGTCAGCATGCACCTGCGCAACCACCAGTGTGTACTTTCAAAACTTTCATGGATTGCAAGCCTCTCCCTTTCAACGGCACTGAGGGTGCCATAGGTCTTCTGCATTGGATTGAGAAAATTGAAGCTGTTTTTGCTGTTTGCGAGTGTCCCCCTGCGAACTGGGTGAAATTTGCTACTGCTACGCTTGAAGGAAGCGCGCTTTCTTGGTGGAAGGCGCAGATTCAGATGTTTGGGTTGGAAACTGCTAATGCAACTGCATGGGAGGATTTCAAGGATATGATTAAGGATGAATACTGTCACCGGGATGACATCCACAAGCTTGAGAATGAGTACTATGAGCTCAAAATGGTTGGGTCAGAGATTGAAACCTACACCAAGCTGTCTAACGACTATGCTGCTCTTTGTCCAAACATGTCACGACCAATGTACCGAAGGATCGAACTGTATATCAAAGGTTTGGCTCCAGAGATTAGAAGCCATGTAACTTCAGCCAACCACACTACCATTCAGCCGATCGTTCGACTTGCTCACAAACTCACTGATCAGGCTGTAGAGGAGGGCAGGTTGCCCAAAAGGATCAGTGCTACTGTCGGAACTTCTAGTGACAGCAAGCGCAAGTGGGAAGGAAGTCAAAGCAAGGATGCTAACTCCACTCAGGCCCCGGCACAGCAAAGGAAAACCGAAAACAACAAGGGCGCTCAACAACAGGGTGGCTATCGTGGAAACCACCCCAAGTGCAACAAGTGCAATCGACATCACAGCGGGCAGTGTGTGAAGGGCCAGTGTCAGCGATGTAACAAAATGGGGCATGAGGCCAAGGATTGTAGAAGTCAGTTCCCAGCTAGACAGAACCAGCAGCAACCCCAACAGCAACAGCAGCAGGGAAACAACCGGGCATGTTTTAAGTGTGGAGCTGAGGGGCACTTTAAGAAGGATTGTCCTGAACTGAATCAGAACCGCAACAATAATCAGGGAGCTGGGAACAACAATCAGAACAACAATGCTGGGAATGGTGCTAGAGGAAGAGCTTTCGTGATTGGAGCTGGTGAAGCAAGGAATGACCCCAATGTCGTGGCGGGTAAGTTCCTACTCGATGATCGTTATGTTTCTGTGTTATTTGATTCCGGTGCCGATGCTAGTTATGTATCCCTACGTATTAGTAAGAAGCTTAAGCGTCCGCTTTCGTTACTAAGTTCTCCTCATATCGTCGAGTTAGCCAATGGTAGAAACATCGAGGCCTCACATGTTGTCAAGGGCTGCAAACTAGAATTGTCTGGTCAGACATTTAGTATCGATCTTTTCCCTGTTACTCTTGGAAGCTTCGACGTCGTTATTGGTATGGATTGGTTATCCAAGCATCGCGCTGAGATCCTCTGTCAAGAGAAAGCAGTTCGTATACCTCGCCGTTCTGGCAGACCCCTCATTGTACAAGGTGGCAAAAGTGGAGAAATCTCCGGCGTTATTTCTTTCTTGAAGGCCCAGAAGTGTTTACGAAAAGGGCACACCGCTATCTTAGCACTTGTTACCAACACGCAGGAAAAGGAAAAGAGGATTGAAGACTTTCCAGTAGTGCGTGACTACCCCGAGGTATTTCCTGAGGAATTACCTGGACTCCCTCCCCATCGTCAGGTCGAATTCCAAATCGAGCTAGCTCCCGGAGCAGCGCCTATAGCTCGTGCACCTTATCGACTAGCCCCCGCAGAATTGAAGGAACTCTCGACACAACTACAGGAACTATTGGATAAAGGGTTTATCCGTCCTAGTTCATCACCCTGGGGAGCACCGGTACTCTTTGTTAAGAAGAAGGATGGCACGTTCCGAATGTGCATTGATTATCGTGAACTGAACAAGGTTACCATCAAGAATCGTTACCCTCTCCCGCGAATCGACGATTTGTTTGATCAGTTGCAAGGATCGAGCTACTATTCCAAGATTGACCTGCGATCAGGCTACCATCAGTTAAGGGTCCGTAGTGAAGATATTTCCAAGACTGCATTCAGAACTCGATATGGTCATTATGAATTCCTCGTTATGCCCTTCGGAATGACCAATGCCCCTGCAGTGTTCATGGATCTTATGAACCGAGTATGCAAACCCTACCTCGACAAGTTCGTGATTGTGTTTATAGACGACATCTTGATCTACTCGAAAAGTCAGGAAGAGCATGAACAGCACCTGCGCCTTATCCTCGAACTCCTTCGCAACGAGCAACTGTATGCCAAGTTCTCGAAATGCGACTTCTGGCTTCGAGAGGTCCATTTCCTTGGGCACGTGGTTAACAAGGATGGAATCCACGTCGACCCAGCTAAGATCGACTCTATAAAGAATTGGCCTACCCCTAAGACTCCGACTGAAGTTCGCCAATTCTTGGGATTGGCAGGTTACTACCGCAGATTTATTCAGGGATTCTCAAAGATCGCTCAACCCCTCACTACACTCACTCAGAAAGGCGTCACCTACAAGTGGAATGAAGCACAGGAATCTGCTTTTCAGAGGCTTAAGGATAACCTCTGCAGTGCTCCTATTCTCTCGTTACCTGAAGGCACTGACGACTTTGTGGTCTACTGCGATGCGTCTATTCATGGGCTCGGTTGCGTGTTGATGCAACGCGAGAAAGTTATTGCTTACGCCTCTCGACAACTTAAGACGCACGAAAGGAATTACACTACACACGACTTAGAACTGGGAGCAGTGATATTTGCGCTTAAGATATGGAGACATTACCTGTACGGTACCAAGTGCACCATTTACACCGATCATAGGAGTCTCGAGCATATCTTTAAGCAGAAGGAGTTAAACATGCGACAACGTCGATGGGTTGAACTTCTGAATGATTACGAATGCGCCATCAAGTATCATCCGGGCAAGGCCAATGTCGTGGCAGACGCCCTCAGCCGAAAGGACACTATACCACGGCACGTGCGAGCATTACAACTTACTATCCAGTCTAGTCTCCCTACCCAGATTCGAAATGCTCAGATTGAAGCTTTGAAACCGGAAAACATCAGGGCTGAGTCCCTGCGAGGATCAAGACAACAGTTAGAGCAAAAAGAAGACGGCGCCTACTATGTGGCAGGGCGCATTTGGGTCCCACTTTACGGAGATCTACGAGAACTTGTGATGGACGAAGCCCATAAGTCCCGTTACTCAGTACATCCTGGTTCAGATAAGATGTACCACGACTTAAGAACCACCTACTGGTGGCCTGGCATGAAAGCCCACATAGCAGCCTATGTTGGCAAATGTTTGACCTGCGCAAGAGTCAAGATCGAGTATCAGAAACCAGCAGGCCTACTACAGCAACCGGAAATCCCGAAGTGGAAATGGGAGCAGATTTCCATGGATTTTGTTACAGGGCTACCTAGATCCCAACGCGGGAATGATACTATTTGGGTGATAGTAGATCAATTGACTAAGTCTGCACACTTTTTGGCCATTAAGGAAACGGACAAGTTTTCTACCTTGGCAGAAATCTATTTAAAGGAAGTAGTCTCCAGGCACGGGGTGCCAACTTCTATTATCCCCGACCGAGACGCTCGTTTTACTTCCGAATTGTGGCAAGCTATGCACAAATCCTTTGGCTCACGTTTGGACATGAGCACCGCTTATCACCCGCAAACGGATGGGCAGTCTGAACGCACCATCCAAACCCTGGAAGACATGCTTAGAGCATGTGTGATCGATTTTGGCAAGAACTGGGAGAAACATCTACCGTTGGTGGAATTCTCCTACAACAACAGCTACCACACTAGCATTCAGGCAGCACCTTTTGAGGCATTGTACGGTCGTAAATGCCGATCACCTCTCTGCTGGGCGGAAATTGGTGATAGTCAACTTACAGGCCCAGAACTGGTAGTAGATACAACGGAAAAGATTTCCCAGATCAGGCAACGCATGGCGGCAGCTCGTGACCGTCAGAAAAGCTACGCTGACAAGCGTAGGAAACCGTTAGAATTCCAGGTCGGGGACCGGGTTCTACTTAAAGTCTCACCCTGGAAGGGTGTGGTTCGTTTCGGTAAACGAGGCAAGCTGAATCCACGGTATGTTGGACCATTCGAAATTACCGAGAAAATCGGTAAGGTTGCTTATAGATTAAACCTGCCTGTAGAGCTGAGTGCAGTGCACAACGTTTTTCACGTATCTAACCTGAAGAAGTGTTTGTCGGATGAAACACTTGTGATTCCTTTTAAGGAACTGACGATTGATGAACAGCTACACTTTACTGAGGAACCGATTGAGATCACGGATCGAGAAATCAAAACCCTCAAACGTAGCCAGATACCCCTTGTGCGAGTTCGTTGGAACTCACGGCGCGGCCCGGAGTTTACCTGGGAGCGGGAGGACCAGATGAAGTCCAAGTATCCCCAGTTATTCCCAAACGAAAACCCCAGCACTGAAGCTACAACCGAATTTCGGGACGAAATTCCAAACTAACGGGGGGATGATGTGACACCCCGTTAAAACACGCTAGCTTGGCAGTGGCTGCTTCAACTTTCGGGACGAAAGTTCTTAAAACTTGGGGATAATGTGACACTTGAGGTTTTTTTCCGAACGAACACCTTGTAATATTTTGTGCACATAAATATTATTAAATGAAAACGTGACCTTTGTGCATGATATGTGATGTATGTATGTATTATATATATATATGTATGAGAGCCGAAACCACGACCCGAGACCATGACTCGCAACCGGGCGGTTGCGAGTGGGCCACTCGGTCTCGAGTGGGCCGTTGAGCCGAAACCGGTTTGGGCCGAAACCCCAAGCCCAACCCGAAACCCCCTAGTCTTGTTGACACTTGGTATATAATCCCCACTTTCCTTCATTTCCTTCATTTGGCACTACACACAAACACATACACTTCTACTCTTTCTCTCAACTAGAAACCCCAAACAACAAAACCATCCTCTCATTCTCTTTTCGGTTCAAGCTCAAGGATCCCGGACAAGAAACTCGGTCAAGACTATCACTCGGACACTTCATCTTCTCTCATTCTCTTCTCTTTGTTTTCGGCTCCCCCTTTTCATAACCGGTTAGTGTTTTCTTTTGTGTTAAGATGTTTGAATGTTGTATGAACTAAGAAATGTTTGGTTAGTAGTTTATGCATGATTACTAGGTTGTTTTGTAAAGTTTGTGGATATGTGTTAACATGACTAAAATGACATGATATTGGTAGTTTACAAGTGTTCATAGCCAACTACACTATGCTTCTTTGTTTCTTGCAAGAATGATGGTGTTTAGCATAAGATTTTCGGCTATATAATGTATGTTTTCTTGTTTAGCATCATGATCTTGTCAAAATATGTGATTTTCGGCTCATAAATATGTGTTTATGTTGGCATGAAAACCCTAGAAAACTATGAACATATGAAGAACTTGTTTGAATATGGTTTGAAGGTTTTAAAAATGGCAAAGTTTGATCTATCTTTACTAGCATTCAGATTAGGCAAAGTGTTAGTGAAATATTATTGGTTGTTTCCTATTATGGGTCTGATTTTATGTGTACAATTTGGTCTGTCATATCTGCATCATCACGTGTATATGAAAGTGACAGATTACGACTCGCAACGACAGCATTCCGACTCGAAACCACACCGTTGCGACTCGCAACCAAAGCATGACAAGTCGAAACCACGTGATTACGACTCGAAACTACGACGGTTGCGACTCGCAACCAACACGTGACAACTCGAGACCACGGTTGCGACTCGCAACCATAACGTGACAAGCCGCAACCACCTGGTTGCGACTCGAGACCAGCTAGTTGCGAGTGGGCTGTTCATTTTGGTTACTGGGCCCATATGTGTTTAACTTGGGCTATCTGTTGACTGGATTATGTGTTGCTGTTGACTGCTTAATTACTTAGGCCGGCCCAGTAACCCACTGTTTACTTATACGCTTGATACGTGTTAGTTACGTGCCTATATGTGTTTTACGTGAATGCTTGTATACCGAACCTGACCCATACCGGTAACCATGTTAGGACGTGGTGACCAACGTGATTGACAAGTAACCTAAACCTACCGAGCAACCCAAGGTGAGTTCACAACTTAAAAGCATGCGTCCCGGTGGTTTGGGACACGAGACTAACAACCCTATCCCCTGGTAAAAGGGGATACCATTTACATACCTTCCCTAGTTATTGGGAACAAAACTTACTTTTCCTTCCCGGGTATTGGGAAACCTTTTGGTTAATTACTGTTTATACGGATTGCAACTAACGGCACTAAACGAAACTCTATCACTCAAGTCCCTACTACAAATACCGATTAGTCGCCGGGTTAGGCGAGCGGGTTATTAGTTGATAGCGCTATTTAGGTGTTTACCAGCCTCACACCGTGCCCTGGTTTGGGACGGTCGTGAACTAATGTACTCAGAAATCCGTCAATGATGATAGAACATTGACATCGGGGCATCCTGCGGATACGCAACGGTTACCTAGTGTTCGGTATTGGAAAAACAGTTTAGTCGCTAACTTTTGGGGTAGCTCCCCAGGGCATGTATAAACGGATAAATTAACCGGTGAAACAAAGTTTTTGGTAATTAAAACTGGACAACTAGTGAACTCACTCAGCATTATTGTTGACCCCTTACTGCATGCTTTGCAGGTAACCAGTGACGAAGGAGCTTGCAGCTTGGGAACGTGTAGTGTCTGTTCACCCTTGTGTTGGGTGTTACCTTATTTTGAATCATGAACCTTGTTTTAAACTACCTTACTTATGCTTCCGCTACTTATTACTGTTTTGAACTTAAAACTTTAAACTCTGAACTTAATATTTGCTAAGCTTATGAATAGTAAGTATTACTTTTGTTATCAACTTAAGTATTCGGTATAATTGGTGGCTGGATCCTGGTCAGTCACGCCCCCGAAGCGGGTGTTATCCGCAGGTGGATTTTGGGGGTGTGACAATTCATAAGATTATCAGGCTGTCACACCCCAACCAATGGCGGAAACATCGGAGTGAGATGAAAACGAGATTGCAAGAGACTTCATAACACTACTTGTGATAGTATTTAATAAACGAGATTTCATTTCATTTCTAAGATCAAAAGTACATCATCTAAAACAAAATACAACAAGCTGAACAAGAAGCAAATTACAACAATAATACTAAAATTTAGATGGGTTTCTCGTCATCCTACTAGATTCCTTTCATCATCGTCATCATAATCATCATCATCATCATCATCATCATCAATTTCCTGCAACATGTATTAAAGTACTTGTCAACACATAAAGTATTGGTGAGCATATAAGTTTGATTACTATCATAAGTATAAAACGGTTAAACGAATGCACATGGCATAAACGTAATCTAGAACATATCATGGCAATACTAGCATGCAACTCCTACTTGTGAACCCAAAGTTTCCTCTAGCATAATCTTGTCGTTGCAACGACAAGTCCGTTTTGTTTAACTTAACATGACCTCAAGAATACGGGCAGTGCGTTAATCCTACAGCGCTATACATGTTAAGGGAGGCTTGATCGAAATTAATGACAAAGTATACTGCAAATAAGTTTCTAGCATGTATGAATTCCTAGCATAACGTATTAAGCATGTACATTGGATTGTTTGTTTGTGTTTTAAGCATAAAGTATGTGATTGTGTGAGTTTCATAAAGTATACGCATTGCACACAAAATGACGAAAAGTAAAAAAGGGTTACGTACACTCACGGTTTTGCAAAGCTTTCTGATTTAACCGAGAGTTGACGAGTTGTTGAGTTTGGAACACCGAAGTTACCCTACATTAGGGAAACAGAATGTGTGAGTATTCGGATTTAGCGGGGAGTTTGGATTTGGATTTAAGTATAATAAAGTATATATACACAAAGAGATATCTTGTCTATATACTCGTTTGGACACTAAGATTTTATGTTTTTTCATGGGTCCTAACTTGCCCATTAGAATCACACACGAGAAATAAAGAATAAAGATAATATAGCCTAAGTTCACAACATCTAACCATAATCCGGTTAGTATTATGAATTCGGCTAAATATATATATATATATATACATATATATATATATATATATATATAGTAGTCCATCATGTATTATCATGTAGTGTCATATAAGTCAAGCATGGAGATATGATTAACCTCATTGTATGATTCACCAAAGCACAAGGTTATCAACATAGTTGATAACCCGGTTGGTCATGAATAATAATAACAATTACAAACTAACTAGTTTTACTAAGTAGCCAAGTAAGATCACCCGAGTGTTCCATATCCATCATGGTAAATGTTGGAGGTGCGGCGGGGTTGTGTTACTTTGAGTCTTGGAAACTACTTGGATGAACATAGTAAAACATCAGGTGAGGTAGTGGAACAAGTTTGGAAAGCCAAGGCTTCCATGGTTCACACCTTCATAAAAACACAAGTCTCACCATATTGATGATGGTGAACTTGGATGGTTTCAACACTTGTAGGTTGTCTAAAGCCTCGCCAAAACAGAAAGTTTAAAGGATGTTTGCACCTCTAAACTCATAAGAATCAACCTTAATCAAGCCCCATAACCATAGATGGGTTTAGGAACAATATAAGCATAAGATTCATACAAGAGAGCCAAGTTATGAAAAAGTTTGCAATATATAACTTCAAAACAGAAAGTTTGGGCCTTAAAATGGTGATGTTCCACCTTAGTTTACCATGGTAAACTTGTGGAAATACTCCTAGTGGTGTTCCAGGCTTTCAAGAAAAAGAAAAGATGAAGAAAACATGAAGAAAGGTAAGATAGGTGTTCATTTTGTCACTAACATAATTCTACCACAACTTGCAAATACAACTGATTTAGGAGTGTTTTGAGAGTGTGGGAGAGTTGGAAAAGTGCAAATGAGGTGATGTAGGCTTGGTTAATAATGGAGGATTAGGGTTTGGTGATTAATGAGGTTTAAAGGAGATTGGGAAAGGAGAAGGTGACCAATGCATGAACTAGAAACAACAATCTATGGATTCACCACCTTGGCTTCACACCAAGGCAAGGGGGCTTTGCGTGACGCGACGCCTCTATGGCCCAACAATTTTGATTTTTTTTTACATTTTAGTCCATGGTCTTTCTGTGTTGTCATTTTACGTCAAAACTTTAATACTTAACATGTTTTCGAGTATAGAACACGTATGTAATTACAATTCGCGTATTGTGAACGTATGTATGAGTATTCGCATGTATAACAAATATCGGGTTGCAAGTAAACGCGTATTTAATGATTACCTGTAAGTATAATATGTATGTATAAGGTACGAAATTTCATTATGATCAAAGCCTTGGATTACAAAGTTGGAAATGAATACGAATACAAGTTTCCAAAAATGGAAATACCATTACATCATTCTAATTAAGAAAAGTACAGAAATGCGGAGCATTACACAGGCTGGCACACAAGCTTACAGATCAGGTCGTCGAGCAAAACAAACTACCGAAGCGCGGTGCTTCTGTCCCTGAAATATTAACCGATAACAAGCGTAAATGGGACAGGAACCAAAGCAAAGGCCCTAGTTCCAACCAACCCCCACAACAGCAGAGGAAATTCGACAGTAATAGGACCCCCCTAATCAGCAATCAGCAACTAATCAAAGTCATGGTTCTTACCAGGGAAATCGTCCAAAGTGTAATAAGTGCAACCTTCATCATTAAGGGCAATTTGACCAGAACCGCTGCCAGCGGTGTGGGAAAATAGGGCATACTGCCAAAGATTGTAGAAGTCAGTTCCCAATTAGGCAACCACAACAACAACAACCAGCACAGCAAAATCAGATTATGAGGAGACATTTGCCCTTGTGGAAAAAATAACTACAGTTTGTAGTCTCATAGATGTTGTATCTGTTCGTCTATTGAAGATTTATCAAATGGATGTCAAGAATACCTTTCTGAATGGTGATCTCTATGAGGAGGTTTACATGATTCCTCCCCCTTGGTCAACACTAGAAGCAACAACATCAATTTCTTTGAGTTCATCTAAGTCATAAATTCACCTATCCTACGACCGTCCCAATCACCCTCAAAGAACGTGGATCCAACACACAACAAACATAATCAGAAAAGAACACTCAATGACCAGAGTTGTGCAAGTAGCTAATCGAAGCACGACTGGGAATATCATAGACATTAGTGAGAGAAATATGACGAGTAATAACATATCCAACATCCTCTACTTGCATTAAAGTAGCACTACAAGATATTATAGATGCATGTGAACCAAAAGTCAAAGATACAAACGATGACATATGATGAGATGCACCAGAATCCAAAATCCGGATGCTTGAAGAAATACCGGAAGTACCAGATGAAAACAGACCTGAATGAAAAGCGACCATTAATTGTTAAAAAAACCCAAGGATTTGAAGCAAGCGTTGGGACATGATCCCTAGGGTGCATTTGGATTTAAAAAGTGATGTCCCTGTTGTGTTATCTTGTTAAGCAATAATGGACATTAAGAGTTCCAGTGATTTTTCTGATTGCAGTATGCACATTGATCGAAAGCAACTTTAAAAGTACATGTAGACGGAAGAGAATCATCCATGTTGTAAATAACTGAACCCCAAACGAGAACAACGACACATATATGATAGCAACCAAATATAAAACTCAAAATAAAATTGAATCTCGAGAAATCAAATCAATCAAGTCCAACAAAGCTAAAACCAACTTGTTTTTGCCTAACTAACATCTTTTCGCCAAACAAACTTTATGCCTTGCCGCAAGAGCCAAATCGAAACAAGTACACTAAATTAATAGAATGCCCAATCAGATCCATACATGAAGTAAGTAGCGAAAGCAAATAAAAACCTTAAAACGACCCAAATCGAAAACGACAAACCAATATGAAATTAATAACGAACCAATTTAGCAAAGATGAAACCACATCAGTAGATGTATTTTTTACTTCTGAATGGTTAAGTGCTGAATCACTAAGATGTCTGAAACATTAAGTGTTGGACCAGTAAGTCTGAATCATTAAAAGCTAGTATAATGCTTAACCGTTCAGAGACAAATGTTTGACCAATTCAAATTAAAAGTCTTAATCATTTAGACTCAGTATAATGCTTAACCATTCTTGATAGAGCAAATCATAAAAGAAAATATAGATAACGGATAAATATTTCTTCGATCTTTATGAATAACGAATGAGGATATCTATATAATTCTTCATACCAAGTATTAATTAAACAATTCTTCTAAGACACAAATATAGTGCTGTTCACCAAACAATTCTCATAACAAGAACAACGTGTTGTCGGCTAGCATACCAAAAAAAGGAGAGAACTAAATAGCACTTTAGTCTTTACGAATAAGTCTTCATAATAATTAATGCAATTCACTTGTCAAAAATTCTAACAAAAAAATTGATAAATAATAATAATTTACCATGTGAACCACTGGTCTAAGCATTCTATGTTTAAGATGGATAATTTAGTTGTATTATTATTTATCACGCAATGTTTGGTAAGTGATTGGACTCGAGTCGAGGCTATATATCATGACTTCAATCGTTGGAAATTGCATGGGTAGGATTTCGCAATCAGAAGGTAAAATGGACCCTTTGATTGCATTTTTTTCCTCATTTTTAATCTATTTGTAATTAATTTATTTTTTGCATGAACAACTAATTAGAAAATCAACAAATCATATGATTGACGTAATTAACACTCCCTTTTCGTGCCGTTATTGTAAAAACAAAAGATTTGTCCAATTCCTCACTACATATAAGAGATATAAAAAGTTTACCCTCAATGCTGTCGATATGATAAGAAATTGGCTATGTCCTTCTAAGGCATGGGGGCATAGGATGGTTATGAATTACTATCTAGGATGGTGGATGACAGGTGTAGACAGTGTCGGACTGTACCCTATTGACAGGTGTATATAGTGTCTGACTGTACCCGTATGGTATTGAATTCATCCCTACCAACAAGGAAAGTGAAATGCTATTGTTTATATATATCTATACTTTCTATAAAAGGAGAAATCCAAGCGACATAAGAAAAACTGATGTGTCAGCTAGAGAGCATGTACAACATTGCTTTTCTTATGTCATTATTACATCATAAAGCCTAATATTAAAAACCTTATTAAAATTCAAAGTTGGTCCACATTCATATTCCAAACCTCTGCTGAGAAAAGGTCTGCCCATATAAAGCCTACTATAAAATAACATCTAAACTTTTGTTTAAACATCTGCCCTTAACATTTTATAATTTTATAATCAAACATTAGTTCCCAATATCGAGATTCAAAATTCTGACTCCACATTCAAAATTCAAAATTCAAACCATATATTCTAATCCTATAAATAAGGGTTAATAATCTGGCTCCACATTCAAATCTCTCCCGCTCACATCTGTGAGCGTATCTCTCTCTCTCAAATGCATCTTTCTCGTGATTCAGCCGCTAATCTCCGATTACACTTCTTTGTTTGAATGTTTGTTGATTATGTTTACATGTTATCGTTCCAGTATCATTGTTCCAACATCGTCGTTTCAATGAAGCTTCCCATCACACATCAACCTTTCAATATCGATGTTGCAGTATCATTGTTGCAACATCATGAAAAGTTGCATGTGCTACCTTCTTTGATGGGAAAGTTGCATTGTTCGATTTTCGTTAAATCGAAAGTCTGGTTTTTTTACGTCAGGAAGATTTTCTCCTTTTATAGAAAGTATAGATTCGTGCAATATCGTGAAAAGTCAGATGTGCTACAACAGTTGAGAAGAGACCTTTGCATTTTAGGTTTATTTCTTATTTTGATTAACTGTTGATGATGTTGAGAGTTTTTATTTAAACTGACATTTTAGAATATGTTAACATGCATGTTTATATTATTGAAATGAACTGCTACATAGAAAAATAGGAATTTAATGAAATATTTATAAAGTATTACACGCTAGGGTTAACACTTGCTAAGATTTCGTAGACTCTGGCCTTTCTCCATGTGATTTCATGCTCTCTTTTTAATTTCAGGTCAGTTAGCATGTAGCAGATTTTCTGATCCTGTTCTAGAAGTTGTGTCAGAAACTCTTCTGCATTCTTCTGGAACTCTAATCGAGGACAGCGGAGGACTTCATCGAGCAATGCTATGTTGTTCCAGGTTTTGTTGTAATTAGTGTCGTTGATTATGTCGACTTTCCTGTTTAGTTCTTGGTCTGTTCTTTGTTCTTTGAGTGACCACATCAAGAACTGTGTTTTAACATCGCTGGTGTCTGACCAGTGGTATAAGCTGAAGTTTGCCATGTAGATTTTTGGTTGGTTTTCCTGATTTCGAACAATTTTTTATAGAAAGTGATTTGTAGGACAATTTGTTGATGTTTTGAATCAAAAGCAATCAGCGGTCTTTTATAGAGTTTAAAAACGCATCTACATGGTAAATGAAGAGATTAATTGTAAGTGTGATAGTCTGCTTTTGTTTTTTGAGTTTCGAAATTTTGTCCCTTGGCTTTCTTGATATTTAATTTTACAGTTTTCCCATAAAAGTTGGGGTTTGAAAAGGTTTTTTGCATTAAAAGACTGTTGTTTTGAAATATAAATTAATATGTTTATATATTAAATCTACACGTTTTCACAATTACAAATTTCAGTATATAAACTCATAGTCACTTCACCTGTTTTTCAGAAAGTCTTCCTACGAAGATATCATACTTTCAGGAAAGTCGAGTAATATAGTTTATTTAAATGGCGTCATTCACAAATGCAAAATCAGATGATTTAAAGCAGCGTTTTGTCAAGCAAATCGAGGAACAGGTGTATGAAGATAGGGCCACTCTTCAAGAGTTGAAGAGATGTTTTGATGGATTGCAAGTTGTCCTGTTCACTGGAGTGCTGGTTTCTAGAGATCTTATGCGGATGCCTTCAACCTCCATTCGTGAGCTTTGTGTTTTTAGTAATATAGAGTGCAGTGATAGAGACGTGGAGTTCATGGCGATGTTTAAGGACATACATCGAGAGGTTCAGCAATCGATGGAGTTGGAGCTAAAGTTTCTTAGTTCTTGATGTTATTGTTAGATTTGAACTTTAATGTTGTTCAGTATGTGATATAATGATTGGAGTTATAGTTTTAATGTCATGAATAAATTAATAAATTTTAATTTTATGAATCTATGTTGTGTTTTGGTTTTACTTATTTAGTGTTTGAGTAAGATTTAGATTATGTTGATGTTGAATTGTGTTTTAACATCTATTTGGTAAGTCAACAGAAGTTTAATAGTATCAAGTGTTGGTTTGATGGTGAACAGATGAGTGCAAAGATAAAACAAATGTTTAGAATTTGATCATTGATATCAAATTTTGAAGAATCTGTGCTCCTTTAAATTACAGAGAGTCAATACTTGAAATTGTAAAATGTCTATTGTAGTTAAAGTTTGGTAAAAGAGAACATATGCTGATGATGAAACAACTGTGTATTCTAACGACTGTTGTTTACCACTATTGACTAAAGTCTGACAAAAGAGAGCATCTGCTGATCAATAAATGTCTGAAGATGTAAAGGTCTGCTATGGGTCAACAGATGTTAACGAACAACAGATGATATTCAATCTTAAAATGCTTAACAGAGGATTTGATACTAACAGTGGTTGGGCTAATGATGAATAAGTATTATTATATAACTTCTGCTATAAGTATTATTATATAATTTTGTTTATCAACAACAGTTTTTTGGAAGAATTTACGGTATATTTTTGTGTTATAAAAGGTGTGTTGTAGCTAAAGTCTGACAAAAGAGAGCATCCGCTGATGATTAAATATCTGAAGATGCAATGGTCTGCTATGGGTCAACAGATGTTAACGAACAGCAGATGATATTCAATCTTAAAATGCTTAACAGAGGATTTGATACTAACAGTGGTTGGGCTAATGATGAATAAGTATTATTATATAACGTCTGCTATAAGAATTATTATATAATTTTGTTTATCAACAACAGTTTTTTGGAATAATTTACGGTATATTTTTGTGTTATAAAAGGTGTGTTGTAGCTAAAGTCTGACAAAAGAGAGCATCTGCTGATGACTAAATGTCTGAAGATGCAATGGTCTGCTATGGGTCAATAGATGTTAACGAAAAACAGATGATATTCAATCTTAGAATGCTTAACAGAGGATTTGATACTAACAGTGGTGTGGCTAATGATGAATAAGTATTATTATATAACGTCTGCTATAAGTATTATTATATAATTTTGTTTATCAACAACAGTTTTTTGGAAGAATTTACGGTATATTTTTGTGTTATAAAAGGTGTGTTGTAGCTAAAGTCTGACAAAAGAGAGCATCTGCTGATGAATAAATGTCTGAAGATGCAACGGTCTGCTATGGGTCAACAGATGTTAAAGAACAACAGATGATATTCAATCTTAAAATGCTTAACAGAGGATTTGATACTAACAGTGGTTGGGCTAATGAAGAATAAGTATTATTATATAACGTCTGCTATAAGTATTATTATATAATTTTGTTTATCGACAACAGTTTTTTGGAAGAATTGACGGTATATTTTTGTGTTATAAAAGGTGTGTTGTAGCCAAAGTCTAACAAAAGAGAGCATCTGCTGATGAATAAATGTCTGAAGATGCAATGGTCTGCTATGGGTCAACAGATGTTAACGAACAACAGATGATATTCAATCTTAAAATGCTTAATAGAGGATTTGATACTAACAGTGGTTGGGCTAATAACAAATGTTAGACTTATGACTGTTGAGTTACACCGATTGAAAAAAACTGTTTTTGAAACTTCTGCTTGCCTAAAAATACATCCATTGCTAAAGGCTACCGTCTGTTGTCATAATTTCTGTTTATCCTAATGACTGTTGATTTACTGTACTGCTGATTGTTATCCATTATGACAACAGAGTTTCTGACGTGGACAAATGTTAGCTAAAAATAAAATAACTGCTAAAAGTTATCATCTGTTCTCATAACTTCTGTTTATCTAATAACTGTTTGACTCACACTGTTCCCAACAACCAACATAGGTTTCCAAACAACTGTCATCGGTTGTCGCAAGAGAGGTTCTGACATGGACAGATCTTAGCCATCAAATATTTGTAACTACTGCCACGTCATCATTCACTTCTTCTCTCCATATAAAAGCTGTTTCATCCCTAAATCGAGGGGGGAATTCAGATGATCCTATTAAAGTAGGTGATGAATTAACTTATAAGGATTTGACGGTTAGAGTGTCTACCATTGAAATAGATGTTGCTGAAATGAAAGAATTGATTAAGCAAATGATAGAGCTTTTAAAAAGTCAACCTCCCAGACAGGAAATTGCCAATGAGCTTTGGAATTCTATGCAACCCATCCTTCAAGCTCAGAGGAATTTGGTTGAAAGTAACCGCAATTTCAGTTTGAAATTTATCAGAAATTTGGTTGATGCCAGGTATAAAGACACACAAGCAAACATTTTGAACATTAAGGAACATCTGTTGGAACAACTGGCTCCACCTCTACATCAATCTTTGAGAAAGATGATGATGATGATAATGATGCCAAAAAGGGGGAAAAAGATTTAGAAAGTTGCCACCAGATTCAAAAGCTAATCCTACAGAAATTGTATCTCCTGCTCAACCTAAATCCCAACCTTCTCCAAAAAAACCACCACAAAAGAAGGAGAAAATACCTTCCAAACCATCATCACCCATTTTGTCAATAGATGTTGGGAACACAAAAGTATCAGCAGATGTTTACCAAACAACTGCTTAGACACCAGTTGTTTCAGCAGAAGTTTTTCAAACATCTGCCATGATCATTTTCACTACACTAACCACAATCCAACCATCTCCAACGTCACAAAGATTTCTCATAGATTCATCTTCACTACCAAAACATTCTCCTTCACCAGAAATCATCTCCACACGTAAGAGAAAAACTCATATCGATAGAATGACAAAAATGAACAATGATCCTCTGGTAAAGCCAACTCAACCTAATTGGAAGAAAGTCAAAACACTGGATTCAGATGAGGTATTGAAGTTTAAAAGAATGAGAGCAGAGCTTGTGGCTGCTGATTATGGTCCAGTTAGATCCATTGCCAGATGGTCTAAACTGAAGATAGTTGAGAACTACAAAAAGCTGGAAGAGCTGAACATTCAAATGTTCTTCAAAACTAAGTCTATCCTACAACTGCTGGTCTGTCTCCAAAAATTGGTACTCCGAAAAACCTTCTCTTATCATCTAATTTGTCTGAATCAATTGCAAATTTAGTTAGCAGACGACAATCACCAAACTCATCTTTAATAATTCTTTGCCCAAGAAAACCAACTGATCCAAAAATAGTAAAGTGGAAGTCATGCTCAAAAACCCAAGTATTGACTTTGATCAGATCAGATGGTTGAAGAGATTAAAATGGATTGTGCATATAATCTGAATGCATACGATCTCCAAGATTTGTTGGACCTTCAACTTGAGAGGGATGATGAAGAAGACATGTTCTCCCTGGACTTTGAATTACAATTCAAAGGACAAATCAGGGAGATGTTGATGAGAAATAAAATTCAGTAATAAAGAAGGGTTTTCGTATCATCTGTTGTATAGGGAGATTGTTGGATCAGCAGCTGTTACATTGTTTGGAGTAGCATATTTAACCAGATCACAACATGTAGTGAAGGACATGTTGCTGCGTAACAAATTCTTGAGTGAGGTTTGATGTGTGTTGTTTAGGCAGGTGATCGTATGTTCTTAGTTAATGTTTGTTAAAGTTAAGTTGTATTCGAATTTTATTAAGTTTGTTAGACATCTTTCATATGCACTTATGTTTATAACAATTTACTTATGTACTTATGTACTTATGGGTGGATACTCTCTTTTTTGAATAAGAGAATAGAAATAATCATATGTAACTGATGAATTTTATTAAGTTTGTTAGACATCTTTTATTAAGTTTGTTAAATGTCTTTTATATTTACTTATAATTGTGTTTTAGCTATAATAGATAACACGTTTTGGTACAATATCTATACACATATCTATATGTTCTATCAATATGTGTTATGCATGGTTTTTTAAGAAACGACCCGTGTTTGCACACGGGTCTTACCGCTAGTATATATATAGGGGAAGGATCCACTAAAAAGGGGGTTTTGCCTAAGTAGCCTAAGAAGAATTGTGATGATGACATGTGGCACTCCTAATAAGTAGGAAGGAATGGCATTTTGGTCCTTATAAATAGGAGTGAAAATGACATGTGGCACCCCTTTTGTTTTTTTAAGAATACAACAAAAAAAATCTAGTACAAAAAAATCTAGCACAAAAAATCTAATACAAAAAATCTAGCACAAAAAATCTAGTACAAAAAAATATAGCACAAAAAATGTAGTACAAAAAAATATAGCACAAAAAAATCTAGTACAAAAAAATATAGCACGAAAAAAGTTAGCAAAAAAAAATGTAGTACAAAAAATCCAGCACAAAAAAATGAGAAAAAAAATTAAGGCAAAAAAATTAAGCACAAAAATATAGTACAAAAATCAAGCACAAAAAAATGTTATAAAACATAGAAATACAACACATTTTAGCGGGTTTTTTTAGTCTTCATTATTTATATAGCAATATGGTACTCAAATTAAAGATAAAAAGACGCTCGATTTTACGGTGAAATTTTTATGAGAAAATAATGTCGTATAAAAAAGTTATGAACGTTTAAAAAATGGGGGTGGAATATGCATGTGTCTAGCATGTGTAGAGAGAAAATCCATAAATATGATTTTTTAAAGATACTCTTCCACTCCTTCTTTCTCCTAAACTTTAATCTTAACAACTGATTTGAAAAATGAATGGTTAAGATTCATTCTCATCCTATCTTTCTGTCTTCAAGCTTCAAGCTTTTGCCTAGGAGCTCGGATTCCAGTCCTATCGTTAGAAGGCAGCATAGTTGGAATTTCTTCCTGCGGCGAATAAAGGAAGAGAAAGGGCTCTCTAATGCCTTATTTGTGCGATATGATGCAAGCAAGTTAGGCAAAATAAACTTTTTATTTGATCTTACCCCTATACATATATATATATATATATATATATATATATATATATATAGGGGTAAGATAAAATAAAAAGTTTATATATATATATATATATATATATATATATAAACCACTAGTTATCGCGAAAACTCGAAAACTAACTAAAAAAGCCTAAAAAAACATACCAATTTTTGCTATTTAAGTTATATAAAAAAACTTTTTTTCAAAAAAAAAAAAAAACAATTTGTAGCGCACATGTGTAATAGTACACACGTGTAATAGTACTACAAATTGTTAATATATAAAAACTAGCGAATTTTAATAAAAAAATTGTAAAAAAAAAATTTTTTGGTGTGTTTTTTAGGCTTTTTTTTAGTTAGTTTTCGAGTTTTCGCAATAAAAGCGGTTTTCATTTGAACCACCCCCTATATATATGTATATATGTATACTAGTCATTTACCCGCGCGATGCGGCGGGAAACATATCAATTAGGTTGGTGAGTTTAGGGCTATGTGCGGGGAGGTTCGATTTTTAGCCATAACCAAAACCAAATTCGCGATGCAACGGAAAACACAACACTTGTTAATAATTCTAGTGGTGTGCATGAGAAGGTTCAGTTCAGTTGGGTCGTAACTAAAATCTAAATTTTTGGTTAAGATACTTCAAAACCGGTCATGGGGATTTAAAGATTTTTAAAAAGATGTAAACAAACTGAACTGCGCCAAGCCAACAAAAGCACAACCATAAGCTCAAAACTAATCAAATCAATCCGCCTAACTTGTTTTTCTTAAGAAGCTAAGAGTTTAAACTAAGCCACACTGCATTATTACTTTTGTAATCTAAAATGATGAGTTTTCATGTCGGTTTGGTTCAAAAATAGCTAACAGTTTAAACCGAAGTTGAAGTTGATATGGCACACCACCACATATAAGAAAGAACTATTAAAAGGACGGTGAAAAATCGGAAGCATGTAACATAAAATGGAGAAGAAAAAACAACTTTTTTTACGTGTGATGATAAAAGGATGAAAAAGTAAGATGCATTATTGTGACTGTAAATTGAGTAGTTGACCAAAAACAATAGCGATAGGTTTGACTTTATTTGACTTGAGAATCTCTCTATCGATGTAGCTCTTGATGTAACTTTCTATGGCGTTTAACGATTGTTTGGTTTATTAGTGTGAGTCGAAACTCAACTTTTTTTTTAAATTTTTATTGAATTTATAAATAACTAATATAGCTGCAAGAACAATATTATCACAAAACTAATTTAACTTTTTTTAATATGGGATTTAGGAGGATTTTATGCATTTTAATACATTTCAGACGACTTTCATCCGGTTTGAAAACTTATAACTGAAGCAATATACAACTTGTAAACATAGAATTAAAGAACTCATTACAATTCTTATATATCAGCAGCAGAGAATTAGATTTTGATTTTCATTAATGAAACACAATCCAACTATTTATTAATAACAAAATAACCACAATCAATCTACTTGTTAACCATTCGACAGTTGAGTCGGATCTGACCATCAGTTCCAGTTATAACCTTAAGCCCACCCATCCCAGCCATTGAAAAAGTAAACTGCAGCTTAAAATCTGGAATCGGCGAAGCATATTCATCGCTTAACATACGTGTCACCCCCATAGCGAAGCTGTTGGTCGACGCCTAAAACAACTTTATTGGTCAACACTTGCGAGTAGTAGGAGTTGGTAAAGAGCTGGTCCAGGTTGCTCGGGTTTAAGTTTATGAGCGGGTTAGGTTGACCCAACCTCGTTTTTGGAGGGCATCCGTTCCTTAAGTAACTCAATGTAGATTCTTCTATTGTGGGGTCGGGTTTTCTAGTGTTGTTGAAGTTGTATAGGCAATCATGAATGTTAATGCATCGAACTCTTCTCATCATATGTGCTCCTAAAAGTTATAAATTTTATTGAGAACTTATAAAAAAATGTGTGACTAAAGAGTGCGGTTCTGGCAATATTTAGAGTTTGGTCTTTCGTGATCATAATATCAGCATGCTTGACTTGCAAGTAATTATCAGTGTGTTATAAATATAGGAACAATATTGTTAGAATAGATGACTTACCTAAGAGTGTAACCATGTCTTGCACATCTAAACCTTTAGATTCAAAGTATGCCAAAGATGATTCCCACGAAAAGGATGGTAAGCGAATTCGATCCATGCTGCGTTCGATGGAAGTCCGTCTCTTCTTCCTAAGAAACCAGGTACGACTGTCCACCAGACTGTTTACATTTCACAGAAAGTTGACTTGAATGTTACTCAAACATACTTTTCAAATAGGGAGGGGTTGATGTTTAAAAACTGTTCGGAGTAATAAACCCTTTAGGCCATTGGGTATGGGGCTTGGGTTGGGGCGTGGGTGGGGTGAAAACGCCCAAGCCACCACCCCTGGGGCTTGGGTTGGGGCTTGGGTTTGGGCGTGGCCCCTTTGGCGTGGGTTTGAAGCCGGGCGTGGGGCGGGCTAGCAAGGTGACATGGCGGGCTCTCAATGGCCATGTGTCAACTCATGCCCCCAACCCAAGCCCCACCATACCCCATGGGCGTGGGTTTTTTTTTCCCATTCCACATGTCAACCCAAGCCCCAACCCAAGCCCCAACCCAAGCCCCGCCATACCCCACGGTCTTAATGTAAGTGATGTAATTTTATAACAAATATTTTAATACTGCTGACCGCACAGCTTGGTTGTCTTGTTTAGTTATATAAGTTATAAACAACTGATTCATTTGTACGCTGCGGATTCATTTGCAAAAAAAAATTATAAGTGTTTCGAGCCAAGCAACCCGACCCGTTTTAATCGATACCCAACCAGCCCGGCCCAGCCCACTAATTAAATCACATACTGGAAAGAAGTCTGTTTATAAGCTGCCCAGAAAAATATAACTGTCATCATCGCTAAGTAACTACCGAGAACGACACTGGTTTAAATAGTATACCCATACCAACTTCAAGATAGGCTTATTTACAAAACAATTTTTATGGTTTAGAAATTAACTCACTGGCATTAGGTTTAGAAATTAAACGGCTGAAAAATCTCTGTCATCCTGTTTCTTTTTTTATTGAGGTTTCATATAAACTCGTAATGATAATATTATACCTTCCTGTTCCAAGCTTCTCAACACCTTTGACTAAAGCTTCCACTTCGGAAACAGAAAACGGACGACGAATCCTGCGTTGTGCCACCTCAGCTCCCTTTGGCTTCCTCATGGGGACCACCGCCAGCTCACCCGCGTTACTATCCGGAACCGTCAATAACTCCTTTGAATCCAAACCACTTCTATTATCCACTGACATCTCATGATCACTTTCAGTTATATTCCTAGAAATCGTCATTGGCGAATCCGCATGCTGCTGGAATGCTACTTCATTAGCTACCATCTGAGATGGCAAATACCTGATACAAGATCGTCAATTTGTTAAAGTCGGTAACAATTATTTACAATGGTTTACCATTTAACTGGTTTTTGGCTTGCTGATGGGACCAGTACCCATGCGTGATTAACACCCGGTCTAGCAGTTCTTGAGGCACCGGCTCACCTCTCCTTTGCTGCGGTGATATTCTGGCCGTGTACACCAGTGTATCGCGCATGGGTACTGGTCCAATCAACAAGCCAAGAACTGCTAGACCGGGTGTTAATCGCGCATTGGCTGCATTCTCTGTCCAACTACCTGTGACTATCTAAGAAAAATAATTTTATGGATTGTGTTAAATGTCTCAATTTCCCTTCAACAATGATATAAAAGAAAATTCTTACATGATAACTTTATCATTATCCAAAAGTACACATAAAAAACCAACCTGTGAACTCCAAGTCATTTGCCATTCACCTTCGATGAGCTGCTATTCACCCTTGGTAACAGTTTGATTCACCTGCAAGACGGCAAATATTTGAGAAGATTTTTTGAATTAAAGGATTCCATGGTTCATAATTGTAAAGATCTTAAATAGCACTTGCATAGTTGCATCACTGAACTACCAGAAAAAATTAAGGTTGTCCGTCAATGAAGATGTACTTTAGAAACACTTACATCTGGCTATATACGATCGCCAACATACAATATCTCATCTCCATGTATGCCTAAAGAATTTTCAACCATCTGAGCTTCCATCGTCACAAGCTTCACCTGCTCGATCGTCTTTCGAACCGACATAATCTCCTTCGATATCTCACCGGCTCGATCCAAATTCACTTTTTATAAGCTTGGCTCGATCAAAAAAAGAAGTCGCTTCATTATTCAAAGTTGGGCACTCCCAACAAAGTGTATCTTGCATCATCCGATCCAATTAGCGGGATATACTCTGATCCTCGTAACATAACAATAGATTAAAATGTTAAGTCCAGATCACAAAAATAAATACACGTATTTTAAAGGAATAGAAAATATATTTGCCAATGCACAGATCATCCTAAAGGTTTAGATTGCTACATCCATATTGTTTTGTACTATACTCAATATCTTATCTTTTGTCACAAAGTTATTAGGAAATGGATATAAAAAATTCGGGTCAATAACCCACCCCAACCCGTTTTGACCCATATCAAAAATGACCTGTCTGAGAGCAATGATAACATTTTAAAACATTACCTTAGTGAGATTATCAATCAGAGATCTCCATTACCTTAGTGAGATTGTCAATCATGCAGCAAATGCTTGTTCACCACAACAAACTCACCACTGCAGACGAAAATAACTGGTTAAAGTTTTATATTATTCTTTTATATCTTTTTATGTAATAGAAATTAGCTACCTTAAAACCCGACGGCTGTAGATATTGGAAGTGTAGGGCTCAAAACACTCGTTATTTCCAAGAATATGACTTGTTGAAGCAGTTGGCATTGGTGCTACAAGTAGTGAATTTCTTACACCATTTTTGGCTATCATTGAACGGAGCACTTTCCAGAATGTAAATGAGAGCAGACCTCCTCAGAAATATTGTGCATAAATTCATGCTCAGTCTGGGCCTGAATTATATTCATATAAGTCCAGCTGGCTGATAGCTGCAAGATACACATAATAATTCATTTCAGAGTAAAAACAAACTTCTTTACGGAAATAAAACCCTGACTTAAAGAACATATACCACATTTGTCATCTTCAATTCATAGCAGGCCCGTTCAAGGTGGAACTGAAGAGGTTGACTTGCCTAGGCTTCGAACAAACCACATGATTCATCTTCGTTAAGTCATGTTTTGCAACAAACTCATCACCTGTTCCAATAGAATCGCATGAATTAAATCTGTTAACTTCAAAAGCTACAATAAAACCCTAGATCTTAGACAGGGAACAAATTTGAACTATTTTAAATCATTTTATCGAATTACTCTACAAGATATGAAATCCACATTGGCCAGGTAGAACATCAAAACAGGTTGGTTACCCTCCAACACCTGAACCACCATAAATCCCATTTTCTTACTATGAATCGAACAAAAACTCTTCAATCAAAAACAATTAAACTCAAAATTTAAAACATGGGTCGACACAAAAATCAACTAAACAATCGATTAATTACCTTATACCAGATCTAAAAGTTTGACCGTATTAGGGTTTGTGAGCAGCAGATCTAAAAGCTCAGTTGCATGTTAAATCATCAAATTTTCAAAGGAAATAACCACAATCAACAAAAAATCTTACCTTATACCAGATTTGAATGTTTGAACGCATTAGGGTTTGGGGGCCGTAGATCTAAAAGTGTCTGTGGCATCTCTTCTCCGTCGATCTGTGGTGAGCACATGTTAAATCATCAAATTTTCATAAGGAAATAACCACAATCAACAACAAATCTTACCTTATACCAGATCTGAATGTTTGAACGCATTAGGGTTTGGGGGGCGTAGATCTAAAAGTGTCAGTTGCACCTCTTCTCCGTCGATCTGTGGTGAACACATGTTCATAGGAAATAACAGTCAAATCTTCAAAGGAAATAACCACAATCAACAGTAAATCTTACCTTACGGTTGTCGAGTGGTCGGAATGCCAACTTAACCAGACAACCACCATCAATAGCAGCCGAAAAAAGCAAAATCTCAAACAGATCTGGTGAAGATAGCTTCGTGTTTCTGAATCGCCAAGAGAGGAAGAGAGAAACGGAGGCGGATAAGAATGAGGATATTTGTGAAACCCTAATTTGTGTCCGTGTTTATTGTTTCAGTGACCAAAAGGGTATAATTGGGATAGTAAATGTTGTTTTGCTTTAGTGGGATGTACATTATGCATTAAAGGTGTTTTAAGGAAATTTTAATGACCTTAAGAAGTCCTTTGGATATGCTTATTAATATAGTATAGATATATATATGTATATACACGTATATGTATATACATATATATACATATATATATATACATATACGTATATATATACGTGTATATATGTATATACATATATACGTAGGGGATGGTTCAAATGAAAACCATTTTTATTGTGAAAACTCGAAAACTAACTAAAAAAGCCTAAAAAACCTAAAAAAATACAAAAAAATTGTTTTTTTTTTTACAATTTTTTTTAGAAAAATCGCTACTTTTTATATATGGAAAAAAAATTTCAAAAAAAAAAAATTTTTTTTGGTTGTACTGCACATGTGCACTAATACGGAAAGCCTAAACCACTTAACCCACCCCCCACCGACACCCACCAAAAACCTAAACCCCCCACCCCCCCCCCCCCAAAACCTAAATTCACCCTCCCACCAAAAGCCTAACCCCCCCCCCCCAAACCTAAACCCCCCCACCCCCACCCTACCGAAAACCTAAAACTAAACCCTAAACATAAACCCGAAAAAAACCTAACCCCCCCACCCCCACCCCCCAAAAACCTAAACCCCCCTCCCCCCCACACCCAAAAACCTAATCCTAATCCTAAACCTCCAAAAAAACTAACCCTAAAAGCTAAACTAGAATCAAAAAACTAATTTTAAGCATGTAATGCACATTGTAGTACATGTTATATTGCACATGTACACTACTATAATAATAGTATTGAAAACAAGACGACACCATAAATCTTTTTTTATGTCATAAAAAATATGCTCGAATATACTTGAATGAAAGATAAGAAAATTTGTGATCTTATGGTGCCATTTTTGTTTTAAAATGATAACGTATGGAGAAATGAGAAATGTTTGAAAAGTTATATATTTTTTGTTCCAATTTTACCCCTCCTTCATTAAAAGTCTTCCCTCCCTCCTTTTTAGTGGGTTTTAGTTAGTTTTCTAGTTTTCACAATAACTAGTGGTTTTCATTTGAACCTTCCCCTATATACGTATACGTGTATATATGTATATACATATATACGTATATGTATATATAGGAACGGGCCCAAAAGTGTGAGAACGGTGAGAATGCATCCTGGCCCAACACATGTCACGCGACATAGAGAAAGGCGGAGGGGCTTTTTTGTCCTTTCATATTTCTTTTTTTTAAACGCGTGTCACATCACCTTTCCATTTTTTGGCGTTTAATAAATACGAGGCGTTTTTATCGTTTTTAGATCAGGATCATAGTAAATATTTTGGCGTTTTAAGTAAGTTTGGCGTTTTTATTGTTTTTATTCTTTTGAACGGCTAATTTCTTTAATGCCATGTCGTTTGTGGGACTTGAAGCCAACACCTTCCCCTTCCCATCCTAGATGCTTTTAAAGGCTTTGTCTTTGCCAATGGACCATCACCCCATTGGTATTGTAAACTTTATTTTTTATTTTTTATTTATGAAAATTAAACTTCATTTATAACGTCCATTCTTTTTACATTCAATAATAATAATAATAATAATAATAATAATAATAATAATAATAATAATAATAATAATAATAATAATAATAATAATAATAATAATAATAATAATAATAATAATAATATACAAATTTTAACAAAATTTGGGCATGACTCGTCCGTACAACGAGCGGATCCCTGTTTTAACAATCACCATTTCAACTAATTCTACGACACGTTCAAAAGACATAACAAAGATCATAACATTACGTTTTAAAAGTCTAGCTACTAACAAAAGTTATTTACAACAAGGTATTTTTGACCCATAAACGTTAATACAAAAGTAGCGGAAGCGCATAATGGGCGTGATTCATGCGTGTGCTCGTTCCAAGTCGCCAAGTCATTTAAGTTGAGGATTCACCTACATCAAGCATCAAAATTAATTTTGTCAGTTATGTTACTTCTAATCTAATAAATCGAATTAATCCATTTCATACTTTCATTTCATACATGCACTTTCTTACCCGATGAAACGGGTCAAAACATACGATCTCGTAATTGAGATAAAACATGCCATTCGTTAACCCATTGAAACGGGCATTTGTAAGCGTACATAAACATCCATTTGGTTGGTTTATAACGAATCGAATACATCCTTTTCATCACAATTACATACATCCATTTCAACCCGTTTATAACGGATTTAATTCATTACATTCCTTTTTGCGTCAACATACATTCCTTGGGTTCGTTTAAGACGAGCCGACTATACACTTGTCCATTCATAAACATTCATTCCCAATGACCCGTTCACAACGGGTTAGGCTACTTACTTCATATTTACACTAAACTAGTATAGCCTAAGCTTTTATACAAAAACATTGAACGACCAAATAAAATTTATGTTTGAAATACAACATACCTTGATTTTGTGCGTCTTCCGTTTTCCTAGCACTTGAACCTTCTTCCTTCATGCCTACATTAACAAGTTCGTTCCTTCATTTAGTCCAACGTATATCATTCCATCCTTTACATAGTTTACCATATGATAACATTATCATAAATTTCCAAATTTCACATATTTGTTCTCTTAAGCATTTCATCGAACACTTGGCGGGTTTCGCATTAACAGGACACTTAATACAATTATCGTAAGACATGATTCTACTAGTTCATCTACTAATTATTGAATAATCAAACAATTCATATGATCCTTTTACTTTACATCAAATTATCTAGTGTTCATACATCACAAACAAGATCAACCATTAAGATTTCACGTTCATACATGGTTACTACAATCATTTTGATCATCCTACATTCATAAAAATTTCATAGAAAACGGGTTCATACATCAGGTCTTTAAAATCATCAAAATCAACATAAACCTTAGTCTATAATGCAAATTCTACTTCCAACTACTCATATCATATCATAAACTCATTATTAGGGTTGAAACCCATTTCCTATAATTCACCAAATCAAGGAATTCGACTTACCACTTTACTGAGTATGTTTAGATAATCAAAAATTAGGGTCATGCAACTGATTACGCTTGAAATCTCTACTCAATTTGATGGAATTGGTAAAACCAGGGTTTTCACCTTGTCCCTGCCCTCAGTTCGATTGCCCAGACTCACACACAGTGTGTGTGTTTTAATTTTACATTCTTTTATTAATTTGAGTTTTGACATTTAACACCTTTGGCCCTTCTAGTTCGTTCACTTATTTAATTTAAACGCTTCTCATTTTATTGCTAGTAATTGTAACATTTCCATCAACTAAGCTAAATTTTAATTAAGAGGTTTCATCCCCAAAACCTGGACACATAACAAATTAAATATCTACGTACCGAAGAGAAAAGGGTAGTGCTTCCGCATTTTCATCTTCCGCTTCCCATGTAAGTTCCGATCCTTTCTGATGTTGCCATTGCACTAGGACTTGTCTAACGGCTTTATTGCGAAGGTTCTTTACTTTAGCATCTTAATGGCTATCGGTCTTTCGACATAATTTAACCCTTTATCTAGTTCAATGTCGTCAAGAGGTACGAACGCCGTTTCATCCGCAAGGCACTTTATCAATTGCGATACATGGAAAGTATTGTGAATCCCGTCCAGTGTAGGCGGAAATTCTAAACGATATGCAACCTTCCCGACTCGAGCTACAATTTTAAGTGGTCCGATATAGCGAGGTCCCAATTTACCCCGTTTACGAAAACGGATTACACCATTCCATGGGGATACTTTCAATAAAACATAATCCCCGACTTGAAACTCAATAGGACGTCTTCTCTTGTCCGCATAAGCCTTTTGCCGATCTTGAGCCGCTTTCAGTCGAGCTCTAATAAGATCGATCTTTTCGTTGGTCATTGCAATCAAATCATTAGGTGCAAGCCCCCTTTGCCCTACTTCACCCCAACATATGGGAGTCCTGCATTTCCTCCCATATAGTAATTCGTAAGGAGCCATTTGGATATGATGTGCGTGTGGTGGTATAGGTTTTTATGTATATTTTTAGCCCTTTTTACACTTTAGTCAAGTTTTAAATTTATAAAACACGATATTTTACTAACACCAAACACATATATGGGCAAGTGCACCCATCGTGAGCGTAGTATAGCGTTGGTAAGATACCGAGGCCGTCCAAGGACACAAGAGCTTTTAATACCGGTTTATCCTCAACGTCTAATCAAATCAAAAATTTAGAAAAAGGTTTTAAACTAGAAAATAAAAACTAAAATGCTGAAAATAAAAATAAAATAAAAACAGATAGACAAGATGAATCACTTGGATCCAACTCGCCTTTAGTGTAACCTTTGATTATTTCCGCACTTTTGCACTTTTTAAGAGATTATCTTAGTTATTGTAGTAGGCCCCTCTTTTGAATGTGACGTTACCCTCAACCCAGTAGTTTGAGTCAGCAAGGATACAATCCTAAAGGGTTGGATTATTGAAAGCTAATTAATTAATTTATTAATGCGTAATGTGGTAGGCCCCTCTTTTGAAGGTGACGTTACCCTCGGCTAAGTAGTCTGAGTCAGCAGGGATACAGTCCTAAGTAACCAGGTTAATATATTAATAGTAGTTTACATATGAGGGGATCAAGAAATTCTAGTTTACATATGAGGGGATCAAGAAATTCGGACCCCCGCCATCCAGTACCAGTGGGCATTGAAGGAGATCCTACTAAGCTTGACCCAGATCCTTGCAGGATCTATACACTGAACAAGGCAAGACTCTTACCAAACCATTCCCTTAACCCCCGACCAGGTAGCCAACATATCTCCATATAGACCGTGGAGATATGAATGGTGTAAATCTTTTATTTTATATAGACAGTAAAATAACGCCAAGACACCACAGACAAATGATAAGGAAGACTCACCTTCAACATAAGAAACTAGCTATTAAAGTCATTAATACATAACCAAATAAAAAGTGCGAAAAGATTAAAAATAAAAAGTATTACACTAAATGTTTGTCTTCACCAAGTGATGTAAGAGACTTAGGCAAACATGGCCTTTGATTGTCAAGAACTCTTACGATCAATCTTGGATCCCGAGACTACGATACACACTCTATGATGGATGATGGATGATGGTGGTTGATGATGGTGTTGTGGTGGTGGTGGTGGAGTGTGGGTGAAGTGTGAGAGAGGTGGTTTGCCAAGGGATGATTTGCAAGTGAGCCAAGCACCCCTATTTATAGTCTGCACAGAAGCCAGGACACGGCCCCGTGTCCATTGGGCACGGCCCCCTGTCCACCCATCTTCTCTTTCTTCGTTAATTGCAGTTTGTCTGCATTAGTTGACCACGTCTCCGTGTCCGCTGGGCACAACCCCGTGTGCAGAAGCGTGTCTGTACTATCAAGATTTCCCTAGATTCTGCTAATCTTAGAGTTGACCACGACCCCGTGTCCGCTGGGCACGCCCCCGTGGTGGGTGATAGAAACTTCTACAGCTTTGTCTTTTCTGCAGACACTTGGGCATGCCCCCGTGCTCATTGAGCACGGGGCGTGTTCAGCCTTCTGTTCTCTTGTTTTTTCTTGGGAGGATGCTGTCGAGGGGTCGGGCATGCCACGTTTATTCCTTTTCTTGTATTTATGTTAGATTTAGCTGCCTTTTTGCTTCTTTTGTTCATTTGAGCTCATTTAATTCCGAAAATACAAAAGGAAGACAAAAGCACACTTTTTCCAACATTAGTACTAAAAAGGGTTAGTTTTATGCCACAATTGATGTAATTTATATGTTGTATTTTGCGCACCTCAAATACCCCCACACTTGAATCTTTGCTTGTCCTCAAGCAAAACTCTTTATAATGTGTCTTTACACTCCCAAATGGAATGGGTAGAAGAGAAGGTTTTTGGGCTTGTCATAGAGTGTCGGGATTCCAAGATTTTTATTAGGTTTTCTTTTTATTTTATTTACAATCCTATTCGTCATGATTTATTTAGAACATTACATAAGATAAATTATTTATTTGCACATAACATGCCTCTTTAAAATTCCATTTATATACAAGTTCACATACCTCACAGGAGTTCACTCAACACTCGGCCGAAGATGTATTTTTGTGAAACACTCGAGACCGGCATGGAACTTACTTCTACCATATGCTTGCCAAGCAATCAATCCTTCTCCTTTTTAACTATAAACCTTCGTGAATATCAAGAGGACTTTTGGGGAAGAGTTAGGCTTGGGTTAAAGGTAGGTGGTTGGGTTAGTGGTTAGTAGAAAAGGGCGAAAGGCGTAAAAAGCATCGGTTTTCGTAAGACTTTTTTTTTTCATAACTTTTTATTTTAATGAAGCAATTCTTTAAACAAAGTTCTTTTTGATGAACTTGTTTGTTTTATTTCTTGGCTTCATCATCACATTTTTTTAAGGAATGTCATATCAAAAACCGAGCTTTGTTACTAAAATAAAGGGTTTAAAATAAAAAAAAAAGGTTTTGGTGGGTAAAAGGGTGTTTGTTTTGTGGGTTAAGAAATGAAAAGGTTTAGGCTCAAAGGGGTTAACTAGGGGGATTTTGGGTAGGTGGTAAAAAAAAGAAAAAAATAATGATGTAGAAATAAACAGGGTTAGTCCTAATGCCTCCATCATTTACTTACTCGGGTTTAAGTTGGTAAGGACCGGGATTGAATCGTCGTGGCAAGGTCTAGAGCTGTAAGAAACCAAGCGGCTATTCACACAAGAAACGAAAAAATGAGCATTTAGTTTAAAGATGTGTATTTGTATGCTCAATAAAGGCTCAAAACTCACTTTTTTTGTGGGGATGGGTTTTTATGTGATCAAGTATATATAATCAAATTTTAACTAGATTTGTCATGCCTTTTCATAATTTTCTTATGTTGTTTCTTTTTATCACGACGCTATCGGTTGTAAATTTGTAAAAATATAACCTTTTTGAAACTTGTAATTCCCAAATTAAACCAAGACAAGTAAAAAAATGAAAAACTTTTGAAAAAAAATTGGGGTGATTAGCGGTTCCAATAGAGTTTTGTGTAAGGCTTGTGATTAGGACTTGCAAAAATTCAAGGTTTTAGCATCCCTCCCCCACACTTAAATTACATATTGTCCTCAATGTGTCCCAAAAATAAGTTTTTAGGTTGATTGAGTGTGTAAAAGGTGTGAAAAAGCAAAAATTTATGTTACTGGACGTCTGGACACGGCCCCGTGCTCGATGGCATGACCCCGTGTTCAGAGTGCCAGTAACGAAAAACTTACAAAAGGTGGACACGGGGGCGTGTCGGCTGGGCACGACCCTGTGTCTGGCAAAAATCTACAGAATTTAGATAAACAGCAGGTCTGGGGTAATGGGCACGGGGGCGTGTTGGCTGGACACGACCCCGTGTAGACAGTCTGCAAGGGTGTAAAATAGGTTTCTGGCTTCGGTTTTGCTGTCCCGGCTTTGGTGGCACTAATGTTTAGTGCTCTAAGCCTCGTATGTACCTGTTTTATCAATAAATACTACACCAAACCATAAAAAGCATCCTAAATTACCATTGTTCAAACATCCATGTCACAAGTTAAAAAGAAAAAGAAATGCAAGAAATAAAAAGTGTTAAAGGAAAGTAAATTGTTCAACACATGGCACACAGGCCAGAAATTGTTCATGAGATAAGGGAGGTTAACCTGTTAGACCTCCAACCAGCTGCTCCTACCTCCGCTCCTTCCGCCTAGTCCATGTCCTCGTCTTCATCATCATCTCCTCCTCCGTGCCCCGCCATGTACTCACGGATGTTCCCAATGTCATCCTGTATGTTGGAGATGTTTCTCTCAATTGCTCCGACTCGGGCGTACGTGTTGCTTGCCATGTTATAGGTGTTCCTAGTGCACATGAGGTTTTCCTGCAATAAGTCATGTAAGCTTTGAAAATTAGGAAAACCGCCTCCTTGTGAGTAGGACTGACCCGGATCACCCTGGGGCTGGTAATGGTATTGAGGAGGAGCTTGGAATTGTGGAGCATGTAAGACGAGTGCCTCTTGCGGGTTCCATGCATGCCCCTGAACTCTTTGGAAGCTAACCGTCCCGTCTTCTTCTTCATAAATCAGGTTCATGGAGCGGCAAATGGTCATGTCCACTCTTCCCGACCATGGGCTCTTTTGGAAAGACCTGGGCATGTTCACGAAGTGCTTGAAGAGACGCTATATCCACCCCCCAAAGAAGATAGGGGTCGGTGGAATAGCAAGCTGGTTCCAATGCATGTTTCAGAGTAGGAGGTACGGAACATCTAGGTTGGTGGGGGTATGAATGCAATGAAGGACCACCAGATCTCTTAACCCTACAACGCCACTGCTATCATGCCTCTGGCTAAGAGAGTAAGTGAGAACCCTATGGATGAAACGGTAAAGAGGGTCCCTCAGCTGAGTGCTCTTAGTGCGGCTTAGATTGTAGTTACCTTCTCCTATTTGCGCCCAAGCAGCCTGGCGTTGGTTTTCTTGTATTTCACGTAAACCTCCGGTGTTTTCTTCATCACCCGCATCTTCTTCCGCATACAACCCAACTATTGACCCAAATTGTGCCATCGAGATTGAGTACACAGTCCCCCCACATCGGAATTCTACCCCATCATTATCAAATGGGTCGGCTCTTGATTTGAACGCGAATGTGCTGTAGAATTCCAGATTATATTCGTGGACTGAGCGAAGTCGAGTGCACAGGGCGGCTCTTAGTGGGCCGGTGACTAGGTTGTTTGTCACACCCTGACTTTTGCGGAAGCATGGTTATTGGTGTGACTTTCTTAATACCATAGCATTCAATCATAACAACGCTATATGTTAAAACCATAAGATGTTCATCCATTAATTAAGTTTGAAAATAACACAACATACTTGTTTGAAACATCGACACCAAATTCCAGTTAGAAACCACAACATGTTTAAATGAGTTCATGAAGACTCAACAAAAGACTTTAAATAAAACCAGGTTTAGAAACACTTATCCCGTCCGGGAATAAGATACATCTCCTAAACCCTATGACCACGGATGACATCTTTTATTCATGACGTAGCTTGAAAACATTTAACACCTGCCAGATCCACTTAGTTCCCTGAAATACATGTAATTTGAAAAACATCAACAAAAGTTCAGCGAGTTCATGTGTTTGTGTATGAATAAACCTTTAAAGTATGTCTGTAAATATGTATGTCCCTGGTATGTAGCAATAAGGAAAAACAGATCACCAATGGTTTCCAAGGCCAATGGTATGTGTGAAATGGTGCAGGAAAACTCAAACCTAGCGGAATTTTGCCATGGCATTTGTATGTGGACATAGTCACCACATGGGCCACCGTGGTCCTCATGGGTGTGGGCTCGCTAAACCCAAATAGATCTATCACTCATGTCCCTCGGTCTTACGATGAGGATTAATGGCCTTAAGTGTTGTACCCACCTTTCACATGATCAAGCAGTAACCTTCCTTAGCTAACCATACCATGTATAAAACGTTTGTAAACAATTGTAACATGTATTTCACCTCCGAAGTTATAAAACTGAAAATAGTTAAGAGAAAAGGGGGACATGAACTCACGGTTTTGCGTCTTCTGTGCTCGTAACCCAAATCTCCTTAGCAAACACGACTCCCTACAATGTACTAGGGTCTATTAGACGAACGGGCCGTGCCTTGCCTTAGTATTTACGTTTTGGGTTACATTTACTTCATGTCTTCAATATTATTGCAAGTTATAATTTCTTGTTAAAATAATAATTATTTTAACATTAAATTATATTTAATTTTGGAGTAATTTGTTAAACAATATTTCTGTAACTATACTTCTCAAGTATTTATTTTTGTATTTCCTTCCCAAGGATGGGGGTATCTTATACATGTATATTCTCATTCTTGTATTTGTAGTTCCAAAATAATATATTTTCAAGTCTCACTTTAGAAAATATATTTAACTTATTTTGTCCAAAAATAATGTATTTCAAGAAAATATATATTTTTCTCAAAAATCATATATCTTCTAAATATTCTAAGAAAATATATTTTAACTTCCAAAAACAATATATTTTCTTCTTGTCCAAAATATGATATACTTTGGTAGTATTTACAAAAATCATATTTTCATTTCTTGCATCCAAAATAATATTTACCAAAAATATATTTATAATGATATTTTCCAGAATATTTTTTAATTTACGTTCTTGCGTTCGGTTTCACAATATTAAGTGTGTAACTTATATATTTATTCCTTATAATTTTTGGTATTATTTTGGATTCTAAATTCTTGGTATTTTGTTAAGTTATATTACTTTAGATCCTAAAATAATATAACTAATACACAAAGTATACAAATAATCACACACAACGTGTCTTCTAAATATATATCTTTCAAATCCATATTTAGTTATTTTTATTTACAAAAACCAACCTCCAATACTTGTATTTTTGTGACAAAATCTATGGCAAAGTTTATATTGAAAACCATAGTTAAAACACACTTGTAAATATTTGTTTAGAAAATATTTTTCTAAGTGTTTGTATTTTTAGAAACTTTCGCCATAGTTTCCTCTAAAAATGGAGGTGTCCATGCTATTTAAGCATATCATTTTCTTTTCAAAAATCATCATAAGCAATCAACAATCAATCTACACTTACCATGTGCTAAAACATAACTTGGTAGTGTGTTTAGTAGACTTAGTTACCCTTTAACGTGTGTTTATTTATTTAAAAATCTCATTCTTAAAGGAGTTAGGTGTTTACAACTTACTAGATGATTTTTCCAAAAATCATTCTTTTGAATTTTTCTTGTAAACAAAGTGTTCTCATACTTGTTTCACCACTAGAAACATGGTTAGTTTCTTTAAAAACAATGTTCTTGTAAATCTTGTGGTTTAACTTGGTTTCTTTGGAAAACTATCTTTGAAATCATTCAAGTTTATGTCTAGTAACATATTACATGTTCCATCATTCATAAAATCATGTTCATTTTTCAAGTTCCTGAAGACATAAAGCATGATGATCTTGGTCTTTCACAAGATCACCACGTTAACTTACTAGATCATGTGTTTAATCACAATCTAGTAGGTTCCTTATGATGTCTAACATCACTAACACAAATCATCAATCATCAAGAAGCAAATAAACACAAATCAACATGATTTCATATGTTAATAAGCTTATGTTAGAGATTTATGATTATGTCTTTTAGTGTTCATCATGTTTAACAATGTTCATCATCTATTAACCAACAATATATGAAGTATCAAGAGATCATAAGGGCCTTACTACTAGCACAAGGCTAGGGAAGAACACAAGGGGTTGAAGATGACAAATGTGATTGATAAAAGCAATCGGGAGAGGTCCTTCAAGATCCAAGACTACCAAGCTTCATTAAACACCTTCTAACACCTTTGAATGAACTTGGAAATGGATGGAACTTGATGAATGATGATGATGATGTTGTTGTTGCTCACGGCCGAGAGGAGAGGGAGGAGAGGGAGAGAGTTGTGGTGTGAAGTGTGTGAGAGAATGAGAGTCTTGATCCAACTTATAACGAATCTAGTACATGGCATAATCTTAAAGCAATCCAAGGAAGATTAAGCAAGATTTAGAGAAGATTATGGTGGGGTCACATAGGTGACCATCCACTTAGGGAGGGGGGTTATTGGTTTGGTTTAAATGGTTGGTTAAGTAATTAAGTTAAATTTCAAGTGTAAAAGTTTAGTGTTTATGTGTATGATGTGTTATATAGTGTGTTAGGGTGTTCGGGGATCATAACTAGCTCAGAAACATTAAAACAATGCTTCTAGCATAATTTTGGTGTTTCGGGTAGTGTCCAGTTGTTCGGTTAGATACCGGTTCGTTAAAGTGTCAAACTATTCCGTTTAGTGTTCTTTATGTTACCTTTTGTGACACTTTTAATTCCCGACACTTAGGAAAGCATTCAGGACCATTTAGTCACATTTTTGCATGTTACTAGTTTGTTAAAATGCTGAATTTTGCTGAAATATGCTGAATTCAACACTTTAGGTGGGTTTTAGGCACTTTCCGGCACTTAAACTATCACCTAGTGAAGCAGTTTTGTGATCCTTACTTTCCTACACACTATACTAGTATAGTACCTTGTCTCTGGCCCATACAGGGTCTCAAAACACTGTTTGTCTATGTACTGACATCGTCAGCATTTTTCTGAGTTATCCGCTAACCGTGCTAGCTGTGCTTTGTGCATCGTTTATGTCACTAAGAGTTTGTATGTAAAGATGATGTGACAGTATGAAATGTGATGCACATGTAAGTATGATACAGTAATCAGAAAGCAATCATTTGTAATTCAGCACAGTCATTAAGCACTAATCACAATTAATTAATTGTACGGATACCTGGATTTTTGCAGTTGTCACATTCTCCCCCTGTTAAGAAAATTTCGTCCCGAAATTTTAGGCTCTGCTACTAGCTGCAGGGGAGTTGGGGAACAAATGTGGGTATTTTGCTTTCATGCGATCCTCACGCTCCCAAGTGAATTCTGGGTCGTGACGTGCATTCGAACGAACCTTGACGAGTTTGACACTACTCCTGCGTGTCTTGTTAACCTTCCAATCAGTAACCTCAACAGGCTCTTCAATAAAGTGGAGTGTGTCGTCAATGTGAACTTCGTCGGCAAGAATGACAACTGTTTCTTGTGTTCGACTCTTTGGTCCGCATAACTCTTTTGTCGATCATGAGCCACCTTGATGCGCTCTCGGATCTGTATAATCTTATCAGTTGTCTCTTGAACCAATTCGGGGCCGACAAGCTGTCTATCACCTGCGTCTGCACAGCATAACGGTGATCGACACTTGCGTCCATATAGAGCTTCAAACGGTGCGGCTTGAATGCTTGCATGGTAACTGTTGTTGTATGAGAACTCTACCAAAGGTAGGTGGGTGTCCCAACTGCCACCCAAATCCATTACGCAAGCTCGCAACATATCTTCTAGCGTCTGAATCGTTCGTTCGCTCTAGCCGTCTGTCTGCGGATGAAAAGCAGTACTCAGATTCAACTGAGAACCAAAGGTTTCTTGGAAGGATTGCCAAATCCTTGACACGAAACTTCCATCTCTATCAGAGATAATCGAGAGAGGCACTCCATGTCGTGCAACAATCTCTCTGAGGTATAGCTCGGCCAGCTTGCTAGTGTTGTCTTTTTCCTTGACTGGCAAAGAGTGTGCAGATTTCGTCAGACGGTCTACGATTACCCAAATCGTATCATGCCCTCTGGGTGTTTTTGGTAACTTTGTTTTAAAATCCATTGAAATATGCTCCCATTTCCACATGGGTACTTCAGGTTGTTGCAGAAGACCTGAAGGCTTCTGATATTCGGCCTTTACCTTGGCACAAGTCAAACATTTGCCAACATACGTTGAAACATCACCTTTTAATCTCGGCCACCAGTAAAAATCCTTTAAATCTTGGTACATCTTATCTGATCCTGGATGGATCGAGTACCGTCACTTGTGAGCTTCATCGAAAATAACGTCTCTAAGACCACCAAAGAGGGGTACCCAAATTCTTCCCATGAAACACAATGTTCCTTCCTCATTGGGTACTAATTGTTTCTCAATCCCACGGAGATATTCGTTCACAAGGTTCCCCTTCTTAAGAGCTTCTCTCTGCGCAGCACGAATGCGCAACGAGAGGTCCGTTTGAATGATCATTTCCAAAGCCCTAACCCTTATGGGCTTGATCCTTTCTTTTCGACTCAAGCGTCTGCTACCACATTCGCCTTCCCTGGGTGATACTTAATCTCGCAATCATAATCGTTCCACAGCTCTACCCATCGGCGCTGTCTCATATTAAGCTCTTTCTGATCGAATATATGCTGTAAACTCTTGTGATATGTAAAGATCGTACAGCGGGTACCATACAAATAATGTCGCCAGATCTTCAATTCAAACACCATCGCGCCTAATTCCAAATCATGCGTGGTGTAATTTTTCTCATGAACCTTCAATTGGCGCGATGCATAAGCTATAACCTTCTGTCGCTGCATCAACACGCAGCCTAAACCATGACGTGAGGCGTCGCAATATACCACGAAGTCATCAGTGCCTTCGGGTAGGGATAAGATCGGTGCGTCGCAAAGCTTCTTCTTGCTTAACTCCCCATTCGTACTTCTTATCCTTCTGAGTGAGGGAGGTCAAAGGTTGAGCGATTTTCGAAAAATCCTCAATAAATCTACGGTAATATCCTGCCAAACCTAGGAACTGACGGATCTCGGTTGGCGTCTTCGGAGTCTCCCAATTCTTGATCGCCTCGATCTTTGTGGGATCCACATGAATTCCATCTTTGTTAACCATGTGACCAAGGAACTGAACTTCACGCAACCAGAACTCGCACTTTGAGAACTTTGCGTACAATTTCTCTTCTTTGAGCAGCTCTAAGATAGCTCTTAGATGTTGGTCATGTTCTTCCTTCGTCTTCGAATAAATCAAAATATCATCGATAAACACAATCATGAATTTATCGAGATATGGCTTGCAGACTCTATTCATCAAATCCATAAACACTGCTGGCGCGTTTGTCAAACCAAACGGCATAACCAGGAACTCGTAATGTCCATATCGAGTTCTGAAGGCAGTCTTTGGAATACTTTCCTCTTGTATTCTCAACCGGTGATAACCTGATCGAAGATCAATCTTGGAGTAAAAACTCGAACCTTGTAGTTGATCGAACAGGTCATCAATCCTTGGCAAGGGATGCCAATTCTTAATGGTCAACTTGTTCAGCTCACAGTAGTCGATGCACATGCGGAAACTTCCGTCTTTCTTCTTAACAAACAGCGCTGGAGCTCCCCAAGGCGAGAAGCTTGGTCTGATAAATCCCTTGTCCAAAAGCTCCTGAAGTTGTGTCGACAACACCTGCATTTCCGAAGGTGCAAGTCGATAGGGTGCCTTAGCTACAGGCGCGGCACCTGGAGCTAAGTCAATACGGAATTCGACTTGTCGCTGCGGCGGCAATCCTGGCAAGTCTTCGGGGAAGACTTCAGGATATTCCCTAACAACTGGGATATCTTCCAACTTCGGCTCAACGGCTTCCTTGTCCACAATGTGTGCCAAGAAGGCAACACATCCTTTCTGCAAACACTTTCGAGCCTTCAAACAACTGATGATCCTTAGGGGCGTATCGTGTTTCTCTCCATGCACTACAATTGTTTCTCCATTCGCCATCGGAATGCGAATGACCTTCTCGTGACATACGATTTCTGCTCGGTTGCTTGACAACCAATCCATTCCAACTACCACGTCAAAGCTTCCCAACTCGACAGGCAGAAGATCAAGTGAAACTCGTGCTTCCCGAGTTCTATCACGGAACCCCTAATGACTTCATTCGCTTCCACTAGCTTTCCATTAGCTAGTTCTATCGAGTACGGAATATCTAGCTTACTAGCTACTAACCCAAGCATATTCTTAAATTCTAGGGATACAAAACTATAATCAGCACTAGTATCAAACAGTACAGATGCAAAGCGTTGGTTGATAGGGAACGTACTAGTAACTACGTTCGGATCTTGGCGAGCTTCCCTAGCTCCGATGTTGAAAACCCTTCCTTGAGCTTGATTGAGCTTTGGGCGTTCTCGCTTGAAATGCCCCACATCTCCACAGTTAAAACAACCTGGTCCCCGACCATTACCATTTCCGTTACCACCTTGATTGTTGTTTGCTCCACGGTTTCCACTACCAGCTTGATTCCCAAAATTACCACGATTACCATTACTGCCATTTCCTCCTTGCGGGCGGTTTCCATACCCATTACCACCATGGTTATTGATTCCATTGCCATAACCTCTTTGACCACCACGACCAGTACCGGCCCAGCACGTCTCCTTTGAATGGCCAACCTTCCCACAAGACTCACACTTTCTAACTCTGCATTGGCCGGCATGAAGGTACTGGCACACATCACATTTTGGCAGAGTGCCCATATATCCTTTTCCTTTGTTTTCAACACCAGTCTTGACCTCAGCTGGTGGGTTTACTTCCTTCTTCTTGTTAGCGCTGCTGGTACCTTTCTTGAAATTTGAGAACTTCCTGTTGTTCTCACCGGATGACTCAACGTGAGTCTCCTTTTTCTTCTGGTCAGAGATCGAAAACTTGTTCAACCTGATTGCCTCTTCAGTTAGTGCTACACTCAGATCAATAGCCTCGGTTATTGTGGCAGGCTTTGATGTTGTCACCATACTCATGATTTGGGGTGCCAATCGCCAAATAAAACGCTCAATGCGCTTGAATTCCGGATCAACCATGTAAGGAATAATGCGAGACAAGTCGTGAAATCTCTGCACATATTCAGCAATCTTCGGTCCATCCATCTTGAGGTTCCAGAATTCAGTTTCCAACTTTTAGATTTCAGCCCTAGAACAATATTTCTTGCACATGAGTTCCTTCATTTCATCCCACGTTGTTGGTGCAGTTGTCTGTCGACTACATCTTAGTTCGAGTCTTAGGTTAAGGCTGATTGTATCATGCACGGAAATCGAGAAATCATGATTTAGTCATAGTTCCGCTCATATGACACTAAGATAGTTTCGCTCATATGACACTAAGATAGTTTCGCTTATGTGTCATTAGGATTAGTTTCGCTTATTTGTCAAATGTAATGGTTTCGCTCTTGTGAGCATGTATGCATAAGCGAAACCATGTGCCCTATATAAAGGGGTCTCATGAGTGAAACTAGATAGATGTTAGAGTTGTGGTCTTGTATGGTACGGCGAAGCCCTGCCAGTTTGTCTCCAGAGCTTGTATCTTGTTAGCTGATCAATAAAAGTTACGTTAAATTGTGAAATCAAGCTAAACAAAGACTGAATCAATGAATTCCGCCTCTGATTCAGTCTGAGCACTCTTCTGATCGACTCGTCAGGTCGTCTAACGTTCCTACAAGTGGTATCAGAGCTCAGGAGGAAGAGTTTTTACCGTTTAGCTCGTTTTCGCTCAAAAATTCTGATTTCTACACCTTCTTTCATAATTTCAGAGAGTTTTAACAGTCAAAATTGGATCAAAATTTCTCAGAGTGTAGACATTTGGACATAGACAAACTATGGAAAGTTTCGGAGCTAAATACGGACTAAAAATGGGTCAAATTACATACGGACTAGGTTTCGCTTTTACGGACTTTGTGTAGTTTTGCTTATTTGACCATTTAGTTTCGCTTGTATGTCATATATTTGAGAGGTTCCGCTCCAAAGATTAAGTAGTTTCGCTCTTGTGACACAAAAATTGAAAGGTCTCGCTCCAAATTGTCTGATAGTTTCGCTCAAAAGGTCATCATGGTTCCACTTTTGTGTCATAAGCAGTAGTTTCGCTCTTGTGAACTTTGAGATTTCGCTCATTTGAACAAGAAGTGGTTTCGCTCTGGTGTATAAAAATCTAGTTTCGCTTATTTGTCACTTATCTTGATAAACGCGTTACCGAATCATGGATACCGATTTCTTTAATATGACTAAAGAAACATTTGATAGAATAAACATATTAAAGAAAGAATTTGATTCATTTTCAGGTTATCCAGGAGAAAACACAAAGACTATCATTGAGAGGTATAAACATCTTGTTCGTTCAATGTCCAAAATTGGTATAACCAAAAGACCAGAAGAATGGGTTGAAAAATTTGTCAGTGCTTTACCTCAAGAAGAATGGGAAAATTATATCTTGAACTTGAAGATTTCTGGAGAATTTTCCCAACTGACAATTTGTCCACTCATTGAAAAGATTGAAGAACAGATGGCGATCAATGCTGAAAATAAGAAAAGTCAAAATGATGACCAAAGGGGAAAGGAACAAATTGAGGTGATAGATGATGACAAACAGATATTGGAATTGAAGAAAACTTGTGAGATGCTGAAATCCGAAAATGTTAAACTGTTAAGTGATTTAAACAGTTTAACATTGGAAAATAATAAATTGAATGAAAGTGCAAAAATCTTTGAAGATAAAATCAAAATTTTTGAAAATGAAAAATTAAAAATGGAAAAAGAATTTCAAAGTCAAATAAAAATTCTTGAAAATGGGAGAAATGTTTTTAGTCAAAACAACATTGAAAAGCAAAAAATAATCAATTCCCATCTTCAGAAAATTATTAAACTTGAAAAGGAAGGTGATTGTGCTCGAAAGAAAGTCGAAAAGTTAGAAAAAGACTTTGAAAGCAAAAAGAAATCTTCAGAAAATGAAGATTTCTGGATAAAGCTTGAGAACAAAAACTTGAAAGCAAATGAAACGAAATTTCAAGAACAGATAAAAGTTTTGGAACATGAAAAGTTTGTTCTTGAAAACATGAAGAATGAGAATGAAAAAGCAATCAAGTCTCATGTTGAAAGAATATCTCAGCTTGAAAATGAAGCCGAGAATTCAAGAAACAAGATTTATGAACTTGAAAAGAAATTGAAAGGTTTTGTGACTACATCAGACAGTTTGAATTTTCCCTGTCCAAAACCAATCAATTCCGTTCCAATAAGTGACGATGTCACAAACTTTGACAATGTCAAAGTTGAAGATTGTGATGAGAAATTTGATGATGAAAAAGAAAAAATTGAAAAAAAAAAATTGTTTTTGAAATTAAAAGAAAAATTTCAGAAAACTGTTCTGCAATCAACTGAAAAGGGAGAATGCTCTAAGCAAAAACCTTTGAAGAAGAAAGTGGAACAGAAACAAAAAATTAAAACTGAGAAAATTGTTCAAAAAGAAAATAAAAGCTCATCAGATCAATCATCCAATCGCAATCAAAAATTAAAAAAATTGAAAAATGAAAACTCACAAAAGGTTGGTAATAAGTGGTGCAGGTTGGACCACAGTGCTCTAAAGTCAAATCCAGCAATTAACAGGAGAAAGGAATATCACCAAGCCAAACAGTGCTTTGATCTGAGTATTTGGGCTGAAAATGGTGATTGGTATGATAACAGTGTGTGTTACCGATGTGGTTATCAAGGACACATTGCTGTTAACTGCCAAAGTTGGAATTTTGAAATGAGAAGATGCTTTAACTGTCAAATCAGAGGTCACATTGCCAGAGATTGCCAAAGGAAATCAAGTGAAAGATTGAGGGTTAATTCTCAGAAATTGGCAAAGATTCCAGTCAATGTCAAGCCCCATGAACAGAAGGTTCTAAAACCTAAAGTTCAAGATCAGACAATTCAAGAAAAGAAAGTTAAACTTTCACAGGGGCAGAAAGACACACCGAGGAAAAAGAGGAAGAAGGCGAGAGAGTATCTCGAGAAGATTTTGTCCTCGTGTTCACCGGACAGACCGAATAAGAGTTCTGATGAATCGACTCTCTTGAGTGCAAAGTCAAGCCAGGCGAATTCATCGGATACAAATCTGAGGACGAAAGAAGAAAAGAAGAAGAAGAAAATGGTCGGTGATGAATTTGGCATGTCAAAGTCAGACAAGCCACCTTCAGGCGATGAATCTGACAGGTCAAAGTCAAACAAGCCATGTGCAGGCAATGATTCTGGTTTGTCAAAACCAGAGGAGCCTGGTGTTGAGGTAAAAAAGGAGAATTCAGGTTTAACATTGGATGATGCAAATTTTCCACCATTGTTGAACAAGAATTCAAAATCACCCAAGGACCGTCAGGCTTGGGTGAATCTGTTTAAATAGAAAAACCTGACTTGCCGGAGTTCCTAGGTTGGTAAGCGTGGAACATGAATCAGCACATTTCTTGAGAAATTTCACTCTGGTGATTTTTCGCCTTACATGTGGTAAATCAGGGACATTAAGTTGTACTTGATTTTCTACAAGTGGTTTATGGTAAAACTGGAAATGATAAATTTTTCAAATGTTTAAAGAAAACAATGTGATGAACTGACCCCGAATCTACAAATGATTGGTAAACAAACTAATTTTTCCGAAAAGAAAAAACATTTTGATTAAAACAAACTTAAGTGTTTTGAAATCATAATGGGAAAATAGTTTGTTGTCAGGGGGAGTTCTGATTGTTTACGTCAGGTGGATGAAGAATTGAAGTGATTCTCATCAAGTTGTCAACTTTGTACAGTTTATTTCAAATTTTCCCAGAAAATCAAAATTGAAACATATTTTGATTTTAGGGGGAGAAAAATTTAAAAAATTAGAAAATTTGAAAAATTTAAAAAAATTAGAAAATTTGAAAATGTCAAAAACATTGGAAAAATTAAAAATGAGTTTTGGTGCGAATAGGGGAAATGATAGTACATCAGCTAGACTAGCATAGTACGCTAAAGATTTGTAATGTATAAATGCAATTAAGCAGTCTCGCTAAAGATGTGCCGGTAGGTTTTCACAGATTAGTAAATCAGTTTGGGATATTAACATAAATTTCACTTGCGTCTACGTGGGGACACCTCTAGGATATATAGGTAACCCCTGAAATCTTGTTTAAAGGGTCCCGTATTCTGAGATACTAGGTCTTTATACTCAGTGATATCTGGGGTATTATCTCGGGACTTCTACTGTATGGAAGTACTGACCTAGTCCCCAGATAATACTTTCTGCAAAAAGCTTTGAAATATAAGCTCGCCCTCAGCATGCTGATGAAACAATAAAATTGATAGTCGCTGCTGTTGAAAACAAAAGATCCTCTAAAGGGGACATACCTTAAAGTCGAAGCCGTCATCTCTCTACGTATACGGAAGTATCGACCTGAGCTCTCACGGCCCTCGCACATACCCCTTAACAGATATCAGCTGTGGTATACTCACCTGTAAGACTGAATATTGGGGTCTGGATATGGGAGTATATACTAAGGTGGGACACATGTAGATGTTTAAGTTCTAAAACACTAATTCTGTATCCCGAACAGGTTGAACATTTTGTGAGAATTTAAGAGGATCAGCATATCGGCAATCTACGCGAATTGTTTAATGCTTAAAATGAAATAACAGCTTAACAGTGCTAGTGTTTAGTCGGCAACTGATATGATCCTCTTGCACAAACTCACAAAAATTGTATTTGTATATATTTAATTTCTGCATTTTTTTGTGATTTTACGAGTGGTGTTAGTTACTTTCTTTCAGAAAATCCAAAAAGATTTTCGACAACTGATGTTGAAAAGCTGATATTCAAAATCTCAAAGGCTAAATATGATGAACAGATGGTTTGGTTAATTGATTTGAAATGTTGAATCGGAATTTGGGATGTTTAAAATTTTGATAAATTTAAATGTGAAAAACTATCGAATGTCTAGTTGATTCATTAAGTTGAATCACAATTTTGTTTGTTTGTAATAGAATGTTTGAGTTGTGTAGGTTTCTGATCCTGTTGCTACGGAAAGCCAGGAGATGTATCAGAACCTGAGAAGAGCTTAAACTGAGAAAGCCAGGACTTAATTTCAATGGTGATAACAAATTCCAGACAGCAATCCCAGCTTGATGATAAGGGAGTTTGATGAGAGTTAGAGCTAGAGAAAGATCCGGGTACATGATTCCAGGAAGAGTTCCTGAAGAAGACCGATCAAGATTAAAGAGCTGTCATGTTTGAAGACTCTCACTGAAGATTCCGTCAACATTCAAGGGGGAGTTTGTTGGTGCAGTTTTCTGTCGACTACATCTTAGTTCGAGTCTTAGGTTAGGGCTGATTGTATCATGCACGGAAATCAAGAAATCATGATTTAGTTATAGTTCTGCTCATATGACACTAAGATAGTTTCGCTCATATGACACTAAGATAGTTTCGCTCATATGACACTAAGATAGTTTCGCTTATGTGTCATTAGGATTAGTTTCGCTTATTTGTCAAATGTAATGGTTTCGCTCTTGTGAGCATGTATGCATAAGCGAAACCATGTGCCCTATATAAAGGGGTCTCATAAGCGAAACTAGATAGATGTTAGAGTTGTGGTCTTGTATGGTACGGCGAAGCCCTGCCAGTTTGTCTCCAGAGCTTGTATCTTGTTAGCTGATCAATAAAAGAGACGTTAAATTGTGAAATCAAGCTAAACAAAGACTGAATCAATGAATTCCGCCTCTGATTCAGTCTGAGCACTCTTCTGATCGACTCGTCAGGTCATCTAATGTTCCTACACACATCATGGCATATGCAGCCTCTTCTCCCAAGGTCTGGACTTGGAGATTCCACCAGGATAAAGCACCGTCTAGAAAAAGTCCCGAGATGTAGGTGACCTGGTGCTCTGACGCACACTTGCTCATTCTTATCACGGAATCAGTTGTCACACCCCGACCACGTAAAACAACAAAACGTGGCGGAAACATCGGGGAGTGTTGTAACAGAATCATTGTTTCACAACCATGGATTTAAACAGTTTTGTTTTATTGAATTAAATGTATTACAATGTCTTAACAACAAAGAAACATAGCATAATTAACTAGTCTTACATCTTTTAATGTCACTATGGCCTCGTCCATTCCTATGTGAGCATGCATCAATATCATCATCAAATATCAACTATTGTACCTGAAACACATGTGAAAATACGTTAGCATAAAAATGTCGGCGAGTACATAGGTTTTATATGAGTGTCAGATTCATGGCTCGTTTTACATGTTGCAATGCTTATTTAAAAACCTTATTTTGAAAAGTATAGCATTGCGACATAATTAACCAACTCAAATCAAGTTGATTATAATTTATAAAATCTCGTAGCCATGATTCTTAACTCCAAACATTTGTTTAATTAAACCCAGATTGGAAATCGTTTTTGAAATAAAAACTCGAATAGTATATATATATCGTTAGAAAAACCTTGTAATATAACTTTGTTTTGATAACAATTGCCCAAGTGATCTAGATAACGCAACGATATATAATGGGTTAGAAGCACTTATATATAGGAAGTACCAGCGGCGTATCCACCATGCTTTTAACACATTACACCCGCCCCGATACCTAATCACTTCCCTTAATCCCAATGGTTCAAACAGTTATAAATGGTTCACATAAATCAAAAGGTTACAAATGGTTCACATAGATCAAGGGTTACAAGTGGTTCACATAAATCAGTCAGCTTCAGATGGTTCAGAATGTATAAAACAATGTGCTAGCATGCTCAGTCAACATACATAGCATAAATGTAATGTAAATCAATGTACTAAGTATGCACTATATGGACATACATAGTGTAGGATCGTTTGGCGACCCGAATGAGTCGATCAGAGGTGTTTTCGTCAATTACAGGTGCGGAAAACAAGTAATCAACGTAGGAATAGCTTGCAATACACTTTAAACTCTTTCTGTATTGATTTGACGGTAAATACACTCAGTTCTCATCCGGCAGCACTTCGGTACGAGATTCAGTCAACTGTTACAAATGAGATCGCTCTTGGGGTATTTATACTGATCTGGAACCGCTTATTGGACAGGCCCAATAAGCGGCCCAGATACTTGACATTCGAGCGGTCCATGAGATTGACACTCGAGCGGACCAGCTAGTTGTCACTCGAGCGGCCCAAACATGTTCGTTCGAGCGACCCTGAATCCTAATGGACCAAATGAGCGACCCAACTATCTAAATCTATACAATCTTCACAATTTCTAGTATTTCTAGCCCAGATCTAATATCTTAAGACAATGACTCGATACAAGACGTAATCAGCAGATGTAGTGCACCAACAGACTCCCCCTCAGATGTTGATGGAGTCGACTATCGAGTCACAACAATGTTGTGTCTTCACATCTTCAGTCTTGATCAGTCTTTGGGCTTCTATCTCTCTATCTTCAGACTCCCCCTCTCGATTTGCTGGCATTCCTTTGATCTTCAGCAACATCTTTAGGATCGTTGTCTGGCTTTTCGTCTAACAGCTTCTCATCTTATCCTGCATAAGCTCTACCTCACAGTAAATTTCTTTCACATATATATCAAACATAAAACTCTGCACCAAATCAGACTCTCTTTCAAAAAAAAAACACAGAGTTTGATGAACCACTTGAAAGGCTAGATTATGAAAACATTTAAATTCACACAAACACTCCCCCTCAAGTATTGCTCATCATGTTTAGCACTCGGAATTTTGAAAATCAGCTATCCAACATCAGTTGTCGAAAATCTTTTTGACTTTTTCAAAAAATTATGCTAAAACACACTGAAAATCTTTTTGGATTTTTCTGAAAAAAAATAAAATGCAGAAAATGAAATATTTACAGACAATATTTTTGTGAGCTCGTGCAAGAGAATCATATCAGTTTTTGAGACATATCACTAACACCGTTAAGCTTTAACCATTCTCAGTTCTAAACAATTTACCTAGATTGTCAGTATGTTTGTCCACTTAAATTTTCACACAGACTTCAAATGATTCGAGATACGATATTAATGTTTTAGAAACTTAAACTTAATTGTGTATCACTCCACTTGAATATACTCCTGTATCCAGATCCCAAATATTCAGTCTTACAGGTGAGTATACCACAGATGATATCTGTAAAGGGGTAATGTGCGAGGGCCGTGAGAGCTCAGATCGATACTTCCGTATACGCAGAGAGATGACGGCTTCGACTTTTGGTGTGTCCCCTTTAGAGGATCTTTTTTACAACAGCAATGACTATCAATTTTATTGTTTAATCAGAATTGCTGAGGGCGGAGCTTTTTCAAGCATTTGCAGAAAGTATTATCCGGGGACTAGGTCAGTACTTCCATACAGCAGAAGTCCCGGGATAATACCCCAGATATCACTGAGTATAAAGACCTAGTATCTCAGAATACGGGACCTTTCAAACAAGATTTCGGGGGTTACCCATATATTCAAGAATAGTTACCCACGAATCAAGCAAGTTTGAATTAGGTTTATATCTCGTTTCAATTTACTAAATGTGCGAAAATCTACTGACACATCCGCAGTTAGATCGTTTATCACATTTTGACTTTCCAATTCTTTAGCATGTTGTAATAGTCCACTGATGTACTATCATTTCCTCTTTTATGCAACAAGAACTCATCATTTTTTAGTTTTATCATGTTTTTGTCTTTTTCAAATTTTCTGATGTTTTTGGATTTTCTAAGAATCTTACTCCCCCTAAAATTCAAATACATCTAATGAAAATTGAAAACAAACTGTACAGAACATGACAACTGATATCGAATCACCTCAAATCGCCATTCGCTTGACATAAACAATCAGAACTCCCCCTATCAATAAACTATTTTCCCATTTAGATTTCAAAACACTTAAGTTTGTTTTAATCAAAATGGTTTTTCCGGAAAATAAGTTTGATTGATTTTACCACTTGTAGTTTTATCAGACAAATGTCGGGGATGTGGTTCATCATCTTGTCTTTCAACCAGATATAGGAAAATACAAGTACAACTTAATGTCCTTGATTTACCATATGCAATCAAATCATCTAACCACTTGTAATTATAATCAACAAACATAAACAAACCTCTTTACCGTTTGTATGATTGACGTTACCGAATAAAATTCAAGAAAGATGCCGATTCATGCTCCACGCTTACCAACCTGGGAGCTCCGGCAAGTCCTGAGACTTACTGTTCATAATATGTACCATCCCAGTCACAAACCAGGGATGGTTCAACCTTTTCCTTCTCTGTTTTCTTCTCATAAAATTCCTTAACCCCTTTGACTTTTCGATCAATCATCTTGCCAAAGATATGTTTTACCTTGGGGTTAAAGACCTTCTCAGCATCAAATTCCTGTTCATCATGATAAAATTGGTTAGAAATTTCAACTTTACCAATTTTCTTTTTATAATTTTCAGCCCGAAGTGATGGAAACTCCTCATCATTCACAATCGGAACTGATTTTTCAACTTTTACATCAGCTTCACATTTTGAAACAACTTGTGGCTCAACTGACTTTGTGAAATCAGTTTCATCGCCCGAAGATAGCTCCTCTGATTTTGATCCATCAGAATCATCGCTAGAGCTTTCACCAATACTCTTAATAACCCATTTTTGTTTATCAGATTTTGCTCTTTTCTTGTAAAACTTGTTCGAACTCTCACCAGTTTCAAAAATAGAATCTTTAAACAGTTTTGTTCTATCAAGTGGTGATTCGAACGCAAACACCTTTTCTGAGATTTTGCGAAAAAACTCCCTGTTTTGATTGTATCGCCTGAGAACAATCTTTGGCGATATGTCCAACATTGTTGCACCTGAAACAGGTTCTCGAGTCCTTCTTTTGTTCAGCTTGTTTCTTTTTCAGAAACTCACTGTTCGTTTCCCTCCAGAAACTTGTCTTTTCTTCTTCATCAGTTGATGTACCTGAAACAAAGGACATTTTGGATTTAAAATCACGAACATATTTTTCATTTTTCTATTTTTCTGTCGGAGTAAAACCTAATCCTTTGTTTTTGAAATTACCGCTATGGTTTGATCTCTTTTGGAAACCAGAACCAGAACTGTAATTCTTTTTCTTGTTTAATCTCTGTTGCACTCTTGAGGTGTATTTTTTAGGTTTATCATTAAGACATAAGTCTTTAATTTCAGAAATATTAATTTCTGTGAATTTGAAAACCTTGTTTATCAATTCAGTTTTGACACCTCTTAATGGAAATTCCTCATCAGAGTATAATTTGTCCGAATTATTCAAAGTATAAGCAACTTTAAACAAACCATCATCCAAATTAGACTTTGATAACAAGAATTTTCTATCATAAACTAATTTTCCATGTTTTTCTGTTTGCACCGGAGTTTTTGACTCAGATTTTGACTCTGACGCGGACTCCGACTTTGACTCGTCACTGTCATCACTATCTAACACATGATCCACAACTTTCTTCATCAATTGAGACTGTTGATCAGTGTCAGATGATGTAAACACAACATCAATACTTTCTGGAAGATTGACCGACGACTCTGACTCCCACTGTAAATTTGTAGCCTTTTTGACTCTTTCATCGTTTGGATGTCTAGGCAAATATCCGTTTTCCAGTGGAGGTGGACATCTGTTATAACTGACACCTTGCTTCTTACCAGATGACGTCTTTTCAGTATCCTTTTTCTTGTCACTCTTCCTCTTGTCAGCAATCTTTTCACCAGCATTAACTCCAGTTGCATTCTCTTCAGGTATATCATCCTCTTCCCATACCTTCATGCTCTCAACAGTCGGATAAATCCTGTCAATCACATAGGAAGTACATGAGTAACTTTTTAATAAACGATTAACTCTCTCCGTTTCGATTCGTTGCAGCTCAAGTTTCTGTTCTAAAGCAGCACATTTTTCAATGTAATTGTTTACAACTTTTTGTTTTGTCATAAACGCTCCCTGAAGTGTCTTCATAGCAACTGCTTGTTCTTCACTAGTTTGATTGTACTGATTCATTGTCTTGTTCAGCACATCATAAGACTCCTTCAGACTGTTTAAGTTGTAAATCAATGTGCTGTTCTGCTTTTTCACAATCTCACAGTTTTCACATTTTACAGATACTTCTTTTGCATCAATTTGTTCTTCAATTTTAAACTTAGGCACTTCTATCACCTTTTGCCTTCTCACCACCGGCACTTCTTCATCATCACTACTCACCGGCGTCTTAATCTTCTTCTTTTTCTTCTCCTTCTTGACTTTTTCATCTTCGCTATCACTCTCAGCAAGCAACTTCATATCTTCTCTGTATTTTCTCGCCCAATACTCTGTATCATCATCACTATCATCTACAATCTTTGCTGTAAATGCAGTGTAAGCTGTGGTTTGATCAGGAATGTAATCATCCCAAGTGAAGTTTGCCCAGCTAAAACCTTCTGCTAGCTTTTCATCTTCTTGATCAATCAAACAAGCTTTTCCATTTTCTGGAATGTAATTATCCAATTAAACGACTGTTTTTGATTTGGATTAACTACACATGCTCTTTTTCCGGTATCTTCAATCACATCTCTTCCATGTGCAGTCTGAGCTTGATGTTTTTCTTGTTGAGATGATTGACCAACTTGGTGATAGATGGCTTTGCGATAGTAATCGTTGTTGTTGTTGAACGGATTTTGAGCTCCACTTGCTTCTCCGTTTGTGCACTCCCTCTTGAAGTGTCCTTTTTCCCTGCATCGAAAACAAGTGACTTTAGACTTGTCAAAACCTAAAGTAGAAACATTCGCATCACGAAGATCATCTCTCCCCGTGATTTGTTTAAACTTCTCAGCTCTCCGTAAAACACTAGCCAGACACCACTTTATGTCCATCAGCTCCATTTCCTCTGCATCTATCTGGTCGTAATCTTCTTTAGTTAACATTGGATTGCCGATACGACCTGCAACAAAACAAGTGTAAGATTCCAAAACCATTCCTAATAAAGACATTTGGTTTTTGGCAATTTCCTCAGAATAATCTTGATCATTCTCAAGATTCATTACAATGTTACACTGTAATTTTCTCCCATTCTTAGTTGCTGAGATGTTTGGATCAAATGATGGAAATGAAGTAAAGCTGGTTTTGCTGCTTGATCCAGATGATGGGCTTTCAGATAAGCTCTTGGCACTCATACCAGTCACAATCTTTGGAGATGAATTCGACGATTTCTCATTTACCCCAGCTTTATAATATAATCCGATATCTTGTTCACCATCGAAGTCTTTCATTCTAATCACTTTTCTCGGTTCCATTTCTTGAGCTTCAATCTTTTCGATGAACTTACTGAGCGTCAGATTGCTAAAACCTTTCTTGTTTCTGAGCATCATTAAGTATGTGCCCCAGCTCTCATATGGCAACGCATCAGCAAGTTTGTCGATCAACTCTTCATTACTCTTTTCAATACTCAACCTTTTCATATTTGCAAGCAAGTTACAGTATCGTTCAATAATCTCTCGTGTACTCTCATTCTTTAACCCACGAAAAAGATCAAATTCTTTCTTTAGAAGCGACTTCTTGCTTTTAACCATCTCTTCACTTCCTCTAAACTTTGACCTTAATGCCTTCCAAATAGAATACGAAGTTCCATTGTGCTGTAAAAGAACCATGATATCTTCCTTCACTGCCTGTTGAAGAAGACTAAGCATCATTTTCTCGTCTTTCTACTTTTTTCGAGCATCAGCAGTAAGATCTTTGATAGGAACGGGTTCTTCGTCATCGTTCAATGGTCGAACATACTTTGTTTCTACGCATTCCCAAGCATCTAGATAATTCGCTTGCACCCAATTTTCAAACCGACCTTCCCAACCTTTATATTCTTCGATGTTCTTTAACTTGGGAGGCTTTTGCATCGTTCCTGTTTCGTTTTCTAGCATTGTGGTTTGAATAGCGGTGATTGGGTTACTAGGAGTAGCGAACGCATTATAGAAATCCTCGTCCATTTTTAAATTTTTGAAATATATTTCAAACCGTACACAAAAGCGGACAAGATAATCAAAATGTCACAAAGGCGGTCCAATAAGATGCCAGATAAGCGAACCGGGTGAGTCCAAATAAGCGGTCCAATAAGTGAATGGACACAAGAGCGGTCCAATCAATAACCGGATAAGCGGTTCAACACTGTCCAAACGAGCGGTTCAACAAAGTTAATTTTGGAGCGGACCAGGTAATCCGACCGAATAAGCGACCCAAAATGATGCTGTAAGAGCGGTTCAACAAAGGTCCAATAAGCGATCCGAGACTGTTCAGAAACGCGAACAGGCTTCGGACATCATTTTAACCCACTTTTTCTTCGAATTTCGGCACCAAACTTTCAAGGGTTTGTCTCTATACTATCGCGCACAATCCCTGAGATTTTCAGCAAATTTCGACCGTTGGAAGTGTCTGAATCTGAAAAAGAAGGTGTAGAAGACAGAATTTTTGACGATTTTCAGCTATTCTCTGCAGAACTCCTCCTCCTGAAGCTCTGATACCAATTGTAGGATCGGTTGGCAACCCGAATGAGTCGATCAGAGGTGTTTTCGTCAATTACAGGTGCGGAAAACAAGTAATCAACGTAGGAATAGCTTGCAATACACTTTAAACTCTTTCTGTATTGATTTGACGGTAAATACACTCAGTTCTCGATCCGGCAGCACTTCGGTACGAGATTCAGTCAACTGTTACAAATGAGATCGCTCTTGGGGTATTTATACTGATCTGGAACCGCTTATTGGACAGGCCCAATAAGCGGCCCAAATACTTGACATTCGAGCGGTCCATGAGATTGACACTCAAGCGGACCAGCTAGTTGTCACTCGAGCGGCCCAAACATGTTCGTTCGAGCGACCCTGAATCCTAATGGACCAAATGAGCGACCCAACTATCTAAATCTATACAATCTTCACAATTTCTAGTATTTCTAGCCCAGATCTAATATCTTAAGACAATGACTCGATACAACACGTAATCAGCAGATGTAGTGCACCAACACATAGCATAAAAACATAATGAAATCATGTACTAATAGTGTACTAATGAACATAGCAAGTATATGATATGAAAACATGAAAAGCACGAAAGTAACAAGTAGGCACATGTGTTTCACCCCAAAACAGTTTGAAAAACAGTAAAAGAGGGGTCTATGTACTCACTTGAGGGTGCTTAGATGTCTTGAACAACAACCAAGCAAAGCTAGAGGGATCACAGAATCAAACGGCACCTAATATAGGTAACTATCTAAATAACCAGACCTAAATCGGGAGATCGGATAGAATGAGGTCTTGTAAATCAAATGAGCGTGGGGACTCACATGATATGGTTTAACAAAGCCTACATTCTAAAATGAAACCTATCCTAAGTGCTTTCGACCCGTTACGACCCGTTTAGGTAGCTTATGCTACTTTAACGCGTCATTCGCGTAAAACGCGTTCGGACCGCCTAACTAGTCCTATGACAAGTATTATATGCCTTAACATGTCTAATAATATTGCCTAATTAGTTTAGATGTCAAAAGTTATGTTACATATGCTTAAAATGAATTTATGCGTAAAAAGGGCATTTTGGTAATTTTCCTAAGGCATATAAACTACCTATCATACAACTACTTAAACAAAGTGACCGTAAGGTATAACCTTGGAAGGTTATTCCCTATACAACTATGGTCACTTAATGTTTTTGGTCGGATCCTAATGATCAACCAAACGGGTCGGGTTCGAAACTATAAGCGATTGTTTAGATCACTTACCTTACGACCCTACATAAGCACAAATCTAAAAGTGACGAGTTAAACATGCTAAAACATGTTTAACAAAGTTTCAAAACAGGTTTGATATCAAGACAAAGGGCCTTGATACCCAAAAGTAATTTGGTTACAAAATACGCAAGAATACGCATTTTGGCCGAAACTACGACTCGTCACTAAGCCTAGATAACGTGGTAATCAGTAGGTATAGTCACTAGGGACTAAAACCATCGTGATTACGCTCACGTTATGAAGTTTAAACGAACTTCACATTGACCATACACTAGTCAATGCAGAAAGTCAAACAAATTTTGACTTTAACGCTAAAAACACATAAAAAGAACGAAGGAATACTTACAAAGGGTCCCCGCAAGTTTTGATCCGATTTACCCTCAGGTATGAAGTGTATACTCCAACTTAGAGGGCCAAAATCAGATCAAATGTGGGTTTGAGAATGAAAGGGGTGGGGTTTATATAGGAAAGCCAAGACCGTTAGGATCGTTCCTTCGAAACCGTGCTTAAATCTTAGCCATACATGTGCACCCCTTGTTTTATGAAACCATGGGAGCCCCTAATATGAGGCCATGGTATTGAAAATACCATTAAATACCAGCCCATGTTTTTGAAAAACCATGGGTTAAAACCATTAACACTTCAAAATTGGACTAGGTTCATTGAATCTAGTCAGAAATTTCAAAAATGGTCCATGCACTTGTAAAACTTGATTTTTGGCACTTTTAAGCCCTGTTAACCCAATTTCAAAGCTTTAAAATGATTTTAAAGTATATGGAACTTAAAATATGCTCAAAAACATCTCGGATGTCGATTTGTTTGGTCGTACGATTGCGTTGTTCGGTTAATTACGACGAAAGTCGTAACGAACGCAAAAACGATCCAAATTAAGCGACAAATGGAATTTTATCATGCCAATCACTAAAATAAAATATTTTAATGATGACATAAATTTTTGGATGTCCGGATGTATTCAGAACGTAAGATATGCGCGAAAATGCAAACTTATGCACTTTTTGACGTTTTTAATTCCTGAATGAGCATAAATTTATTTTAGCATACCTGTCACGGCCCCCGACCTGGTTTGACCCGTTTCAGGAGCCGCGGGACAGAAATCCCGTGATATTTATTCAATTGAGTTTAACAGCGGAAGTTTATCATCAGGATCGTTGTAAAGCTAAAAACTTTTCCCGATTATTTTATTTCACAATTCGGGATAAAATCCCGGTAATTTACAATAACATGATTTTACTGATTTATTTTTAGAAAACATATTTCTCTATTTTATAATGAGCCACTTTCTTAAGCTTGAAATGCTCCCCAGCACTTTTCCTGAATTACAATAGATCACCTGAAACATGTTTGAAAAAGGTTTTGTCAGCGAGAAATACTGAGTGAATCATTCAGTTTACTAAAATGACTCGTTTATTATAATTTACTGTATTAAGAGTTTTTACATATGTTTCTGATATCTACCAACTACCCACAGTATTTGTCACTCGACCGGATCTGTGACTGTGGTCATATCACCATTGGCTGCCCCAATGAATGACGTATATCACTTAATTTTAGGTTCGCTCACCTAATGTGATTAAAACAGTAGTAATGTGCACAATACCCCACATACTGGCTGTAATTTGGTGATTACATAAACTTAATCACTGTAATTATAACTCTGAAAATAATTTGGAGTATTGTAAAACAGTTGATAAAAAGAGAATGACTCACATTGCAGATTTAACACGGACAGAATATGGTTTAGCCTTGTTAACCTAATTTAACTAATAATGCACACAAAACCGGGTTAGTGATCAATACAGCATTTACGATAACTCACGAGATCAAATTCTCACAACGAACGACAAAGTGCGATACTTAAACATCCATCGATTTAACGACGAACGACAAAGTATAACCCTATGTGGGCGGCACTTAAACATCCATTGGATATATTGATTAATCGGAAAATGAATCGTAATAGCGATCGAGTTATTACCCTGTTTTGTGGCAGCACTTCGTGATCAGTGTGTGTTTAATTGTAATATTTTGCCTCTAATTTGACGTACACAGAAGCTTTGTGCGTCGTTTCAACTTCTGAAAGCAAGTGCCAATGTCTGCTATTTATAGTGATTTTTGGGACATGCTTACGGACCGTATGCCATTTCCCCTTACGGTCCGTAAGGGATACAGTCTAATTATATAGGCTAGTTGGGTTCGGGACTAGCCTTGCTGACTCATTTATAAAACGAATTATAATCTGTACAACGAAAATTTGGTGATAATCATCACTAGGGTTTACCCCCTTATGTTTTAGGGGCCCTGATCCTAATTCCGATTGTTCTGAAAATTTTAAGGTTAGTGCAGAATTACTTGGGTGTCTCAATTAGGGTTTTCTTATTGACTAATTATCATCTTAATTATGGATTTTAATGAGAGTTGTTACATCCTCCCCACCTTAAGAAAAATCTCGTCCTCGAGATTCATTGAAATAGATGAGGGTATTTCCGCTTCATTTCTGATTCCAGCTCCCAAGTATATTCTGGTCCCCTCTTCGAATCCCATTTGACTTTCACCAGTACTAGTCGCTTGTGTTTGAGAAACTTGACCTTCCGATCTTCTATTTGTAAGGGTTTCTCTATGAATTTCAGCTTTTCATTTACCTTTGCATCTTGAAGAGGTACTACCAGGGATTCGTCTGATAGACATTTCTTGAGATTGGATACATGAAATACATCATGTACTCCAGCTAGTTCTTCTGGTAGTTGTAAGCGATAAGCTACTGGTCCTATTCGTTGGATCACTGGGAATGGTCCAACATATCTTGGACTCAGTTTTCCTTTCTTACCGAAGCGTACTACTCCTTTCCAAGGAGAAACTTTCAATAGTACTTTGTCTCCTATCTGGAATTCTAGTGGCTTGCAGCGATTATCTGCATAGCTTTTCTGACGATCTCTGGCTGTTTTCAATCTTTCCTTGATTTGAGTTATCTTGTCAGTGGTTTCTTGTACGATTTCTGGACCTGATAATTGACTTTCTCCTATTTCTGCCCAACATACGGGAGTTCTGCACTTGCGTCCATACAGTGCTTCGAATGGAGCGGCTTCGATGCTTGAGTGATAACTATTGTAATAGGAGAATTCAATTAATGGTAAATGGTTATCCCAATTACCACCAAAGTCAATTACACATGCTCGGAGCATGTCTTCTAGAGTTTGGATTGTCCTTTCACTTTGTCCGTCTGTTTGTGGATGATATGCAGTACTTAGATTGAGTCGGGTTCCCATTGCTTCTTGGAAGCTTCTCCAGAAACGGGAAGTGAAACGACTATCTTTATCCGATACAATGGAGAGTGGAACTCCATGTAAGGATACTACTTCATCCACACACAACTTAGCTAATCTTTCCATGCTAAAGGTTTCTTTCATAGGTAGAAAATGAGCGGATTTGGTTAATCGATCCACAATTACCCAAATCGCATCGTTACCTTTTCTGGTTTTGGGTAACTTAGTAACATAGTCCATTGTTATGAGTTCCCATTTCCATACAGGCATTTCTAACTGTTGTAGTAGTCCTGAAGGTTTCTGGTGTTCGGCTTTAACTTGTGAACAAGTTAGACACCTAGATACGTATTCGGCTATATCCTTTTTCATTCCTATCCACCAGAAATTCTTTCTTAAATCTTGGTACATCTTATTATTTCCTGGATGTACAGTATACCTAGATTTATGAGCTTTAGGTAACCTTTCATTCCTTCACCATCATCCTTGATTGATGTTTCCTAAATTTCCTTTAATTGTTCCATTAAATCTACTTGTAGATTTATTCTAAGAGCACGGACTCGCCTTTGCTTCTCATGATCCTTACGACTTAAGGCATCTGCGACTACGTTTGCCTTTCCTTCGTGATATTGAATATCACAGTCGTAATCACTCAGGATTTCCATCCATCTTCTTTGCCTCATATTTAATTCATTTTGCCCAAATATATACCTTAAACTTTTATGATCTGTATAAACAGTAAACTTACTTCCATACAGATAATGTCTCCATATCTTAAGGGCAAAAACTATAGCTCCTAATTCTAAATCATGAGTCGTATAGTTTTCCTCGTGCTTCTTCAATTGTCTGGAAGCATACGCAATTACCTTCTTGCGTTGCATTAACACACATCCAAATCCTAATTTTGAAGCATCACAATATACTTCAAAATCTTCTGTTCCTTCTGGTAAGGCTAAGATTGGAGCATTGGTTAATTTCTGCTTCAAGATTTTAAAGGCTTCTTCTTGTTTAGGTCCCCATTCAAACTTACTGGCTTTACAGGTTAGCTTAGTTAATGGTACAGCTATCTTGGAAAAGTCCTTAATAAACCGTCTATAATATCTGGCTAAACCTATAAAACTTCTAATTTCCATTGCGGTTTGCGGAACCCTCCAATTGGTAATTGCTTCTATCTTAGCAGGATCTACGTGAATACCTTCATGATTCACCATGTGTCCTAAGAATTGCACTTCTTGTAGCCAAAATTCACACTTTGAGAATTTGGCATACAACTTTTCTTTTCTTAACAAAGTTAAGAGTGCATGCAAGTGCTGACAATGTTCGTCTTGACTTTTTGAATAAATAAGTATACCGTCTATGAAAACAATTACAAATTTATCCAAATATGGTTTACAGATCCTGTTCATCATGTCCATGAATGCTGCAGGTGCATTAGTTAACCCAAAGGGTATGACTGTAAACTCATAATGTCCATACCTAGTTCTAAAAGCAGTTTTAGGTATGTCTTCTTCTTGAACCTTTAATTGATGATATCCGGAGCGCAAGTCCATCTTAGAAAAGTACCTAGCGCCTTGTAATTGATCAAAAAGATCATCAATCCTAGGTAATGGGTATCGATTCTTAATTGTAACCTTATTTAGCTCTCTATAATCGATACACATTCTCATTGATCCATCTTTCTTTTTCACAAACAACACTGGTGCACCCCAAGGGGATGAACTAGGTTGTATAAATCCTTTGCTTAGTAATTCATCTAATTGCTTCTTCAATTCTAGCATTTCGGTAGGAGCTAATCGATAGGGTGCCTTGGCTATCGGTGTAGTTCCTGGAATTAGATGAATCCTAAATTCTACCTCCCTATCTGGTGGTAACCCAGGTAAATATTCTGGAAATATATCTGGGTATTCTGAGACTACATGAATTTCCTTAAGTTCTTTACCTTTAGTACTAATGATTACTGAAATCATATATACTATTCCTTGTTTTCGTTCATAATTAGCAACTTTCATTACTGATATGAACTTCAGTGGCTTTCGAGGTTTATCTCCTGTAATCATGATTACTTCTCCAGTAGGTGATTGAATTTCTATAGAGTTTTTATCACAAATGATTTGAGCATGGTTGGCTATTAACCAATCCATTCCTAACACAACATCAAATTCAGCTAATTTCATAAGTAATAAGTTTGCATCAAATTTATGACCTGAAAGTTCTATTTCTACTTTTTGCAAAACCTGATTGATTTTTACTGAATTCCCATCTGCGGTTTCGACTGTAAAAATCTGCCTAATGGTAGTTAAGGGTAACTTAAGAGCTTGGCAGAATGAAGTATTTATAAAACTTTGGTTTGCACCAGAGTCAAACAATACTTTTGCATAAACGTCGTGAACTAAAAACGTACCGGCTATCACATCCGGGATGAGCTCTGCTTCTTGAGTGGTTAGCTGGAATGCTCTGGCATTCTTCTTAGTAGCTCCTTCGGTCGCCTTGGTTTTGTTGTCTACTGGTTTGACTAACTTAGGACATTCTGTTTTGAAATGTTCGGCTTCTCCACAATTGTAACAAATTATGGATTTCTTTCTGCAGTTTTCTTCACGATGTCCTATCGTTTTGCAAAAATTGCAAATTTTATTACATTTTCCAAAATGTTTCTTTTTGCAAATTTTGCAGAATGGCAAAGTTGAAGATTGCCCTGCTCCTCTTTTCTTGAAACTACTATTACCCACCCTAAATCCTTGGGTAATTTTCTGAGCTAGTTCCTTCTTCCTGTCTTCATCTCTTGTGCGTATCAATTCATCAGTCAGAGTGTTAGCTAATTCTACAGCATCGTCAATAGTGCGAGGTCTCGCAGCCTTAACGATATTGCGAATTTCGCTAATTAATCCCCAAATATAGCGAGAAATGAGTACCGGTTCTGGCGAAGCCAGTGTTGGTACTACTCTAGCATATTCAAAGAATGTCGAAGTATAACCACGACAATCTACACCTATCATCCGATGATTTAGGTACTTATTTGCCATTTGTTCCTTTTCATACTCAGGACAGAATTTTCTTTCTACAAGATTCTTAAATTCTTCCCAAGTCATAGCATAAGCCCTATTTCTTCCTTTAGCTTGTAACACAGTGTTCCACCATTCGAGTGCTCCTTCTTTAAATAGATTTGATGCGTACATGACCTGATCATCTTTGGCACACTTACTGATTGCAATTACTGCTTCGGTTTTCTCTAACCAACGCAGTGATGCAGTTGCCCCTTCATTGCCTGCAAATTCAGTGGGTTTACAAGCAAGGAATTCTTTGAAAGTGCAACCAGGTGTTGCAGCTTTCAGTTTCTTAGGGAGCGGCGTGTGCTGGGATTCATTGTTATGATTATTGCCCCCATTTATACTGTTACTGAAGTTATCTTCAGAAGTACGTTTACTAGGAACGATATGTTGCAGTTCGATTGGACTTTTTACAGCAGCAACGAATGCTGGAATAGCATTGGCTATCCCTTGAGCAACAATATTTTAAATATCTTGTCTAGTCATATATTGATCCCCTGGATGTTGCTCCGACTGATTAACCTCATTTACTGGTTCATTACCAATATTTGCCATCTGATAATATATATAATTTTTATTAGTATTTGATAAATAGCAATTATACACAAACAATCAGACAATTTACAATACATGTATAGTCAAAACTATCGATTTCTCGATTTCATTTTATATCGGTTATAGTATGCATCAATACACACCAATATTTTACAAAGTTTTATTCGTTGTTATGTTACAGACTGATTTCACTATTTCTTTTACTATTACACAACTATAGTTTTACCACCCTCCTATCTCTCGCCACTTGTCGTCCTAAAAACGAAATTCCCTTTCATCATACTTCCAGGCAATTTGTCCCCCTATCTCCCTGATTCTATTTCCTGCATCCATCAATTCTTCACCATAATGGCGAAGTTCAGCCATATTTTCGTTACTCATTGGTGGATTAGGTAGGGGTTCTGGATCGAATTGTGGAAGAAAGGAATAAGGGTCGTTGACAATATTTTGAAATTGCCAATCATTCGTCCACCATTCGTCCATTTCTACAGGTTGAGAGTGGACTATTTGTCACACCCCCAAAATCCACCCGCGGAGTACCACCGCTTAGGAGCGTGACTGACCAGGATCAAGCCATCAATCATATCAAACATAGCATTTAATATAATATAAAAGTAATTAACGTAAGTCACCCTGACATGATTGATGTTTCAAAACCCAATACTGTTTTAAGTAGCGGAAGCAATGTAAAGTAAACCCAAATAAAGTTATAAGTTCAATAATGTTCATGATCCATCTGCCCACAACGACCTGCTCCTTCCTTGTGCAAGCTCCATAAATTACCTAAGGTCCTGCAAGGCATGCAGCAAATAATCAACAAACTAGTTGAGCGAGTTCACAGAAAGTAAGTTCATAACATTGCATAAGTATAGCTAGTGGGGGCTTCCCATACTAGGGTGTACTAAAGGTGGGGGCTTCCCATGTTTATCCTGGCTAATGAGGGCTTCTCATTAACGGTACTTACTAGACTAACTTCCGACCATGTGTTCTTCTTTACCGAGAACAGGAAAACGTACAGGGTCACGTAGGCTTTACGTGACGTGCCCTTCCCCGAGGACAGTGGTACGCGTGGGGGCTACGTAGGCTTTACGCGGCGTGGCCTTCCGACCTGGAAGCCAGTGAATGGTATTGGGTTACGTAGGCTTTACGTAACGTGTCCTTCCCGACCCGGGAGACATATGGCAAATATACTGGGTTACGTAGGCTTTACGTAACGTGTCCTGACTAACCTGAGGACGATGGTCTATAGTCTGGTATATGCGTAAGTACGAGTCTCTCCTTTTACAATAACATATCCAACCCAATTCCCAACCCGGGAATCCCATGCCTTGGCTGTGTGAACTCACCTTGGTTTGCTCGGCAGATACACAGAAAGTACAAGTAGCAAGTAAATGATCACTCACGTCCTATCATGGTTATTATACGAGTCAGGTTTGTATATAGCACGTATATAGTAATCACGTATAGTCATGGCAAACACGTACGCACGTAAGCAGATAAGACATAACATGTGAGGATCCAATTGTCTAAGTCCAATCATACCCGGCCCAATGACATAAGCAGCCCAATAACAAAACAACCCAGATTCTCAATCGGCCCAAATAGCAACACATACAAGTCCATTAATAAACAGCCCACATATTAAATCATTGAGCCCGTGACAGTGAAGGCCCAACAGTGTGCGTGTAAAGGGTGGTCTCGACTCGCAACGGGATTACGAGTCGCAACGAGGATCTCGAGTCGTAACCGGAGTTTACGAGTCGCACAGCTGGTTGCGAGTCGCAATGGAGGTCTCGGTTCATCATGGTCTGGTTACGAGTCGCAACGGGACTCGCAACCGTGATTTCGGCTGGTGCTGTTTGTGGTCTCGAGTCGAGATGGGGAGGTTTCGACTCGCAATCTGAGTCGCAACCGGCTGTGTAACTGGTTTCCATAATTCTAGTCAATTAACCCCGTGAATTCAGCTAACATCCTTGGCAGTTTCGAATTCAGATCAAACATGACATTTATCATCAATTACCAACCTTTATCAGTTTCATAACATGGTAATTATCGATCAAACAAGGGAAAACAACATCAATTTTCATGAACCCTAATACCAACATAATCAAGAACACTTGTCCAAAACAATACATAACAGCCGATTCTTATGAACATCATGGTTATAATTCGAACTAAATAATCATCACGGCAGTTTAGCAAGCATCATCAAATCAATTTCCAAGTTATTGACATGCAAACCGATCCACAAGATCGTCTATATACGGTTCATATTGTTTGACATAACAATCAATCATACTCGTTCAAACCAAAGCATGTAATAATAACAACAACATTCAATTCCTAAAACACAATCAAACACTAACCGATTGGTTTGAAGGTAGAGGATCGATTCGTTTCAAAAGCTTCAAAGTGTGTGTGTGTGCCGTCGGGTTCCAAGCAAGCCGAGAGAGAGGAAGCTTCTAGGGTTTGTGTGTGTGTGTTTGTGAATTGCAAAAGTGGTAAAACAAAACCCCTAACTCGGTTTTGTGTGTTGCGAGTGGGGAGTGGGCCGAGCCCACTCGGTTATCTAATGATCCGCGTGCACAAGGGGTGGCCCAAAGGGCTTTGTGTGGCCGGTTTGTGTAGTTTGGGCTCGTGCAACACATAACATTCATACATACACAACACACGTAAACAATTATTCATTTAAAATCATATAATTCAGTTCTCATGAGCACGTAACGTTACATCACAGCATGTCTAAAGTTCGAGTTGTCACATTATCCCCAACTAATTGGAAATTTCGTCCCGAAATTTGGTATGCACTCACTGAGGAAGCTAGGTAAACTGTACTGTTCACTGGTTTTCCTGGGGTGTCACATCCTCCCCCCGTTGATCTGGAATTTCGTCCCGAAATTCCGAAGTAGTAGCTTCAGCCTCAGTAGTGGTTGCCTTGTTCCCGAATAACTGGGGGTACTTTTCTGTCATCCTGTCTTCGCGTTCCCAGGTGTACTCTGGGCCACGTTTGGAGTTCCAACGAACTCGAACAAGAGGGATTCTCTTGTGTTTGAGGACCTTCACATCCCGGTCCGTGATTTCCACTGGTTCCTCAACGAACTGCAACCGCTCGTCGATAGTGAGTTCCTTAAAAGGAATAATGAGGTTTTCATCTGATAGGCACTTCTTTAAGTTCGATACATGAAAGACATTGTGAACTGCCCCGAGTTCAGCTGGTAAATTCAACTTGTAGGCTACCTTGCCAATCTTTTCTATAATTTCGAATGGTCCGACGTATCGCGGATTCAGTTTGCCCCGTTTGCCAAAACGTACCACACCTTTCCAGGGTGAGACTTTCAATAAAACCCGGTCCCCGACCTCAAATTCCAATGGCTTTCTACGCTTGTCCGCGTAGGCTTTCTGACGGTCGCGTGCTGCCGCCATGCGTTGTCGTATTTGTGCAATCTTTTCTGTGGCGTCCACTACAATCTCTGGACCCGTAATCTGACTATCTCCCACCTCTGCCCAACAGAGAGGTGACCGGCATTTACGCCCGTACAATGCCTCGAATGGAGCGGCTTGTATGCTGGTGTGATAACTATTATTATACGAAAACTCCACTAAAGGGAGATGCTTTTCCCAGCCGTTGCCGAAATCGATAACGCATGCCCGAAGCATGTCTTCAAGTGTTTGAATCGTACGCTCAGACTGACCATCCGTCTGAGGGTGATATGCTGTGCTCATGTCTAATCGTGAGCCAAAAGACTTGTGCATTGCTTGCCATAGTTCTGACGTGAATCGTGCATCGCGATCCGAAATGATGGACGTGGGCACCCCGTGCCTCGAAACAACTTCTTTAAGATAGACGTCTGCGAGTGTGGAGAACTTGTCCGTTTCCTTAATCGGCAGGAAGTGTGCAGACTTGGTGAGTCGATCAACTATGACCCATATTGTATCGTTCCCACGCTGGGATCTAGGTAGGCCTGTAACAAAATCCATGGAAATTTCTTCCCATTTCCACTGTGGTATCTTAGGCTGCTGAAGTAGGCCAGCTGGTTTTTGGTATTCGACCTTGACTCTCGCACATGTCAAGCATTTTCCAACATACGTAGCAATGTGGGCCTTCATACTAGGCCACCAATAGGTTGTGCTGATGTCGTGGTACATTTTATCCGACCCTGGATGTACCGAATAGCGAGACTTGTGAGCCTCATCCATCACAAGTTCGCGTAGACCGCCATAAAGAGGGACCCAAATCCGGCCCGTTACATAGTAGGCGCCGTCTGCCTTCTGTTCCATCTGCTGTCGTGAGCCGCGTAAGGCTTCAGCCTTGACATTTTCGGGCTTCAATGCTTCTACCTGCACATTTCGTATCTGTGTAGGAAGGCTAGACTGAATCGTAAGCTGTAGCGCTCGCACGCGCCGTGGTAAAGTGTCCTTTCGACTAAGGGCATCAGCCACAACATTGGCTTTGCCTGGATGGTACTTGATAGCGCATTCATAATCGTTTAGTAATTCGACCCATCGTCGTTGACGCATATTCAAATCCTTCTGCTTAAGAATATGCTCGAGACTCCTGTGATCGGTGTAAATCGTGCACCTGGTACCGTACAGGTAGTGTCGCCATATCTTAAGCGCGAAAACAACAGCTCCCAGCTCTAGATCGTGCGTCGTGTAGTTGCGTTCGTGAACCTTGAGTTGACGAGAGGCGTAAGCGATAACCTTGTCGCGCTGCATTAACACACATCCCAATCCCCGAATGGATGCATCACAATATACTACGAAGTCTTCTGTGCCCTCTGGCAATGAGAGGATAGGTGCACTGCAAAGTCTATCCTTTAGGTGCTGAAAAGCAGTCTCCTGGGGCTCTCCCCAGCGATAGGTAACACCCTTCTGTGTCAGTAGCGTAAGCGGCTGAGCAATCTTCGAAAAGTCTCTAATAAACCGTCTGTAATAACCTGCCAGACCCAAGAATTGGCGTATTTCTGTTGGTGTACGCGGTGCAGGCCAGTTTCTGATCGAATCTACCTTGGATGGATCGACGTGGATCCCATCCTTGTTCACTACGTGGCCTAAGAAGTGGACTTCGCGAAGCCAGAAGTCGCATTTAGAAAGTTTAGCGTACAGCTGTTCCTTCCGAAGGAGTTCCAATATCAGGCGAAGATGCTGCTCGTGTTCCTCCTGACTCTTGGAGTAAATCAGGATGTCGTCGATGAAAACAATGACGAACTTGTCGAGATAGGGTTTGCACACCCTGTTCATAAGATCCATAAATACAGCAGGCGCGTTCGTTAATCCAAACGGCATGACCAGAAACTCGTAGTGACCATAACGAGTTCTGAAGGCTGTCTTGGAGACGTCCTCATCCCGGACTCTCAGCTGATGGTACCCTGACCTCAAATCTATCTTCGAATAGTAACACGACCCTTGCAACTGGTCGAATAAGTCGTCGATGCGCGGAAGAGGATAACGGTTCTTCACCGTCACCTTGTTCAGTTCCCTGTAGTCTATACACATCCTGAACGTACCGTCTTTCTTCTTCACGAAAAGCACTGGAGCTCCCCAAGGCGAAGAGCTTGGTCGTATGAAACCCTTTTCCAAGAGTTCCTGCAGTTGCTTTGACAGTTCCTCCAATTCCGATGGAGCTAGACGATATGGTGCGCGAGCTATGGGTGCTGCTCCTGGAGCGAGCTCGATCTGAAATTCGACCTGACGATGAGGCGGTAAGCCAGGTAAGTCTTCAGGAAACACCTGAGGGTAATCACGTACAATTGGAATATCCTCCAATTTCTTTTCCTTTGCTGAAGCGTCTGTAACGAGAGCCAGAATGGCTGTGTGCCCTTTTCGTAAGCACTTCTGAGCCTTCAAGAAAGAGATGATGCCAACCACTGCACCACTCTTGTCGCCTTGAACTTCTAGAGGTTCCTGACCCAAACGAGGAATGCGAATAACCTTTTCGCTGCATAAAATTTCTGCCTGGTGTTGAGATAACCAATCCATCCCAATCACGACGTCGAAGCTACCCAAAACTATGGGAATGAGATCAATAGAGAAGGCTTGACCAGCTAAGATAAGAGTACAACCCTGAACTACGTGCGTGGCTTCTAGACTTTTACCGTTAGCTAACTCGACTACATGTTTGGTGGGTAAAAGTGTTGGTGCACGTTTTAGTAGTTGACACATTTTCACAGACATATAGCTTGTATCCGCACCCGAATCAAATAAAACAGTAACGTAAATATTGTCGAGGAGAAACTTACCCATAACAACGTTGGGATCGTTCACTGCGTCGCCTCGACCTAGCACAAAAGCGCGACCACGAGCTTCATTGCCGTTGTTGTTGTTGTTGTTTCCACCGTTGTTGTTCCCGTTGCCCTGGTTATTGTTGTTGCGATTCTGGTTCAATTGAGGGCAATCGCGTTTGAAGTGACCTTCAGCCCCACACTGGAAACACCCCCGGTTTCCACGCTGTGGCTGCTGTTGCTGCTGCTGGTTCTGTGGAGCTGGTTGCTGAGGCTGCTGATTCTGACTCGCAGGCCGTGGACTCCTACAGTCTTTGGCCTCGTGACCCATCTTAAGACACCTTTGACAACGACCCTTGTTACATGGGCCGTGGTGATGCCTGTTGCAGTTGTGGCACCTGGGTTGACTACCCTGATATCTCCTCTGTCTGTGACCACTAGAGGATTGCTGACTGGGACTCTGATAGTGGTCAATCTTCTGCTGCTGAGATTGTGGCTGAACAGATGCTGAACCTTTGCTGGAATCCCCATCCCATTTTCTTTTACTGTCACCAGATGTAGCAGGAGTAACTGAGGTGGTGACGTTAGCAGTAGCATTAACACGCTTGGGCAGTCTATTCTGATCCACTGCCTGATCAGTGATGCGATGAGCGAGACGCTGGATTTCTTGGATGTTTTCGAGGTTAGCCGACGTCACGTGGCTCTGAATTTCTGGCGCCAAACCCTTGAGATACAATTCAATGCGCTTGTAGGGAGGGTCCACCATAGTAGGACACAGAACGGCCAGCTCATTGGACCGTTTGGTATATGCTTCGATTTCCGATCCAACCATTTTCAAGTTATAAAGCTCGTCTTCCAGCTTGTGTATGTCTTCCCGCGTGCAATACTCACGCTTGATGAGTTCCTTGAAATCGTTCCATGGGGTGGCGTTAGCAGCTGCCAACCCTAAGATTTGGACTTGGGCGTTCCACCAAGTCAGTGCTATCCCTTCCAAAGTACCAGTAGCAAACTTGACCTTGCGAGCCTCAGGGCACTCGCACATTTCGAATACTGATTCTAACTTCTCGAACCAGTGGAGAAGTCCAACCGCTCCTTCTGTGCCGCTGAAAGAGTTTGGACGACAGTCCATGAAGTTCTTGAAAGTGCAGACAGGCTGCTGCGCGTGTTGACCTATTGTGTACGAGTAGGGCAAAGTTTAAATACAAAAGCTAGTTTAGGAGTGTAGGATCTAAAGATCCTAGCGTAAGTTATAACTACAGGTTATCCTACCTGCTTGAGCAGCCGCAAATGCCGCTGTGACTTGGGCTTGAACGAGAGCCTCTAGCTGGGCTTGTGTCATGTTGATTCTTCCAGACATGATCTTCATAGTAACAAGTAGCATACATAAGAATGGTTCGCGAGTAGGGCGATGACAGAAAAGCGTAGGCATATAGGTGTTCTCATGAAATCAAAGCATGTGTATCTAAGCGTAATGCGAGCAAAGTTCTAAGCAGTTCTAGCAAACAGGCAATAAACATAAACCTTATTACCTAGGATGTCGAGTCTTGCACGTGGAGCGAAGCGTCGTTGTGGATCGTTGAGAGCACTGTTCTGGTTATAGTCCGGTTTTAATAAAAACGTTTTCCCATATTAAAACCAAGTTCTCTATAACCAATGGCTCTGATACCAATCTGTCACACCCCCAAAATCCACCCGCGGAGTACCATCGCTTAGGAGCGTGACTGACCAGGATCAAGCCATCAATCATATCAAACATAGCATTTAATATAATATAAAAGTAATTAACGTAAGTCACCCTGACATGATTGATGTTTCAAAACCCAATACTGTTTTAAGTAGCGGAAGCAATGTAAAGTAAACCCAAATAAAGTTATAAGTTCAATAATGTTCATGATCCATCTGCCCACAACGACCTGCTCCTTCCTTGTGCAAGCTCCATAAATTACCTAAGGTCCTGCAAGGCATGCAGCAAATAATCAACAAACTAGTTGAGCGAGTTCACAGAAAGTAAGTTCATAACATTGCATAAGTATAGCTAGTGGGGGCTTCCCATACTAGGGTGTACTAAAGGTGGGGGCTTCCCATGTTTATCCTGGCTAATGAGGGCTTCTCATTAACGGTACTTACTAGACTAACTTCCGACCATGTGTTCTTCTTTACCGAGAACAGGAAAACGTACAGGGTCACGTAGGCTTTACGTGACGTGCCCTTCCCCGAGGACAGTGGTACGCGTGGGGGCTACGTAGGCTTTACGCGGCGTGGCCTTCCGACCTGGAAGCCAGTGAATGGTATTGGGTTACGTAGGCTTTACGTAACGTGTCCTTCCCGACCCGGGAGACATATGGCAAATATACTGGGTTACGTAGGCTTTACGTAACGTGTCCTGACTAACCTGAGGACGATGGTCTATAGTCTGGTATATGCGTAAGTACGAGTCTCTCCTTTTACAATAACATATCCAACCCAATTCCCAACCCGGGAATCCCATGCCTTGGCTGTGTGAACTCACCTTGGTTTGCTCGGCAGATACACAGAAAGTACAAGTAGCAAGTAAATGATCACTCACGTCCTATCATGGTTATTATACGAGTCAGGTTTGTATATAGCACGTATATAGTAATCACGTATAGTCATGGCAAACACGTACGCACGTAAGCAGATAAGACATAACATGTGAGGATCCAATTGTCTAAGTCCAATCATACCCGGCCCAATGACATAAGCAGCCCAATAACAAAACAACCCAGATTCTCAATCGGCCCAAATAGCAACACATACAAGTCCATTAATAAACAGCCCACATATTAAATCATTGAGCCCGTGACAGTGAAGGCCCAACAGTGTGCGTGTAAAGGGTGGTCTCGACTCGCAACGGGATTACGAGTCGCAACGAGGATCTCGAGTCGTAACCGGAGTTTACGAGTCGCACAGCTGGTTGCGAGTCGCAATGGAGGTCTCGGTTCATCATGGTCTGGTTACGAGTCGCAACGGGACTCGCAACCGTGATTTCGGTTGGTGCTGTTTGTGGTCTCGAGTCGAGATGGGGAGGTTTCGACTCGCAATCTGAGTCGCAACCGGCTGTGTAACTGGTTTCCATAATTCTAGTCAATTAACCCCGTGAATTCAGCTAACATCCTTGGCAGTTTCGAATTCAGATCAAACATGACATTTATCATCAATTACCAACCTTTATCAGTTTCATAACATGGTAATTATCGATCAAACAAGGGAAAACAACATCAATTTTCATGAACCCTAATACCAACATAATCAAGAACACTTGTCCAAAACAATACATAACAGCCGATTCTTATGAACATCATGGTTATAATTCGAACTAAATAATCATCACGGCAGTTTAGCAAGCATCATCAAATCAATTTCCAAGTTATTGACATGCAAACCGATCCACAAGATCGTCTATATACGGTTCATATTGTTTGACATAACAATCAATCATACTCGTTCAAACCAAAGCATGTAATAATAACAACAACATTCAATTCCTAAAACACAATCAAACACTAACCGATTGGTTTGAAGGTAGAGGATCGATTCGTTTCAAAAGCTTCAAAGTGTGTGTGTGTGCCGTCGGGTTCCAAGCAAGCCGAGAGAGAGGAAGCTTCTAGGGTTTGTGTGTGTGTGTTTGTGAATTGCAAAAGTGGTAAAACAAAACCCCTAACTCGGTTTTGTGTGTTGCGAGTGGGGAGTGGGCCGAGCCCACTCGGTTATCTAATGATCCGCGTGCACAAGGGGTGGCCCAAAGGGCTTTGTGTGGCCGGTTTGTGTAGTTTGGGCTCGTGCAACACATAACATTCATACATACACAACACACGTAAACAATTATTCATTTAAAATCATATAATTCAGTTCTCATGAGCACGTAACGTTACATCACAGCATGTCTAAAGTTCGAGTTGTCACACTATTGGTTCTGGGATTGCTGGTTCAAGATTCATAGGGAGTGGATTTTCAATAGGATAGGTACAAACATTAGTATTGACAGGTTGAATAGTCTCACAGCTTGCCAATAGAAAATCTATTTCCTCCTGAAAAGTTATTCCCTGGTTTTGGTTGGAGCTCTCTCCAATTTCTATCTGAGTTGGTCTAGAACCTTGTCCTACTTCCATTTCTATATCTTTAGAATATTCCTCAAACTGTTTTTCCATTTGCCTAGAGTCTTTCTTGACTTCAGTTTCCATCTCTTGCTGTTTAGAACTTTCTTTGAGTACAATTTCTTTTCCTTTTTCTAAAGGGTTGTTTATTTTAGGAAGTTTCGTAGCTGGCTTTTTCCTATGTATACGACTACCCCATACATAATTCTTTCTTTTCTTTCATTTTGGCTTTGTCAAAGGTGGAGCATTGAATTCTACAGGTTGTTCCACATCAGCAACGTATCCAGTAAAATCTTTGGAAACTTCTACATTCACCGGGTAAAGATTGAGGTTCTGAAAGGCTTCAGATATCTCATTCATGCTGTGTAGCATATATGCAAAATGCACAAAAATACTAAGTTAAAACTTTGGAACAAAGTTTAACAAATAAACATTGAAGTTTTATTGCACATTATTTGTACAAAATAACAGGAAAGAACATACTCGGATTTATTTATTTATTTACTGGGAAGTGCTGTTACTAGACTTAGGGTTTTTAAAGATCTGCATGTTCTGCTACTGTAGCTAGAATATACAAATTTGCCCATTTCTCATCTAGCTTGTCTTCCCAAGGTGATTTAATGATTAATTCCTGGGTTTCCCTTTTAATCCTCTTTTCTCGGATTTGCTCTTTACTTTTCTTAATAATCATACTCCTTTTTCTAGGAGAAAGCGGTTTCTCATATTTTGCTTTTCGCACAAATATTCCTTCTTCAGGAATTGTAGGGAGTTTTGAAGATTTGTTTTGGGATGAACTTCCCTCTTCGTAGACTGACCTATCTAATTTAAGATAGATATTTTGCAGCTTTTGCTTACCCATAGTGTAACTAACACATAATCAGTTTAAAATAACACATAATCACATAAATAGTAATCAGGAAAAAAAAATTAAGTATCTCTAAATACTTAATTAGCTTAACTCAGTGGCTCTGATACCACCTCATTTCTGTCACGACCCCCGACCTGGTTTGACCCGTTTCAGAAGCCGCGGGACAAAAATCCCGTGATATTTATTTAATTGAGTTTAACAGCGGAAGTTTATCATCAGGATCGTTGTAAAGCTAAAAACTTTTCCCGATTATTTTATTTCACAATTCGGGATAAAATCCCGATAATTTACAATAACATGATTTTACTGATTTATTTTTAGAAAACATATTTCTTTATTTTATAATGAGCCACTTTCTTAAGCTTGAAATGCTCCCCAACACTTTTCCTGAATTACAATAGATCACCTGAAACATGTTTGAAAAAGGTTTTATCAGCGGGAAATACTGAGTGAATCATCCAGTTTACTAAAATGACTCGTTTATTATAATTTACAGTATTAAGAGTTTTTACATATGTTTCTGATATCTACCAACTACCCACAGTATTTGTCACTCGACCGGATCTGTGACTGTGGTCATATCACCATTGGCTACCCCAATGAATGACGTATATCACTTAATTTTAGGTTCGCCCACCTAATGTGATTAAAACAGTAGTAATGTGCACAATACCCCACATACTGGCTGTAATTTGGTGATTACATAAACTTAATCACTGTAATTATAACTCTGAAAATAATTTGGAGTATTGTAAAACAGTTGATAAAAAGAGAATGACTCACATTGCAGATTTAACACGGACAGAATATGGTTTAGCCTTGTTAACCTAATTTAACTAATAATGCACACAAAACCGGGTTAGTGATCAATACAGCATTTACGATAACTCACGAGATCAAATTCTCACAACGAACGACAAAGTGCGATACTTAAACATCCATCGATTTAACGACGAACGACAAAGTATAACCCTATGTGGGCGGCACTTAAACATCCATTGGATATATTGATTAATCGGAAAATGAATCGTAATAGCGATCGAGTTATTACCCTGTTTTGTGGCAGCACTTCGTGATCAGTGTGTGTTTAATTGTAATATTTTGCCTCTAATTTGACGTACACAGAAGCTTTGTGCATCGTTTCAACTTCTGAAAGCAAGTGCCAATGTCTGCTATTTATAGTGATTTTTGGGACACGCTTACGGACCGTATGCCATTTCCCCTTACGGTCCGTAAGGGATACAGTCTAATTATATAGGCTAGCTGGGTTCGGGACTAGCCTTGCTGACTCATTTATAAAACGAATTATAATCTGTACAACGAAAATTTGGTGATAATCATCACTAGGGTTTACCCCCCTTGTGTTTTAGGGGCCCTGATCCTAATTCCGATTGTTCTGAAAATTTTAAGGTTAGTGCAGAATTACTTGGGTGTCTCAATTAGGGTTTTCTTATTGACTAATTATCATCTTAATTATGGATTTTAATGAGAGTTGTTACAATACCGAACCCCTAAAAGCCTATTTCTAAGCTATGTAAAGGATATTTAGGGTGTATTTAACTTATGATCATGTTCCGGAATGTCCGTTACAGTACAAATCAGCATACTTTCGCAGTTTGTCGAATTTAGTCCATGTAAGCGAACAAACTTGATTTTGGCATACCAAACCATCCATAAGTTATTTCTAAGTTATGTAAAGGTTATTTAAGGTATGTTAAGCCTATGTTACTGTTTCGGAGTGTTTGTTGCATTAAACTGGTTATATTTACGCCTCAGATCGCGTATAACCTTCAAGAAAGCGATTTAAAGCCCGAAATCGAACAAGAATTGATATGTGCAAATGATACACATATTTATAAAAATCCCAAGTATGAAACACAATATTTCATTGATTTGGTATTTGTTTGATGGCCGTGGAGGCACAGGTGTCACAGTCTCCCCTACTTCAGGAAATTTCGTCCCGAAATTTATTTAGAGGAAACTTGTGAGAGCTTAAAATATGAAGTTGAAAAGATCAAACAACACTGGTTAGGGTTCTGAAATTCAAGTAACTTTAATAACATCATGCTTACAATGTAAGAGGGACACTTATATACAAGTATATAAAGCGTTATTGGTGCGTCCACCGTACCTTTATTACATTGTTCATGTTCCGTCACTGTTGCCACTATAGGTTCTTACACATGATAAATCTTACTGGGGTTTCCGGGCGTTGAATTTCATAATTATGTATGCATCCATAATCACGTAATTGCTTGCACCGTCCGCACAGTTGATCTTATACTGTGTAGGGGAAGAAAAATCAAACGAGTAATCCTGTGGTGATTTAACTAGACTACAATAGAGTCTTTTTAACTAGGTCACCAAAGGATCTTTTTAACTAGATCAACGAACAGTCCCTTGAACTAGACCACCCGAGGGCCTCTTTAACTATATCAACACATGATATCTTTAACTAGATTGCCGAACCAATCTCTTTAACTAGATCAACGAATGATCTCTTTAACTAGACCACCAGAGGGCCTCTTTAACTATATAAACGTATGATATCTTTAACTAGATTGCCGAACCAATCTTTTTAACTAGATCAATGAATGATCTCTTTAACTAGACCACCAGAGGGCCTCTTTAACTAAATCAACGCATGATATCTTTAACTAGATTGCCGAACCAATCTCTTTAACTAGATCAACAAATGATCTCTTTAACTAGACCACCAGAGGGCCTCTTTAACTATATCAACGCATGATATCTTTAACTAGATTGCCGAACCAATCTCTTTAACTAGATCAACGAATGATCTCTTGAACTAGACCACCTGAGGGCCTCTTTAACTATATCAACGCATGATATCTTTAACTAGATTGCCGAACCAATCTCTTTAACTAGATCAACGACTGACCTCTTTAACTAGACCACCAGAGGGCCTCTTTAACTATATCAACGCATGATATCTTTAACTAGATTGCCGAACCAATCTCTTTAACTTAGATCAACGAATGATCTCTTTAACTAAACTACCCAAGAGGAATCTTTAACTACATCAACGGAGGATGTATTTAACTTTGGAATAGTACTTTATAATCTAAGGGACTTAACTACAACGTAGAAATCCATTAAGGATTTAAGAAAGTACCTTTGGATATCCTACTACGAATCCCTTATACGAAGATATGGAGGATTCTACGAGGATTTGGATAACAAAAATTTGGACCACACAAAAACATAAAAGGGAACACATAAGCACATAATCACATAATTGTTTAATTTGACCTTAATTTGTTATCTTTGGATGCGGATACTTAAAGCACACCAGGAATCCAATCCGTGGATTTCATTTGGCAGTTTAATCATTTTCAAGAATCTATCTATGAAGATAGGAAAATCTTAATAGGAATTCGGCTTTGTCCTTATTGAATCGTAATGTACGTATTGAATCATACAAAGAATTCAATTAAGGGCTCCGATGAATGATACCCATCCATAAGGATCTAATTACGAGGATAGAAAGATCCTACATGGATTTTGGAATTTGTGTAACGAGAGGTGTTCCGACACCTTGCACTAAGCGTGCTTAAGTCGATACACAAGATTGAAAGGTCATGAGGTTGAGGCGCTAGATATGCCAAGGAGACATATGAAGCAGAATTTGAAGGTTGAGCAGCAGCAGGATTTGTAACAGCCTTGCTTTGGATTGCAAAGCGGCACATGTTAACCAAATGTCCCCATCGTCCACCGTGGGTACATTTGAAACAGGGTATTTGATTCGGGTGATGACGGTGGCATTGATTGCACCAAAGAGCAGTTCCCTTATACGGCTTCATCCCTGAGGCGAGTCATGGTGATAGCTAAATCAACGTTCCTCTAGAGTACGACGCCTATTTGCTGGATGATTTGCAGCACCTAGTTCGGACATTTGAGTGTTGTTGCGATGAAGAGGCATCTTGAAGACAGTGTAAGGCATAGGAGGAAACAAGTGAATGATAATCAAAAGAGAATGACAACGCATGAAGATTGTGACCATTTGTTTTTTTACCAAAGGAAACTAATGAGACGGTGACTAATCAAAGTAAGCGGGTCAATATAATGTATCGCGAAGACATGCTCGCCTATAAGTGGACACTCACCCCAAGAGTTCCTAGGTAAGAGTCACTGGTCCGATACTGCGGATTTGTACGAACACTCTAGCCTTAGACAGAAGACCCAGGGTACAGGCACCCACCCTTCCAGTTTGCACGTGTTCACATTAATGAGACCCATACTTTGACGAGATCTTGAAAGCTTTGAAGGTTCAAAACCATATAATAAATCATCCTAGAACAGATGATTAGTTTTTAAAGCAGATTCAAATTTATGTTCTTATTGTGGTTGTCACCTAAGGACAAGTTACGATATTGTTTTAAAATCTAAACACATGATAACTTGTGTTAGGGTCCAAGGAAGGTTATAGTCTAGGTCAAAGCATTACTAATAACCTAATTCCCTATAACCATTGGCTCTGATACCAACTTTTCTGTCATACCCCGACCACGTAAAACAACAAAACGTGGCGGAAACGTCGGGGAGTGTTGTAACAGAATCATTGTTTCACAACCATGGATTTAAACAGTTTTGTTTTATTGAATTAAATGTATTACAATGTCTTAACAACAAAGAAACATAACATAATTAACTAGTCTTGCATCTTTTAATGTCACTAAGGCCTCGTCCATTCCTATGTGAGCATGCATCAATATCATCATCAAATATCAACTATTGTACCCGAAACACATGTGAAAATACGTTAGCATAAAAATGCCGGCGAGTACATAGGTTTTATATGAGTGTCAGATTCATGGCTCGTTTTACATGTTGCAATGCTTATTTAAAAACCTTATTTTGAAAAGTATAGCATTGCGACATAATTAACCAACTCAAATCAAGTTGATTATAATTTATAAAATCTCGTTGCCATGATTCTTAACTCCAAACATTTGTTTAATTAAACCCAGATTGGAAATCGTTTTTGAAATATAAACTCTAATAGTGTATATATATATATATGTAGGGAAAGTATAATGTACTTCAAGGCTTAACCTACATTAACATACATGACAAAAAATATAACGTGCGTTATTATCATAGAACGTGCGTGATTATAGTCCCATGCGTGATTATGTGGTCCCATGCGTGATTATGTGGCCATGCGTGATTATACCCCTGATCCAACGGTTACCATTGTCTCCTACGTGATGTATGATAAGGCTTTTTGTATGTTAACCTTACTCTATATATGTATACATATATATATATATATATATATATATATATATATATATATATATATATATATATCGTTAGAAAAACATTGTAATATAACTTTGTTTTGATAACAATTGCCCAATTTATCTAGATAACGCAACGATATATAATGTGTTAGAAGCACTTATATATAGGAAGTACCAGCGGCGTATCCACCATGCTTTTAACACATTACACCCGCCCTGTTACCTAATCACTTCCCTTATTCCCAATGGTTCAAACAGTTACAAATGGTTCACATAAATCAAAAGGTTACAAATGGTTCACATAGATCAAAGGTTACAAATGGTTCACATAAATCAGTCAGCTTCAAATGGTTCAGAATGTATAAAATAATGTGCTAGCATGCTCAGTCAACATACATAGCAGAAATGTAATGTAAATCAACGTACTAAGTATGCACTATTTGGACATACATAGCATAAAAACATAATGAAATCATGTAATAATAGTGTACTAATGAACATAGCAAGTATATGATATGAAAATATGAAAAGCACGAAAGTAACAAGTAGGCACATGCGTTTCACCCCAAAACAGTTTGAAAAACAGTAAAAGAGGGGTCTATGTACTCACTTGAGGGTGCTTAGATGTCTTGAACAACAACCAAGCAAAGCTAGAGGGATCACAGAATCAAACGGCACCTAATATAGGTAACTATGTAAATAACCGGACCTAAATCGGGAGATTAGATAGAATGAGGTCTTGTAAATCAAATGAGTGTGGGGACTCACATGATATGGTTTAACAAAGCCTACATTCTAAAATGAAACCTATCCTAAGTGCTTTCGACCCGTTACGACCCGTTTAGGTCGCTTTTGCTACTTTAACGCGTCGTTCGCGTAAAACGCGTTCAGACCGCCTAACTAGTCCTATGACAAGTATTATATGCCTTAACATGTCTAATAATGTTGCCTAATTAGTTTAGATGTCAATAATTATGTTACATATGCTTAAAATGAATTTATGCGTAAAAAGGGCATTTTGGTAATTTTCCTAAGGCATATAAACTACCTATCATACAACTACTTAAATGAAGTGACCGTAAGGTATAACGTCGGAAGGTTATTCCCTATACAACTATGGTCACTTAAAGTGTTTGGTCAGATCCTAATGATCGACCAAACGGGTCGGGTTCGAAAGTATAAGCGATTGTTTAGATCGCTTACCTTACGACACTATATAAGCACAAATCTAAATGTGACGAGTTAAACATGCTAAAACATGTTTAACAAAGTTTGAAAACATGTTTGATATCAAGACAAAGGGTCTTGATACCCAAAAGTAGTTTGGTTACAAAATACGCAAGAATACGCATTTTGGCCGAAACTACGACTCGTCACTTAGCCTAGATAACGTGGTAATCAGTAGGTATAGTCACTAGGGACTAAAACCATCGTGATTACGCTCACGTTATGAAGTTCAAACGAACTTCTTGTTGACCATACACTGGTCAATGCAGAAAGTCAAACAAAGTTTGACTTTAATGCAAAAAGCGCATAAAAAGAACGAAGGAATACTTACAAAGGGTCCCCGCAAGTTTTGATCCGATTTACGCTCAGGTATGAAGTGTATAATCCAACTTAGAGGGCCAAAATTAGATCAAATGTGGGTTTGAGAATGAAAATGGTGAGGTTTATATAGGAAATCCAAGACCGTTAGGATCGTTCCTTAGAAACCGTGCTTAAATCTTAGCCATACATGTGCACCCCTTGTTTTATGAAACCATGGGAGCCCCTAATATGAGCCCATGTTATTGAAAATACCATTAAATACCACCCCATGGTTTTGCAAAACCATGGGTTAAAACCATTAACACTTCAAAATTGGACTAGGTTCATTGAATCTGGTCAGAAATTTCAAAAATGGTCCATCCACTTGTAAAACTTTATTTTTGGCACTTTTAAGCCTCGTTAACCCCATTTCAAAGCTTTAAAATGATGTTAAAGTATAGGGAACTTAAAATATGCTCAAAACCATCTCGGATGTCGATTCGTTTGGTCGTACGGTTGCGTTGTTCGGTTAATTACGACGGAAGTCGTAACGAACGCAAAAATGATCCAAATTAAGCGACAAATGGAATTTTATCATGCCAATCACTAAAATAAAATATTTTAATGATTACATAAATTTTTGAGTGTCCGGATGTATTCAAAACGTAAGATATGCGCGAAAATGCAAACTTATGCACTTTTTGACGCTTTTAATTCCTGAATAAGCATAAAGTTTATTTTAGCACACCGAACCCTTCAAAGCCTATTTCTAAGCTTTGTAAAGGATATTTAGGGTGTATTTAACTTATGATCATGTTCCGGAATGTCCGTTACATTAGAAATCGGCATACTTTCGCAGTTTGTCGAATTTAGTCCCTGTAAGCGAACAAACTTGATTTCGGCATATCAAACCATCCAAAACTTATTTCTAAGTTATGTAAAGGTTATTTAAGGTATGTTAAGCCTATGTCACTGTTCTGGAGTGTTTGTTGCATTAAACTGGTTATATTTACGCACCAGATCGCGTATAACCTTCCAGAGAGCGATTTAAAGCCCGAAATCGAACAAGAATTGATATGTGCAAACGATACACATATTTATAAAAATCCCAAGTATGAAACACAATATTTCATTGATTTGGTATTTGTTTGATGGCCGTGGAGGCACCGGTGTCACATCAGTCTTCTCCGTCCATCTGACAAAGGCTACAGCACCCCCGGTGCCTTCGAAATTCAGAGGCTTACAGTCTAAGAACTGCTTATAGGTACAGCCTGTACAAGCAACATCATTCATAGCAAGCATTAGCGAACGCACATGGAATATCCAAATGTAACGTAATGTGTCTTTAGAGACTTAAACATTACCATGAGGTGGTTTGTTTCCGGAGGTACCCCTCTATGTTCAGAGCACAGGGCCTCGTGCTGTGCTATCGCTTGTGAAATCCATTCTTGTAACTCAGCCTCTATTGTGGGTAATCGAGTTTCTCTTCGTGGAGGCATCTTCTATAAGAAGATTGCGTCGGTCAGGTCATAATAAGAATAGTAAGTACATGGCATACACACGTAATAATGTCTATCAACGCAAGTAAACACATAACATCCCAATCATAGCACTAACAAGTAATTCAACAATGTATATAATGAGAATGTTGCGATTGAGCTTTCATATATCAATGACCACAAATACAGTTTTACAAGTTCTACAATGTACCATACATCAAAAGGGACTACAGGGTCACATAACCCTTGTCCAAATCGTCTATCAAACTACAACAGTCAAAATTCAAAAAGTGGTCTTCAAAAAGGTGCAATCTGGGCTCAATAGCTACACTCTCACCAAAGGTATGCAACCTGCATAAAACCAAAAATTGCTATGCTGATGGTAGAGGAGGAGGAGGTGGAGGAACGAAAAGCAAACTGCGCACATGCGCTGACTCCTCCTCAAGAGCATGAACGGTACGCAGCAGGTAACTAATCTACTGCTCCATAGTAAGAAAGCGAACGTCAAAATCTGGGTATGGCAGAAGAGGAGCAAGCGGAGTCGCAAACGGTGACTGACAAGGACAAGGCGGAGGACGCGGAATCCTTTCTTACTCCATGACTCTACAGCACAACAACTCCTGCTGGAGCTGTAACGACAAAAGAAGATCATCCCTCGTGTAGCTAATGTAATGTGAGGGATGGTATGGATCAGAAAAAGGCATCGTGTTGGGCGGAAACCAAATCAGTGGCTCGCCCGATGGTGTAGAAGCAAAAGGAGCAGTATGTGAAAACAGTGGCACGAAGGGAAAAGCTGCTGACACAGGAGGAGCATGGCCAGACGGCTGGCTCGACGGTCCTTCCCCTGGACGGGGTGGAGGGATATCCTGTAAGAACATGATCGGCAGATCGGTGCGGTGTATGTCAGACACATGTGGGTGAAACGGGGCGATATCAACAGGTGCATGTGTAGGTGCAGGTGGGGGAGTAACAGGCCTAACAAAAGGAGGTAAGTCATCATCGTCCTCTATCCACCCGTTGCGGGTGAATGCATATCTGGGGTCAATCTGATCTGCAAAAGGAGCATGGTCAACAGGTGCAGGGATCGGGTCAGGTAAAGGTGGTGCAACAACTGGTATGTCAACAGGTACACGGTCATGACCAGGCTCAGGATCAAAAGGTATAGGCTCGGGTGCAATCATAGGCTCAGGGTCAGCTGGTGCTAACTCAGGATCAACGGGTATCGGCTCGAGATCAGCGGGTACATCAAAAAGCTGATCATCAGGAGCGAAGTCAACCTCATTTAGGATCAATGTCATGATCAAACTCATCGTCAAACTCGAAGTCCTGACCAGGTGCGGTAGACATAGCTGTGTCAGAATCAGAATCAGTGGGATAACGCTGCAATCCCAATGCGTGCAACGTAGTAGATGACACAGACTCGAATGAATCAGGACCAGAATGGTCAGATGAAATCTCAATGATCGGGATCTCAATAAGCAGAACAGCAACGACATCATCGACTAGAGCTCCATCACCCTGGGCACCCTCAGGGAGGCCCTCAATGAAAAGATCAATATCCTCGTCAGACATAGCATCAAGAGGCAGATCCTCGGGAGGAAATGCAGCAAGAAGAAGAAGAGCGGGGATCAGAACAAGAAGTAGATCCTCGCCAGGAAAACCATCAGCTAGCAGTATATCATTGCCAAAATCCGGCAAGGCAAAAGGCTGAAAGTCATCATCATCACTACTCTCAGTGTCAGAGGTGAAAACCACAGGGTCCGGGATAATCACATCATTCGAAATTATGGCCATAGGGTCTATAGTATCTGACAGCTCACTCTCAGATGAGGACATGGTGTCTGTAACAAAATAATCACAACATATGCACATATATCAACAATCATCAATTAAGCATGTAAGCAGTAACAATGTAAGCATGTATTCATCCTAGTCTTCCCAGACTATCCCACCCAGCCTCTCAGACTGAACTACCTAGTCTCTCAGACTAAGCCTCCCAATTTCTCAAACTGACTCAACTAGTCTCTCAGACTACCCTGCCTCCCAGGCTGAACTACCCAGTCTTTCAGACTGCCCCAGCTAGTCTCTCAGACTAACTCCCCAGTCTCTCAGACTGAACCACAAACATAAACTGTGAATTGTATTTTGTGCCTTTTGTATGTAAAAATGTTTGTTCCCTGGATCTGGACGTTTCGTGTATGCAGTGAAAACATGTTTGTGAAAACATTTTCGTGAGAGCCCTAATGATCATAGTCTAGACTCGAGAAAGAATCCTAGTTCGCTACGATCGAAGCTCTGATACCAAGTTGTTACACCCTGACTTTTGCGGAAGCGTGGTTATTGGTGTGACTTTCTTAATACCATAGCATTCAATCATAACAACACTATATGTTAAAACCATAAGATGTTCATCCATTAATTAAGTTTGAAAATAACACAACATACTTGTTTGAAACATCGACACCAAATTCCAGTTACAAACCACAACATGTTTAAATGAGTTCATGAAGACTAAACAAAAGACTTTAAATAAAACCGGGTTTAGAAACATGTATCCCGTCCAGGAATAAGATACATCTCCTAAACCCTACGACCACGGATGGCATCTTTTATTCATGACGCAGCTTGAAAACATGCAACACCTGCCAGATCCACTTAGTTCCCTGAAATACATGTAATTTGAAAAACATCAACAAAAGTTGAGCGAGTTCATGTGTTTGTGTATGAATAAACCTTTAAATTTTGTCTGTAAGTATGTATGTCCCTGGTATGTAGCAATAAGGAAAAACAGATCACCAATGGTTTGCAAGGCCAATGGTATGTGTGAAATGGTGCAGGAAAACTCAAACCTAGCGGAATTTTGTCACGGCATTTGTATGTGGACATAGTCACCACATGGGCCACCCTGGTCCTCATGGGTGTGGGCTCGCTACACCCAAATAGATATATCACTCATGTCCCTCGGTCCTACGACGAGGATTAATGGCCTTAAGTGTTGTACCCACCTTTCACATGATCAAGAAGTAACCCTTCTTAGCTAACCATACCATGTATAGAACATTTGTAAACAATTGTAACAGGTATTTCACCCCCGAAGTTATAAAACTGAAAATAGTTAAGAGAATAGGGGACATGAACTCACGGTTTTGCGTCTTCTGTGCTCGTAACCCAAATCTCCTCAGCAAACACGACTCCCTACAATGTACTAGGGTCTATTAGACGAACGGGCCGTGCCTTGCCTTAGTATTTACGTTTTTGGGTTACGTTTACTTCATGTTTTCAATATTATTCCAAGTTATAATTTCTTGTTAAAATAATAATTATTTTAACTTTAAATTAAATTTAATGTTGGAGTAATTTGTTAAACAATATTTCTGTAACTATACTTCTCAAGTATTTATTTTCGTATTTCCTTCCCAAGGATGGGGGTATCTTATACATGTATATTATCATTCTTGTATTTGTAGTTCCAAAATAATATATTTTCAAGTCTCACTTTAGAAAATATATTTAACTTATTTTTTCCAAAAATAATGTATTTCAAGAAAATATATATTTTTCTCAAAAATCATATATCTTCTAAATATTCTAAGAAAATATATTTTAACTTCCAAAAACAATATATTTTCTTCTTTTCGAAAATATGATATACTTTGGTAGTATTTACAAAAATCATATTTTCATTTCTTGCATCCAAAATAATATTTACCAAAAATATATTTATAATGGTATTTTCCGGAATATTTTGTAAGTTACGTTCTTGCGTTCGGTTTCACAATATTAAGTGTGTAACTTATATATTTATTCCTTATGATTTTTGGTATTATTTTGGATTGTAAATTCTTGGTATTTTGTTAAGTTATATTACTTTAAATCCTAAAATAATATAACTAATACACAAAGTATACAAATAATCACACACAATGTGTCTTCTAAATATATATCTTTCAAATACATATTTAGTTATTTTTATTTACAAAAACCAACCTTCAATACTTGTATTTTTGTGACAAAATCAATGGCAAAGTTTATATTGAAAACCATAGTTAAAACACACTTGTAAATATTTGTTTAGAAAATATTTTTCTAAGTGTTTGTATTTTTAGAAAATTTCGCCATAGTTTCCTCTAAAAATGGAGGTGTCCATGCTATTTAAGCATATCATTTTCTTTTCAAAAATCATCATAAGCAATCAACAATCAATTTACACTTACCATGTGCTAAAACAAAGCTATCTACATAATGATCATGAACTTGAGTTTTCATAAAAACTTGTAGTAACTTGGTAGTGTGTTTAGTAGACTTAGTTACCCTTTAAAGTGTGTTTATTTCTTTAAAAATCGCATTCTTAAAGGATTTAGGTGTTTACAACTTACTAGATGATTTTTCCAAAAATCATTCTTTTGAATTTTTCTTGTAAACAAAGTGTTCTTATACTTGTTTCACCACTAGAAACATGGTTAGTATCTTTAAAAACAATGTTCTTGTAAATCTTGTGGTTTAACTTGGTTTCTTTGGAAAACTATCTTTGAAATCATTCAAGTTTATGTCTAGAAACATATTACATGTTCCATCATTCATAAAATCATGTTCATTTTTCAAGTTCATGATAACATAAAGCATGATGATCTTGGTCTTTCACAAGATCACCACCTTAACTTACTAGATCATGTGTTTAATCACAATCTAGTAGGTTCCTTATGATGTCTAACATCACTAAAACAAATCATCAATCATCAAGAAGCAAATAAACACAAATCAACATGATTTCATATGTTAATAAGCTTATGTTAGAGATTTATGATTATGTCTTTTAGTGTTCATCATGTTTAACAATGTTCGTCATCTATTAACCAACAATATATGAAGTATCAAGAGATCATAAGGGCCTTACTGCTAGCACAAGGCTAGGGAAGAACACAAGGGGTTGAAGATGACAAATATGATGGATAAAAGAATCGGGAGAGGTCCTTCAAGATCCAAGACTACGAAGCTTCATTAAACACCTTCTAACACCTTTGAATGAACTTGGAAATGGGTGGAACTTGATGAATGATGATGATGATGTTGTTGTTGCTCACGGCTGAGAGGAGAGGGAGGAGAGGGAGAGAGTTGTGGTGTGAAGTGTGTGAGAGAATGAGAGTCTTGATCCAACTTATAACCAATCTTGAGCTTTTATCCAATGGTTCTTGTGTTTCAATAGTACATGGCATAATCTTAAGGCAATCCAAGGAAGATTAAGCAAGATTTAGAGAAGATTATGGTGGGGTCATAGGTGACCATCCACTTAGGGGGGGGGGGGTATTGGTTTGGTTTAAATGGTAGGTTAAGTGATTAAGTTAGATTTCAAGTGTAAAGTTTAGTGTTTATGTGTATGATGTGTTATATAGTGTGTTAGGGTGTTCGGGGATCATAACTAGCTCAGAAACATTAAAACAATGCTTCCAGCATAATTTTGGTGTTTCTGGTAGTGTCCGGTTGTTCGGTTAGATACCGGTTCGTTAAAGTGTCAAACTATTCCGTTTAGTGTTCTTTATGTTACCTTTTGTGACACTTTTAATTCCCGACACTTAGGAAAGCATTCAAGACCATTTAGTCATGTTTTTGCATGTTACTAGTTTGGTAAAATGCTGAATTTTGCTGAAATATGCTGAATTCAGCACTTTAAGTGGGTTTTAGGCACTTTCCGGCACTTAAACTATCACCTAGTGAAGTAGTTTTGTGATCCTTACTTTCCTACACACTATACTAGTATAGTACATTGTCTCTGGCCCATACAGGGTCTCAAAACACTGTTTGTCTATGTACTGACATTGTCAGCATTTTTCTGAGTTATCCGCTAACTGTGCTAGCTGTGCTTTGTGCATCGTTTATGTCACTAAGAGTTTGTATATAAAGATGATGTGACAGTATGAAATGTGATGCACATGTAAGTATGATACAGTAATCAGAAAGCAATCATTTGTAATTCAGCACAGTCATTAAGCACTAATCACAATTAATTAATTATACGGATACTTGGATTTTTGACAGTTATCACATTGTTAAATCGGTCAAGCTGGTTCGCTGCTCCTAGAAGATCCATGCACACTTGTCGTGGGAATTCCTCCGGCCTGGTTTGAAGCACGTCGTATCTTGCTTTAGCATCCAACTCATTTGCATTGAACCGAGTGAATTTCTTTTCCATCCGAAAGAAAACACCAAACAGTTAGCAAGAGACAGTGAAATTTTCGGAGAAAACTGAAAACAGTCGGCTGAACACGCCCCCGTGTTCAGCGGACACGTCCCATGTTGGACTGATTTTAGTTGGACACGCCCCCGTGTTCAGCGGACACGACCTCGTGTCCAGACATCTGTTTCCCAAAAATCCCATTTTTCGACTCGGTCCCGAAAACTTGAAAATTTTTGGTTCAGTAGGGGCGGTTTTCCCCGAAAATGAAACCCTAAGTGTCGTTTTTCCCAAAACAAACCGTTTACCCCTTCAATTTTATCTTTTTCGGTTCAAAAACAAGGGTTCGGGATTTTTGTGAGAAATCGGGCAAATCTATGAACAATACAAGTGGATTTACTTCTCATAACATGAATCTAAACTAGTGTTAACAGATTTATGCAGAAATTTGAGGTTCGATCCGGTTCAAGTTGAAGAACCTTAGATTTTCCCCAAATCTTGATGTTAAACTACATGCAAATGCTTAATCTAACTACTAATGATGATAGAATCATACCTTGGTGTTGTTAGAAGTAGAGGCGATGTCGAAATCTTGCAGAAAAGTCGCCTGAACCAGAGAGTGTTCGGGGAAATGGGGCGTGTGGAATGAAGAAACTGTTTAGAAAAGGGGGTTTTATCCCGACAATTGCGCGGACACGGCCCCGTATTCGGGCAATTTTAATTTTTTTAGTGCTCATGTGAGTGCCTTGTTTCCCAAAGCTTGGTTAGAAGACTTATCGATTTAGATGTCAACCCGCTTGTTCGTAACTTACCAGGTATGATGTTGGTGCTTTCATTCCTCGACCGTTTGAAGCGAGATTTCTTCCCTCTCATCCTCAATGAATCCTTGATAAAGCTTCAGCCGTTGGCCATTGACTTTGAATGGAATTCCATTCCGAGATTTAATTTCTATTGCACCCGTGGGGGAAAATATGGGTGATTGAAAAAGGTCCTGACCACCTAGACTTTAATTTACAAGGAAACAATCGAAGTCGTGAATTAAACAATAGAACATGATCTCCTACCCGAAATTCATTAGGTTTAATATGTTTATCATGCAAATTTTTCATTCTTTCCTTATAAATTTCGGAGTTAGAGTGTGCATAATTCCTTAACTCGTCTAACTCATTTAATTGACACAATCGATTCTTACCGGCAAATTTTACATCTAAGTTTACATTTTTAATTGCCCAGTAGGCTTTGTGTGCTACTTCTACTGGCAAATGACAACTTTTTCCGTAGACGAGCTTATATGGGGTTGTACCTATTGTTGTTTTATAAGTAGTTCGAAAAGCTCATAAAGCATCATCTAATTTGTCAGCCCATTTTTTTATTTAACCCTACGGTTTTTTCGAGTATTCTTTTTAAACCTCTATTAGTCACTTCGGCTTGTCCATTTGTTTGAGGGTGATATGTCGTTGAGACCCGGTGATAGACCCCATACCTTGTTAAGATTTTTTCGAGTTGATGGTTACAAAAATGGGTACCTCTATCACTTATTAATGCTTTTGGTGTGCCAAAACGAGAGAATAATTTTTTCAGAAATCTTACCACGACTCTTCCATCATTAGTGGGAAGTGCCACGGCCTCAGCCCATTTAGACAAGTAATCTACCGCCACAAGTATATATTTGTTTCCTTTTGACGATGGGAAGGGTCCCACAAAGTTGAGTCCCCACACATCAAAAATTTCATAAACAAGAATGCCATTATGTGGCATTTCGTTTTTGGAAGAAATATTCCCTGTTCTTTGGCAAGCGTCACATGTCTTGACAAGACTTTGGGCGTCTTTGTAAATGGTCGGCCAATAAAATCCTGAATCAAATACCTTTCGTGCGGTACTAGCGGCACCATGATATCCTCCGTATGGACCTTCAAGACAATGGCGGAGAATTCTTCTTGCTTCACTACCATGTACACATCGGCGGATGAGTTGATCGGCACACATTTTAAAAAGATAAGGATCCTCCCAAAAATAATGCTTCACATCAGCAAAGAATTTTTTTCTTTGATAGTTAGCATAGTCGGCGTACCATGGCTCTTCTCGGTATTCCACCATTTCCAAGGACTCTGTTGGAAATTTTTCGTTGATTTGTTTGTCCCTGGTTGCCTCCAAAGCTGGGTCTTCCAAGCGCGAAAGATGATCTGCTGCGGTGTTTTCTGCTCCCCTTTTTTCTTTGATTTCAATATCAAATTCTTGCAGGAGTAGAATCCACCAAATCAAACGCGGTTTAGCATCCTGTTTCTTGAAGAGATATCGAATGGCTGCATGATCTGTATAGACTATTGTTTTAGAAAGAAAAAGATAAGAACGAAATTTATCAAAAGCAAATACCACGGCTAACAACTCTTTTTCTGTTGTTGTATAATTTTCTTGTGCATCGTTAAGTGTTTTACTAGCATAATAGATTGGGTGAAAATGCTTTTCTTTTCTTTGTCCCAAGACAGCTCCAACTGCAAAGTGACTTGCATCACATATGATTTCGAAAGGTAATTTCCAATCAGGCGCCATCATGATAGGTGCATTGACTAGCATTTCTTTTAGTGATAGAAATGCTTGATTGCAATCCTTGTCAAAGATGAAAGGAGCATCTTTTTCAAGTAATTTTGTTAGAGGCCTTGAGATTTTAGAAAAGTCTTTGATAAATCGCCTATAAAATCCGTCATGCCCTAGGAAACTTCCGATGGCTCTAACGGAGGATGGGGGTGGTAATCGAGAAATAGTGTCTATTTTGGCTCGATCAACCTCCATTCCCTCGCTTGAGATTTTGTGACCGAGTACTATTCCCTCCGTTACCATGAAATAGCATTTTTCCCAATTAAGGGCGAGGTTAGTTTCCTCACATCGGGATAGCATTCATTCGAGGTTATCAAGGAATTGGTCATATGAATCTTCAAAGATAGAAAAGTCGTCCATGAAGACTTCCATTGTCTTTTCTATCATGTCATGGAAGATGGCCACCATGCAACGTTGGAAGGTTACGGGGGAATTACATAGTCTACGTTGTGGTTGTATTACTGATTTGTAGTCATCATTCATTAAAATTTTGTGCGTGCACATCGAAGGACTTATTCCTTTAATGTCTACAAGCTTCCAAGCGATCACATTTTTGTGTTTTTTTAAAAAGTGTAATTAATTTTCCTTTTTCTAAACTACTTAATTTTGACTAAATAATTACAGGTGATTTACCATCTTTGTCTAGAAAAGCATATTCCAAACCTTTTGGAAGTTCTTTGAGCTCAAGAGGTGGGTCTTTTGGAGACTCCTTATTTGGTTGCTCATTTTTATCCAGAACCATAAAAGTTTGTTCTATGGCGACCTCTTCTTCAACAAAGTGGTCCATCTCTTCACTTGTATCGGGTGGTTCATCTTCATCTTCAATTAGGGGGTCATTATTGCCGAATGGATATTTCATTGAACGCTCAAGATCGACACTTTTTTTAAATGCCCCTAATTGAATAGATAGATTATTGTACTTCCGGGTTTTCAAAGATTCGTGTGTTTTTACAAAAGGTCGTCCCAACACTAGAGGGGCGTCATCAAGGATGACAAATTCGGTTGGGATTACCCTTTGATTGGTTTGGACCAAGACATCCTCAACTATACCGATTGATTTTATTACTTTCCGATTAGATAAAAAAATGGGTATTTGAAGTGGAGAAAAATCACTAATACTTAATTTTTCAAAAATGTAGTTTGGCATTATATTAACACAGTGATCTTTATCAATTGTGACATTACTAATAAAGGAGTTTTGAAAAAAAACATGGAACCGGTGTAATGTTAATTTCAAATGGGTCTTCTTTTATTAGCGAAGTTTGATCATTTGTTAAGTTAATGCTTACCGTTTCGTCAATTTTAGTGTTAGTGTTTAACTCTTTTAAAAACTTATCATGAGTGGGTATTAAACAATGATTTTCGAAAGAAGGTGACAAGAGATTAATTTCTTGAAAATTAGACTCTTCTTGAATTTTAACGTTGTCGGACTCACCTTTTTCGTTGTTTAACTCATGTGTCGGCTTTTCACTTATTTGTTCTTCCATTTTCACATTTTCAACTATCTCTTCTTTATTACAAGTTAACTCTTCCCTTGCGCGGGACTCTTCTTCCCTTGCGCGAGACTCTTTCATGTAACGTTCGATAGTTTTAATGTGTTCTAGTATCTTATCGGTTATTTCGGTGATAGAATAAAGATCGGGATCCTCAAAGCTTGAACCTGGATGTTCGATCCTTTGTTCCTCATAATACTCATATGAAGTAGATGTGACAACCCTCACCAAATCAGGTATCCGTACGAAATAATTACTATTTAATTACCGTGCTTGCTTGAAATTGTGAATAAACTGCTACTTGAATACTGATACATACACATACTTGCATCATACTTTCTCAACTGTCACTCTATTATTTACATACAGAACTTTAGTGACAACCTTGATGCACAAAACCACAGTAGCACAATAAACGGATAACCCAGTAAACGTGCTGACATAGCCAGCACCAGGCAAGTACTGCCTCTAAGGCCTGTATGAGCCGGGAATAGTTTACTACACTAGTAGAGAGTGTAGGGAAATGAGGGTTGTAGAACTGTGTCACTAGGTGATAGTTATAGTGACCGGATGTGCCAAAAATATGATTTAAACACAAATTCTGCACTTTAATATAAAAATTCAGCATTTTAGCTAACTAGTAAAGTGCAAAAACGCGGAAAAATAATACTAGACACTTTCCAAAGTGTCGGGAACTCTTTGTGTCACTAAAAATAATAATAACAACACTTTAAATGCTTATTAAGCACTTTAACGGATTAATATCCAACCGAACAACCGGACTTTACCCGGAACATAAAAATATTGTCATTGACACTATTTTTCTTTTTATCGGCTAGTTAGGGTCCCCGAATACCCTAACACCCGTTGTAAATTACAACACACTAGTGTTTTGGTCAAAAATCACACAAGGATAATGTAACCAAACTTTATGAAAACGGGGTATGATGCTTGGTTAATTATGAAAGTAAAGGATCACTTCTGTGATAAAGATGCAAAGACACGATGATTTATACGAGGAAAAAGCCCTTGATCAATGAATGATCTCCGGCATAAAAAACCTCGGGTGATGGCAACTACCGATCACCAACTTCAATATAACAAAAATATGGTTACAACTTTGGATGATAATGAGCTGAGTACAAGGATCACTGAGTGTCTAAGTGTTTGAGAGTTGTGTCGTATGTCGTGTGTGTTCTTCCGAATGAAGAAGGGTGGTACTTATATGTGTGTAGATGACCTATTTTAGGTAAAATGACTAATTATCAGCTCATTACCCCTTTAGAAATAAAGACAATCTAGCCTAAATTGCTGCCCATAAATCAAGCCTAGTTTCCATATCCTGTGCAACGTCTTTCTTCGATTAAGCTCTTGCCATATTTGTGAAGACGCGTTCCTGGATCATGATGTCTAGAGCATATCCTGCTAGATGTTCCTGCAAAACAATATTGTATTGAGTGGAAGTGGCCGTTAGTATGAGGATCACCATAATTCCCCATGATCCTGATCTTGAAGTTCTGCGGAGGATCACTGTCTGCCAAAGAAACAAGGATCACTGGTTAGGATCATGTGTAAGGATCACCTATAATAAAAATCCAGCCCTAACAATTGCCCCCAAAATATAAGGAGTTAATTGTAAATAGACGAGTTATATTTTGTTTTGATCTTATCTCTAACGGGCGATTCCGGATAACTAGCCGTTACACATGGACTAGCCGTTGTGATAATTACGTCACAGATGTGACAATCCCTGCAAATCATCATTATAAATAGGAGATAGGGTTAGGATCATTCGGTATTTAAATTCGAGGTATCTTCCCTTTATAATCACAACCGAAGACTTGATCAGGTATCCTCTTCTTCTCTCTTTCCCTTCTTCCTTCCCTTTGCTCTGTTTTTTGCTTCTACTCTGTTTCCGTCTTGTCATAAACATGTTGCTCCGGAATTCTCCACACAAGGATTCTAAGAAGGATAGTCCTTTAAAAAGCCAGGGGATTATCAAGGATTCTCCTACGGAGAGGTGTTGTTTTACTGATGTTCACATAGACAGAATTCGTCATTGTTTTCCGGCGAATGCGGTTTTCAAGTCCTTCACACCTACCGCTCTGAGTGATTCTGTTTCGGATACCTGGGTGGCTTTTCCTGCTACTCCATTCACCATAGGGTATTCATATCCTTTTCCATCCTTCACCCAATCCTTCTTTTCTTTAACCGGCATCTCTTATATCCAAGCTATGCCGATGATCTGGAGGGTTCTGTATACCTTCGAAAGGATCATTGAGCAGAGAGGGATTGATCTGGGGATGACGGAGTTGGCCGAGTTTTACGATCTTACCACTTTTGGCTCTTACCGGTATCTGCTGAAACGGAAAGCCGGGGAGGATCACCCTGTCTTCAAGGTCACCAAGAATGATCCTAACTGGAAGCGTCGTTTTTTCTTTGTTAGAAGGGATTCCATCCCGGATGGGAAGGATCTGCCCAAAGAATGGGCCACTCATGGTAGGATAGAGGATCCTCTAAGGATCATTGTCAGCCTTGTCCCATATGATGAGGATCACTAATATCTCTTTTTATTTCTTGTGCAGCTATATCCATTGCTCATCTGAAATTAAGCCCTGCTGCAAAAGAGAGAGTTCTAGCTTTTAAAAAGCTTAATCCTGAAGTCAGAAGTTTCCAGGTCACCGTCCAAGATTCTCAAGAAGTATCCTCTGCATCTGCCACTATGTCAAGTAAGTATCCTTACAGAAAATAAATTATATGTAGGATTGTTTGATTAATAAAGCAACTTATCTTGTTTTTTGATTGTGTAGGTGCCGGAAAGTCTGCCAGGTCTGTCAAATCAGCTTCTAAATTTGGGTTAAGTGATCTTGCCAATGTTACGTCTTCAAAGAAGAAGGCTCCTGCTGCCAGTCCTTCAGCATCAGCTCCCAAAGCGTCTATCCGGGGCAAGGGGAAGAAGAGGAAGACTCCTGAAGATCTACAAGGATTTCCCCTCCTCCGTCAGCAATTCCTTGACTATGTGAATGAGGTAAGGATCACTGCCCCTGTAGGTTATCCGCCTAGCATATCCTGCTTTTCTTGAGGATCATCTGATCCTATGCTTATCTTTTTCTTCTCCTGTTGCAGAAACTTGCCGAGATTGAGACCTATCTTGGCCATGTTGAGGACCAAGAGAGCCAGATTGCTGACCTTCAACAAATGGGCGTGCTTAAGGATCTCAAGATAGGAGATCTTGAGAAGGAACTCCGGGTCATGAAGGCTGAGGCTGCTCAGAGGTTGATTGATATGGATAACGAGAAGCAGGAGATCACCCAAGATGCTAAGGTCTCCGCGGCAATTGCTATGTATAAGATACAACTTCAGATGGCCGAGGAAGCTCAGGATCCTACCTTTGACAAAAGCTCGTGGGATGTTGAAGGTTGGAAGGCAAGGCTGGCAGACCTGGAGGACGAGGATGAGGCTGAGGAGATCCCCATGCTGGAAGGTGGTGACGCTGAGAAGGATCAAGGTGGAGATGCTGGTGGTGATGAAGCAGCGAAGGTGTAGGCTGCAAGATTGGGCAATGATGGAAACTTCTAGACATAGCCGGAGCCCAATTTTTTAAATTTTGATAGTAGTTTGTGGTGTTTGAAACAATTATGGTTTGTAATCTTCGAACAATAGTTTTTAGGGTTAAGGATCCTGGATCCTTCGAACAATGGGTAGGATTGCAAAAGGTGGAGGGATCCTCTGTTTGGGGGATGAAGCCTTTGTGATCCTGCCGCTTTTATTTCCTGCAAAATGCTAAGACCGCATAGACAATGGACACCCTTTGCCAACCCATGTGGACGGGCCACGTTTTGCTGGTAGAAATGTGGGTTGGCAATTTTGACAATCTTTTGAAAGGGTTAATGATCCTTTTGTTTAATAATATAACTTAACTTTTCTGGCTTATCTTGTGTTGTTATCCTTCAATAATCCTCTTATTCCTCAATTGCTGTGTTTGTTAAAATAACAAGAGTTGAAAAAGGTGTTTAATAAACTTAGGATATGATCCTAGATCAAATATCCTCATATTGAAAATTCTCAAAGAGTTTTAGTTCAAGGATCATAGGTTCGGTTGTCAAAGTATAAGGGTTGGTTAGGATAAAGAGTATAATCAAAAATGGTCAAGGGTCATACCTGAGGATCCACGTTAGGATCCTATCCTTCAATCAAGATAATCATAGATAAGACTTTGATAGTTAATAAGGATCAAGGACCCTTAAATGTTTAGACTTCCAGAACCTGAAAAGTGAGATATAACTTGGGACTAAGCCAATGTAAAAGATAAATTAGTAACTGGGGACGTGCCCAAAGGATAACTGAGAATGATCCCAGAGGATCACTGGGGACAAGCCCATAGGATAACTGGGGATGATCCCAGAGGATCACTGGGGACAAGCCCATAGGATAACTGGGGACAAGCCCAAAGGATCGTATGTAAACTGGAGTATGGCCCTTTCTGGCAACTATCCAAACTTAGTGACATGAAAATGTCAAAACCTTAGCTAACGTGAAAACGTTTGAAACCTTAGGAACGGATGTATGGTGCGTCCACCATTATACGTAGGATCCTAAATATAGCCAGTACGATGAGGTTGTCAGCCCCGAAAGTGGGTACTGGTCCCAAAGACGTGAACTATACCAGGATCATCGTGCGCTGCTGGCGGAAACTGGGGATAATCCCAAGGATAACTGGGGTTGTACCCAAGGATCTGTGGTGCTTTTGGAGATCTTTGACGATTTGCTGAAGATACCTGAACTATCATAACTCAAATGGTTTGTGAGTAGAGGATGAAGGATTCATGATCCTTATCCTTAGGCAAAAAGTAAGAAAATGTAATAGTTTTAGGATAAGCATATTACCAGAGTAAGGATCACCGATATCTCCAGGATCCTTCAAGGATTCTTCAATGTAAGGATCACATGCAGGAAGGATCATGTTCACATGAAATATTTCTTTAAGTGAACAGCATTCCAGGCTCTTGGTAACAAGTTTCCTTCCATGGTTAGCAAGCTGTATGCCCCCTTTCCTGCTTCAGCTTCAATCAAGTAGGGACCTTCCCATTTTGGTGCTAGCTTCCCGTCAGCAGGATTGATAGTATTTTGAAATGCTTTTCTCAACACCATATCTCCGACTTGGAACTTCCTTATCCTGACATTCTTGTTGTAGGCACCAGCCATCCTTTGTTGGTAGCTTGCCATCCTTATCCTAGCTAGATCCCTGTTTTCCTCAATAGTATCCAAATCCTGAGCTAGGATTGTAGCATTTTCTTCAGGATCACGAGCACTTGTTCTAGCAGTTGGGATCACCATCTCTGTTGGGATCACTGCTTCTGCCCCAAATACTAAAGAGAAGGGTGTTTGACCGGTGGCATTCTTGGGAGTTGTCCTATCAGCCCATAGCACATAAGGTAACTCTTCTGCCCATTTCCCTTTCTTGGATCCTAGCTTCTTCTTCAGATTGTTGATGGTGATCTTGTTGGATGATTCTGCTTGACCATTGGCTTGTGGGTGAACTGGTGTTGATGTGATCATCTTGATTCCCCAACTGTCACAAAAGTTAGTGGTTCTGCTTCCAATGAATTGGGAGCCATTATCACATACAATTTCAGAGGGAATGCCAAATCTAGTTATAATGTTTCTTTTAATGAAGGATATGACTTCCTTTTCTCTGACTTGAGCGAAGGCTTCAGCTTCTATCCACTTGGAAAAATAGTCAGTCATGGCAAGCATAAATACTTTTCCACCAGGTGCTTTAGGGAGCTTGCCAACTATATCCATTCCCCATCTCATGAATGGCCAAGAGGATGGTATGGGGTGTAGTAATTCAGCTGGTTGGTGAAGGATATTGCTATGTCTTTGGCAAGGATCACACCTCTTAGCATACTCTATAGCATCCCTTTTCATGGTTGGCCAGTAGTATCCTGTTCTAAGGATCCTTGAGAATAATGCCCTGCCCCCAGTGTGGTTTCCACAATCTCCTTCATGGAAGTCCCTCAATACTTCTTCAATTTCAGGATCCTCAATACATCTTAAATATGGTCCTGCAAGGGATCGTTTATATAGCACATTATTCAAGATTGTGAATTGAGATACCTTGATCCTGAAAGCTCTAGGATTTTCTCCCATTGGAATCTCTCCGTTTTGCAAGTATTTCATTATTGGTGGGATCCATGATCCTGAATAAGGTTGAGCTTCTTCACTAGGGATTACTGCAGTATCCTCTACTATTTCCATGGCCACCTGATTTTCAATAGCAGGAGCTAGGATATGGATGATAGGGATACTTATATCTTCTGGAATCTTCAAGGATGATCCTAGGTTGGCCAATGCATCAGCCCCTGTGTTCTCCTCCCTTGGTACCTGTGTCAAGCTGAAAGAAACAAAAGAGAGTGCCAATTCTTTGACTATCTCTAAATATTTGGTTAGTTTTTCACCTTTAACAGCATAGGATCCGTTAAAGTGATTAGTGATTAATAATGAATCTACATATACGTTAAGATACTTTACCCCCATATCCTTAGCGATTTGTAAGTCAGCAATTAGGGCTTCATACTCAGCCTCATTGTTAGTCGCTTGGAACTCACAGGCTATGGAGTGGGGTATTATGTCCCCCTGTGGCGATTTTAGTAGGATCCCTAGCCCTGTGCCTTTGATATTTGAGGATCCGTCAGTGTGTAGGATCCAAGGATCCTTGGTCTCATCCAGCTGCTGGACCTCTAATTCTGCTTCCTTTTGTAGATCACTACTGAAATCAGCCACAAAGTCAGCTAGTGCTTGAGATTTAATGGCTGTTCTTGGTTCGTATCTTATATCATGGGCACTAAGCTTCACTGCCCACTTAGCCATTCTCCCTGACATATCCGGTTTCCTGAGGACATTCTTAATTGGAAAATTAGTTTTAACAACAATAGTATGGGTTTCAAAATAATGCCTTAACTTAGTCGATGCCATGATTAATGCAAGGATAAGTTTTTCGAGGTGTGAGTACCTGGATTCGGCATCAAGTAGACTTTTACTTACATAGTAGATAGGATATTGTGTACCTTCGTGATCCTTAACAAGGACAGCACTTACAGCGGTTGAGGATACCGCTAGATATAAGGATAACACATCTCCTTTTTCCGGTTTTGCTAATGCTGGTGCTGAGGACATATACTCTTTTAGGGCTTGTAAAGCATTCTCATGCTTCTCAGTCCATTCGAACTTCTTATTCTTCCTTAGGATATCGTAAAATTCTCTGCATTTCTCTGAGGATTTCGATATGAATCTGTTCAAAGCTGCTATCCTGCCTGTCAGTCTTTGAACATCCTTGGCATTGGCAGGAGATTTGATATTTATTAATGCTTTGATTTGTTCCGGGCTTGCTTCAATGCCCCTCTGGGTTACCATGTACCCTAAGAACTTTCCTGCCTTAACACCAAAATGGCATTTTGAAGGATTAAGTTTCATGTTGTAACTATCAAGGATATCGAATGCTTCTTCCAAGTCCCTTAGGTGATCCTCAGCTTTCTTTGACTTGACCACCATATCATCTATGTACACCTCCATAGTTTTTCCAATTTGATCCTTGAACATCATATTTACCAGCCTTTGATATGTTGCACCTGCATTTCTTAGTCCAAAAGGCATGGCAATATAACAATATAAACCGGTTGGGGTCATAAAGGCTGTATCCTCTTGGTCAGATGGTTCCATCTGGATTTGTTGGAATCCAGATGATGCATCCATAAAAGTTAACAGTTCATGCCCCGCTGTTGCATCCACCATAGAGTCAATGTGGGGTAATGGGAAAGGATCCTTGGGACATGCCTTATTCAAATCAGTGAAATCGACACATACCCTCCACTTTCCGTTTTTCTTTTGGACAACAACCACATTGGCTAACCATTTTGGATACTTTACCTCTCTGATCATACCTGCTCGAAGTAGTCTCTCTACTTCTTCTTGGATAATGGCATTCCTTTCTGGTGCAAACTGTGACAACCCTCTCAAAACCAGGTATCCGTACGACCTAATTAATTATTAATTATTGCCTAATCACTGTGCTTTACTGAGTTTGCTGATAAACTGCTACTTGATTTCTGATAATTGTACATATCTGCATCATACTTTGATTTCCGTCACTACATTATTTACATGCTGAACCCTAGTGACAAACTTGATGCACAAAAAGCACAGTAGCACTAAACGGATACACAGTGAACATGCTGATGTAGCCAGCATCAGGCAGACACTGCCTCTAAAGGCCTGAATGAGCCAGAATTATTTTATTTCACCCATAGTGTGTGTAAGGATACAAGGGTTGTATGATTACGTCTCTAGGAATAAGATATAGAGATTTGGATGTGCCTAAAACATACTTTAAGCACGAAACACAGCACTTTTATCAACATACTAGCTTCTAGCTAATTAATAAAGTGCCAAAACATGAGAAAATATTCCTGACACTTTGCAGAATAAATTGTGTCGCTGAAAATATTATTTATGACGCTTTAAGAATTACTTAAGCACTTTAACGGATTACTATCCAACCGAACAACCGGACTACACCCGGAACATAAAAATATTGCCAAAATTAATATTGGTACTTTTCTGAGCCAGTTAGGGTCCCTGATTACCCTAACACCCGCTTTTAATGCATTAAACAACTAACGGAGTTAACACATAAAGTTAACCCACTTAACATAACTGAACTGTAACTGAACGATTGGAAACGAACCGGATACCATTACATCCTAATGGAATCGGCCAAGGTGATGTGACACGAGAGTACGTCCTTTATTATATTTAATTAGATTTCGCGAAGACCGAGACAACATTTCTCTATAAATACCCTCACTCTCTCTCACACATAACACACACACACAAGAAAAATCTCTCTCTCTCCCTTGCTCCTCCCTCACGGCCGAACATAGCACCCCCCATCCATCCATTTTTCGGTTCAAGTCTTGCTATTCCAAGCTTGTACAAGTGTCGGTGATCGCATACAACGAAGCTCGGAACAAACGGAAGTTGAAGGACCTCTACCGTTAGCTTTTATCCACGCAGTTTTCGACTAGAATCTTCCCTAGCCCCGAGCTAGAGGTATATTGTTTAAAACTCATTGTTAGTCATGTCTAAAGTGGTTAAAAGGATTTTTGTCGGTTGAATGTCGGTAACCCGCTTAATGAAACTTTAAAGTCTACTAAAATGCGTATATCGTTGGATAAAAGCTCATAACGCGTGTAAATGTCGTAGTATTTGAATATGTTGATTAATATGGCCCGATCTATGATATGGTGGCTCTTATCATCGTTTAACCCAACTTTGTTAAGAACCCGAATCTTGACATACACTACTTGCCAGCGGTTCAAGGGTTAAAAGGTGAAACTCCACCATACGGGAAACATGAACTTGTATAAAAGTGTTTTAACATGAAAAATAGTATTTAAAACGAGCCGATCTACGGATGTACAAGTGGTATATTCGTAGGACCGGGTGTTGAGAAAATCATGTTTTGACAAAATTGGCTAACATATCAACAAATATGATTTTTAGAGTCTACAAGTGTAGAAACGATTATAAAACGAAAGATCCGACAAAATAACCATTTTTACAAAAATTGTCGGGAAGTTGTAAGAAGTAATTTGTTCCAAAAACGGGGTTTTTGCAAGACTAGAGTATTTTATATAGAGATCCACTAAATATAACGAGATCTACACAGTAGTTTTAGAAAAACTACAAGTTCATGTAATAATGCAATTTTACTAACTAGTCTTCTAGTTGAAGTGTTGGAAATTTGTTTAATATGTTGAAAATTGATTCGGTTGATTTGATAAATTGTTGAGATGATTTTGTAAAAGAAAATGATACGCTTGAAAGCGTGGCCACCTCCAGTTACAGGGGAAACTCTGGCGAAATTTTCTAAAAATCTAACACTTAGAATTATTTACAAGTGTTAGACTACTTGACATGTTTTCAAAATGTATTTCGCCACAACTTTATTTATAAATAATCGGAGGTGGGATTTTCACAAGAATAAGCGTGATAAATATATATATTCGGTAAATATATTTTGTCATCACACTGTTTATGAAAACTTTGTGAAAATGTATAAATATTATTTTTAGAGTAAAAATAATATTTACAAACCTTGTCGAGCCCGAAATAATACAGACGCTTATACGTCAAGAATATAAGTTACAACGGTAATTATCATTACCACTTAATCGCCAAAACATAACTTACGCTTTATTCGGAAATACTCATAAGCGCGTGTGTTGTCAATATATTATTTTGGGAAAATATTATGTGGAAAAGGAAATATATTGTTTTTGAGAAAAATAAATATATTTTGGAATTAGGAATAAAATATATTAAGTGGGACTTAATAAAATGATAAAATTACACATGTATTAATTCCCCCATCCTTGGGAAGGAGAATACGTTATCAAGTATACACACGGAGCGGTTGTCTAACCGTTTCCCAAAAATATAAACTATGAAGCTAAAGCACGGCCATCCGTCTAATAGAATTAGCACATGTAGGTCGTTGCGCAGCACCTGGATATTTGGATTACTTGATATTGTGACGCATTCACTGTGAGTTCATGTCCCCCTTTTCTCTTAACTGTTTTCAGTTTTATAAACTGCGGGGGTGAAATACATGTTACAATGATTATGGATATGTTATACATGGTATGGTTAGCATAAGGAGGGTTATTACTTAGATCATGTGAGTGGGTAGGCAGAAACTTGAGGCCATTAATCCTCGTTGAGGACCGAGGGACAGGAGCGGTAGATCTATCTGGGTGTAGCGAGCCCAGCCCCAGGTCCAGCTGAACGGACCTCGGGGTGACTTAGTGCCCGACGCATAAATCCGCTAGGTTTGAGTCATCCCTACTTGCACTTCACACATATCAGTGGACTTGCAACCCATTGGTGATCTCTTTTATTTCCTTATTTGCTACATACCAGGGTTTTTGATAAAGATAAAGGTTTATTTACTCATTTTCGCATGAACTCGCTCAACATTATTGTTGATTTTTCAACTTACATGTATTTCAGGGAATTAAGGATCTGGCACGGTTTAGCAGGATTTCCCGCTGCATTTAGATTCAGAGTCATCCGGGTTCAAGGTTTATGGCTCTTTCCTGGACAAGCCATAGCCTCTGAACCATGTTTATTTATGTTGCATTATGGTAGTGGTTGTACTGTTAAGACAAGTAATGGTTGTTGGGTGTTTACCCGTTTAGACAATGTTTGACAATTTTATTTTCAATGGATGACTTTGCATGATTTTAAATTCATATAGCTTGTTATGGTTAAGCTATGGTATTAAGAAGTCACACCAAATTAACCACGCTTCCGCAAAGCCAGGGTGTGACAGCTTGGTATCAGAGCTCTGATCATAGCGAACTAGGATTCCTTCTCGAGTCTAGACTATGATCACTAGGGCTCTCACGAAAACATTTTTACTGCATACCACTTAAGTCCAGATCCAAAACGTTTTTACAAACAAATGTTGAGCACATTTCATTTATTCATTATTAGGCTCAGTCCTGAAGACTGAGGCTCGGTCTTGGAGGCCGAGGCTCGATCTTAGAGATCGAGGTAGATGTTATTTATGTTAGGCTCAGTCTTGGAGGCTGAGGCTCGGTCTTGGAGGCCGAGGCTCGATCTTAGAGATCGAGGTAGATGTTTGTTGTTTTAGGCTCAGTCTTGGAGGCTGAGGCTCGGTCTTGGAGGCCGAGGCTCGATCTAAGAGGTCGAGGTGGATGATAGAGCAGTCTTAGAGACTGGGAGGAATTTGGCTAGTGGGACTAGGAATGTCAGTCTAGGAGACTGGGAGGCTAGTGGGACTAGGAGAATTATTTGATTGATTATTGTTGACTTACATGTTTATATGAATATATGATTGATTATTATACGTATGTGTGTTTGTGTTACAAACGTCATGCTTTCACCATGTACTAGAAGGATGGGCACTACGAACCCCATGGCCATAGTGTCAGACGACATAGTTGCAGCGGAGCACGAGGTGTACATTTCCGATACTACCGGCATAGACGACTTTCAGCCCCTTTTGCGCCGCCTAATGTCGTAGCAGTGCCTACTGATGGCCATCTTGTTGGGAATTTGCCACTCGTGGTGATCCCTGTTCCTGTACCCCTTGCCGCTTATCCTGTAGTTGATATGCCCCCCCGACGTGGCCTCTGATGACGATAGCGATCTACTAGTGGAGGACCCATTCGAGGGCGAGGCCCTATTGCTGCTGGTATCAACCTACTGCTTGCGGACGCTCCTGCAGGGGAGACTTATGCCCATTTCCCTGTCCCAGTTCCTGACATTAGCCTACTCCGTGATGGTTGATCCAGCTGATTTTGAGATGGAGTTTGTTGATCTGGAGCCAGCCGTGGCCCCTGAGCCAGGCGTTGCTCCTAACACCGCATTGGAGCATGACCCTGTTCATGCCAATGCACCCGCCGTTGCTCCTTGATTGATCATCTGCTTGGACGAGAAAAAAATTTGGGGTAACTGTGCAAGACAATTTATTATTACGGGGGCCCACGTAATAACGACTTGTAGTGCACAGAAATCCTGGTTGACTCTGCGGGTCAAGCTAATGAAAACCAATATAGCAGGAAATAACTCGAACACGAATGACCAAGGCGATGAAGCCTCGAATTCATTCTACTTCAAGCAACAAGCCATTGGCAAGTCTATGTGGAGGCTCAGAAAATTTATTTCCCCACCCATACATTGAGTATATTTATGTGTAAAATTGGGTGAGTGCATGATGGCTTACGGTGCTATGTATCTCATAGACAATTGGAAAGTTGTCTAACCCACTTCATGCCATTCCGGCAGAAGAGAATGCCACCCAGGCGTGACACAAACACCAGTATGTTGCCAAGGATAGGAGCCGAGCTGCAAAAACGCAACTCACAGGCAATTGCACGACATGAAGCTCTCCGCCTTTAGCACGGCAATGGCACTATTGGAAATAATCCCTAGCTGACCGCACCTATAAGCAGTTCCAAAACTGCAAGCCTTTGAACTTCGACGAAACAGAAAGCGCCATTGCATTTGTTCGTTGGCCCGAAAAGATTGACTCCATTCTAAGAATGACTAACGGTTCGCCCCAACAGAGTGTCACCCTTACCTCGGAGTCATTTCTGGATGGCACACTGTCAAGGTAGGACCCTCAGGTTCAGGCCCTTAGCACAGATGCTGCTTATGCACTGAGTTGGGACGAGCTCAAGGGAATGATTGAGAAGAAATGTTGTTCTAGGACTGGAACCCAGAAGCTTAAGGTGAAGTTCTGGAATTTGAAAATGGACAGACCAGAGAGTTCTTAAAATGGCCAGCAATCGCACGACTTGCCTAGGGTCGTCCCCTACTAAGTCACTATTGTTGTATGACACAGTTATGTACGTGTAAGCTTTACATTGTGGTCTCGATTTGTGGTAATGCAATCGCAGCATTCTCATCATTTGTGATCTCTGATCTATGGTTTATGATCTATGACATGAGATTTTATGTGACTAATTTATTGATAAACTGAGATGTTATGTGCTGATTATTGTTGAATACATACGTACATTTTATCTGCTGCGACCTAACCTATGCGAAACATCTTTTAGAAGATGCCACCAAGACGCGAAATGCGCATACCCACCAACGAGGCGGAACTTCAGGAAATCATTGCTGCAGTCATCGCACAATACGAGGCCCATCACTCCGAGCGCAACGGAGGTACCTCGGAAGATAACGGTTGTCCCTACTGGCACTTCCTCAACTACAAGCCTCCGAAGTTCGACGGCACTAGAGGTGCCATAGCTTTTGTGAAATGGATTGAAAGTATGGATTCCATCTTTCGAATGAGTGGTTGTACGCCAGAACAACAAGTCCTATACGTTTCTGAGTTGTTTCAAGATGGGGCTCGACTATGGTGGTACCTTCAGGTTCAAATGAAGGGCGAAACCGCAGCATATGCATTATCATGGGATGAACTGAAGGGAATGATGCATGAGAAGTATTGCTCCAAAGAGGAAACCCAGAAGTTGGAAGGGGAATTCCAGAGCCTGATAATGGAAGGTCCAAAAATGTTGGGATACATGCAAAGACTTCATGACTTGGCACGAGTTATTCCCCACTTAGCGGAACCAGAAATGAGGAAATTGGGACAGTTCATTTGGGAACTGGCACCACAAGTCATGAGCTTAATGGCAGCATCTACGCCACCAACAACTATTGCTGCAAGCAAGATGGGTTTGGCACTCGTTACGGAAGCCATTAGACTAGAAAAACTTGCAAACCCTGATAGGGAGACTCAGGTAGAGTCATCTGGAAAGAACAAAAGGAAGCTTACCGAAGATACCCGAACGAATAATGAGGATCAAAGATCTATTCGAGGTTGTTTTGACTGCGGAGACAAAGGGCATTTCAAGAAAGATTGCCCTAACAACAGACAGGCCAATGATAAGATTTACTTAGAAACTAAATCAAGACGTGCTGGGTGCAAGTATCACCATGTATGTGGATGTCGGAAGCCTAGGTGCGGGAGGAAAAGGCACAACAAGGATGGTTGTGGGATGAAGAGTCCCAATCAAGAAGGAAATCGTAACAACGCTCAAGGTGGAAGCAGGAAAGGAAATGGCCAAGTGCTAGGATGCTTCCATTGTGGGGACATTGGACATCTTAAGAGAGAATGCCCGGAATTGAAACAAGGCCGTGAGAGAACACCCAGCATCGGAGTTTGTGAAGCATGCCAGGATCCAGGCATGATTACTGGTACGTTCTTTAGCAACCAAAACCTTTGCATCTATTCTATCTAATACTGGCGCCGATTATAGCTTCGTATCATTAGAATTTAAGAATATGCTTGGTTTAGCCGCTAGTAAGTTAGATATTCCATACTCGATCGAATTAGCAAAAGGGAAGTTAGTAGAAGCTAACGAGGTGATTCGAGGTTGCGTGATAGAGTTGGGAGAACGTGAGTTTGCTCTCGATCTACTACCAGTCCAGTTGGGGAGCTTCGACGTGGTAGTAGGGATGGATTGGTTATCGAGTAACAAAGCGGAGATAGTTTGTCACGAGGAGATTATTCGTATCCCGACCGATGATGGTGAGACCATTGTTGTTCATGGAGAGAAGCGTGAGACGCCGTTAAGGATGATTAGCTGCCTGAAAGCGAGAAGGTGTTTGCAGAAAGGATGTGTTGCTTTTCTAGCACCCATTGTGGATAAGAAGGCTGCTGAGCCGAAGATCGAAGACATCCCTGTCGTGAGGGAATACCCAGAAGTCTTTCCAGAAGACTTGCCTGGCTTGCCACCTCAGAGACAAGTAGAGTTCCACATTGACTTAGTTCCAGGCGCCGCGCCTGTGGCTAAGGCACCCTACAGACTTGCTCCGTCTGAGATGCAAGAACTGTCGACACAACTTCAAGAGTTGTTAGACAAGGGTTTTATTCGACCAAGCTTCTCACCTTGGGGAGCTCCAGTTTTGTTTGTGAAGAAGAAAGACGGCAGTTTCCGTATGTGCATTGACTACAGAGAGTATTACGAAGACAGCCTTCAGAACTCGATATGGACACTACGAGTTCCTCGTTATGCCGTTTGGGTTGACAAACGCACTTGCTGTGTTCATGGACTTGATGAACCGAGTTTGTAAGCCATACCTGGATAAGTTCGTGATTGTATTCATCGACGACATCTTGATTTATTCAAAGACGAAGGCTGAGCACGAGCAACATCTTAGAGCTATTCTAGAGTTGCTGAAGAAGGAACAGTTGTACGCCAAGTTCTCTAAGTGTGAGTTTTGGCTAAGAGAAGTGCAATTCCTTGGGCACGTGGTGAATGGAGATAGAATCCACGTGGACCCCACCAAGATCGAGGCGATCAAAGATTGGGAAACGCCAAAGACGCCAACCGAGATCCGGCAATTCTTGGGTTTGGCTGGCTATTATCGAAAGATTTATTGAGGATTTTTCAAAGATCGCTCAACCATTGACGCTCCTCACGCAAAAGGATAAAAAGTTTGATTGGGGAATCAAACAGGATGAAGCATTTCAGTTGTTGAAGGATAAGCTTTGCAACGCGCCAATCTTAGCTCTACCGGAAGGTACCGACGATTTTGTGGTATACTGCGACGCTTCACGTCAAGGATTGGGTTGTGTGTTGATGCAACGTCAAAAGGTTATCGCCTACGCATCACGCCAACTGAAGGTGCATGAAAAGAACTATACCACGCATGATTTGGAGCTAGGCGCAGTGGTTTTTGCTTTGAAGATTTGGAGACACTACCTTTACGGTACGAAGTGTACGATCTTTACAGATCACAAAAGCCTCCAGCATATATTCAACCAGAAGGAGTTGAATATGAGGCAAAGGCGATGGGTTGAGCTGTTGAACGATTACGACTGCGAGATCAAGTATCATCCGGGGAAGGCGAATGTGGTCGCCAATGCCCTAAGTCGCAAGGAGAGAATCAAGCCCATAAGGGTTAGGGCTATGGAAATGATTATCCAAACCGATCTTTCCTCGCGCATTCGAGCAGCGCAAAAAGAAGCTCTCAAGGAGGGAAACCTTGAGAAAGAATATCTCCGTGGGATGGAGAAGATATTGGTTCCAAACAAGGAAGGAACGTTATGTTTTGAGAAAAGGATTTGGGTTCCTTTATTTGGTGATTTAAGAGAAGTTATTTTTGATGAAGCTCACAAGTCACGGTACTCTATCCACCCGGGAGCGGATAAGATGTACCAAGATCTTAAGGATTATTATTGGTGGCCTAGGATGAAAGGCGATGTTGCTATCTACGTGAGCCAATGTTTGACTTGCGCTAAGGTTAAGGCAGAATACCAGAAGCCTTCGGGACTTCTGCAGCAACCAAAAATTCCCCAATGGAAGTGGGAAGAAATATCCATGGATTTTGTTACAAAGTTGCCAAGAACGCCTAAGGGCCATGACACTATCTGGGTGATAGTGGATCGCTTGACGAAATCAGCACACTTCTTGCCGATCCGCGAAAAGGATCATACAAGCAAATTGGCTGAAATTTACATGAGAGAAATTGTCACTCGCCATGGAGTACCTCTCTCGATTATATCCGATAGAGATGGAAGGTTCGTATCGAGGATATGGCAATCCTTCCAGGAAGCTTTTGGCTCGAAGCTGAATATGAGCACCGCGTTTCACCCGCAGACCGACGGCCAAAGTGAGCGGACGATTCAGACGTTGGAAGACATGTTAAGAGCATGTGTGATGGATTTAGGCGGTAGCTGGGATAAGCATTTACCCCTGGTTGAGTTTTCATACAACAACAGCTACCACACCAGTAGTGGTGTCGCGCCTTTTGAAGCCCTATACGGACGCAAGTATCGAGCACCACTATGTTGGACTGACGCAGGTGATAGGCAGCTTGCCGGTCCCGAAATCGTCCAAGAGACGACAGACAAGATTGCGCAGATTCTGAAACGCATCGAAGCCGCTCGCCACAGACAAAAGGCCTACGCGGATCCAAACCGAAAACATGTGGATTTTCAAGTTGGAGAGATGGTGTTATTAAAGGTAGCACCCTGGAAAGGGGTGGCACGCTTTGGGAAGCGTGGGAAGTTAAATCCACGCTACATTGGTCCTTTCAGAATTCTAGAAAGAATTGGAACCGTAACATACAAGTTGGACCTACCTGCTGAACTAAACGGTGTTCACGATACATTTCATGTATCCAATTTAAAGAAAAGTCCAACTCAAATTGACGTTACCATTCCCATCGACGGGATTCATGTTGACGACACGCTCCACTTCGTAGAAGCACCTGTCGAGGTCACAGATTGGAAAGTTAACAGGACCCGCCGGAGCAGTGTCAAACTCGTCAAGGTTCGCTGGAATGCCAGGCATGGTCCTGAATACACCTGGGAGCGTGAGGACCGGATGAAAGAGAAATACCCCCACTTATTTTCCTAAGTTCTGCTTGTAACTTAAATTTCGGGACGAAATTTATTTAACGGGGGGAGAATGTGACAACCCTCTCAAAACCAGGTATCCGTACGACCTAATTAATTATTAATTATTGCCTAATCACTGTGCTTTACTGAGTTTGCTGATAAACTGCTACTTGATTTCTGATAATTGTACATATCTGCATCATACTTTGATTTCCGTCACTACATTATTTACATGCTGAACCCTAGTGACAAACTTGATGCACAAAAAGCACAGTAGCACTAAACGGATACACAGTGAACATGCTGATGTAGCCAGCATCAGGCAGACACTGCCTCTAAAGGCCTGAATGAGCCAGAATTATTTTATTTCACCCATAGTGTGTGTAAGGATACAAGGGTTGTATGATTACGTCTCTAGGAATAAGATATAGAGATTTGGATGTGCCTAAAACATACTTTAAGCACGAAACACAGCACTTTTATCAACATACTAGCTTCTAGCTAATTAATAAAGTGCCAAAACATGAGAAAATATTCCTGACACTTTGGAGAATAAATTGTGTCGCTGAAAATATTATTTATGACGCTTTAAGAATTACTTAAGCACTTTAACGGATTACTATCCAACCGAACAACCGGACTACACCCGGAACATAAAAATATTGCCAAAATTAATATTGGTACTTTTCTGAGCCAGTTAGGGTCCCTGATTACCCTAACACCCGCTTTTAATGCATTAAACAACTAACGGAGTTAACACATAAAGTTAACCCACTTAACATAACTGAACTGTAACTGAACGATTGGAAACGAACCGGATACCATTACATCCTAATGGAATCGGCCAAGGTGATGTGACACGAGAGTACGTCCTTTATTATATTTAATTAGATTTCGCGAAGACCGAGACAACATTTCTCTATAAATACCCTCACTCTCTCTCACACATAACACACACACACAAGAAAAATCTCTCTCTCTCCCTTGCTCCTCCCTCACGGCCGAACATAGCACCCCCCATCCATCCATTTTTCGGTTCAAGTCTTGCTATTCCAAGCTTGTACAAGTGTCGGTGATCGCATACAACGAAGCTCGGAACAAACGGAAGTTGAAGGACCTCTACCGTTAGCTTTTATCCACGCAGTTTTCGACTAGAATCTTCCCTAGCCCCGAGCTAGAGGTATATTGTTTAAAACTCATTGTTAGTCATGTCTAAAGTGGTTAAAAGGATTTTTGTCGGTTGAATGTCGGTAACCCGCTTAATGAAACTTTAAAGTCTACTAAAATGCGTATATCGTTGGATAAAAGCTCATAACGCGTGTAAATGTCGTAGTATTTGAATATGTTGATTAATATGGCCCGATCTATGATATGGTGGCTCTTATCATCGTTTAACCCAACTTTGTTAAGATCCCGAATCTTGACATACACTACTTGCCAGCGGTTCAAGGGTTAAAAGGTGAAACTCCACCATACGGGAAACATGAACTTGTATAAAAGTGTTTTAACATGAAAAATAGTATTTAAAACGAGCCGATCTACGGATGTACAAGTGGTATATTCGTAGGACCGGGTGTTGAGAAAATCATGTTTTGACAAAATTGGCTAACATATCAACAAATATGATTTTTAGAGTCTACAAGTGTAGAAACGATTATAAAACGAAAGATCCGACAAAATAACCATTTTTACAAAAATTGTCGGGAAGTTGTAAGAAGTAATTTGTTCCAAAAACGGGGTTTTTGCAAGACTAGAGTATTTTATATAGAGATCCACTAAATATAACGAGATCTACACAGTAGTTTTAGAAAAACTACAAGTTCATGTAATAATGCAATTTTACTAACTAGTCTTCTAGTTGAAGTGTTGGAAATTTGTTTAATATGTTGAAAATTGATTCGGTTGATTTGATAAATTGTTGAGATGATTTTGTAAAAGAAAATGATACGCTTGAAAGCGTGGCCACCTCCAGTTACAGGGGAAACTCTGGCGAAATTTTCTAAAAATCTAACACTTAGAATTATTTACAAGTGTTAGACTACTTGACATGTTTTCAAAATGTATTTCGCCACAACTTTATTTATAAATAATCGGAGGTGGGATTTTCACAAGAATAAGCGTGATAAATATATATATTCGGTAAATATATTTTGTCATCACACTGTTTATGAAAACTTTGTGAAAATGTATAAATATTATTTTTAGAGTAAAAATAATATTTACAAACCTTGTCGAGCCCGAAATAATACAGACGCTTATACGTCAAGAATATAAGTTACAACGGTAATTATCATTACCACTTAATCGCCAAAACATAACTTACGCTTTATTCGGAAATACTCATAAGCGCGTGTGTTGTCAATATATTATTTTGGGAAAATATTATGTGGAAAAGGAAATATATTGTTTTTGAGAAAAATAAATATATTTTGGAATTAGGAATAAAATATATTAAGTGGGACTTAATAAAATGATAAAATTACACATGTATTAATTCCCCCATCCTTGGGAAGGAGAATACGTTATCAAGTATACACACGGAGCGGTTGTCTAACCGTTTCCCAAAAATATAAACTATGAAGCTAAAGCACGGCCATCCGTCTAATAGAATTAGCACATGTAGGTCGTTGCGCAGCACCTGGATATTTGGATTACTTGATATTGTGACGCATTCACTGTGAGTTCATGTCCCCCTTTTCTCTTAACTGTTTTCAGTTTTATAAACTGCGGGGGTGAAATACATGTTACAATGATTATGGATATGTTATACATGGTATGGTTAGCATAAGGAGGGTTATTACTTAGATCATGTGAGTGGGTAGGCAGAAACTTGAGGCCATTAATCCTCGTTGAGGACCGAGGGACAGGAGCGGTAGATCTATCTGGGTGTAGCGAGCCCAGCCCCAGGTCCAGCTGAACGGACCTCGGGGTGACTTAGTGCCCGACGCATAAATCCGCTAGGTTTGAGTCATCCCTACTTGCACTTCACACATATCAGTGGACTTGCAACCCATTGGTGATCTCTTTTATTTCCTTATTTGCTACATACCAGGGTTTTTGATAAAGATAAAGGTTTATTTACTCATTTTCGCATGAACTCGCTCAACATTATTGTTGATTTTTCAACTTACATGTATTTCAGGGAATTAAGGATCTGGCACGGTTTAGCAGGATTTCCCGCTGCATTTAGATTCAGAGTCATCCGGGTTCAAGGTTTATGGCTCTTTCCTGGACAAGCCATAGCCTCTGAACCATGTTTATTTATGTTGCATTATGGTAGTGGTTGTACTGTTAAGACAAGTAATGGTTGTTGGGTGTTTACCCGTTTAGACAATGTTTGACAATTTTATTTTCAATGGATGACTTTGCATGATTTTAAATTCATATAGCTTGTTATGGTTAAGCTATGGTATTAAGAAGTCACACCAAATTAACCACGCTTCCGCAAAGCCAGGGTGTGACACAAACTTCCTCCTTTTTTGATGGATTGGCTTGATAGACCTGTCAATGCCAAGTTTGTGAGTAATAATATCCTTAGATATACCTGTCATATCTTCATGTTTCCAAGCAAAGGTAGATTTTCTTCTTTTGAGGAAGGATATCATGTCTTCTTTCATGTTGCCAAGGATCCCTGATCCGATATAGATTTTTGATTCAGGATCACTAGGATCCAAGAGGATTTCATCTACATCTTGTTCCCTTGCCTCCAAGACATTCCTTGGAGGATACTGTAATTGCTATTGTTCCCTTGGCTTCGAGGTTGGCTTCATAGATGAGGTATAACAATCCTTAGCCTCTTGCTGATCACTGTCGATCTTGATTATCCCCCATGGGCTAGGGAGCTTCACACATTGATGGTAGGTAGATGGAACTGCTTTCATGTCATGTATCCAAGGCCTGCCAAGGATAACGTTGCAACAGGATAAACAGTCAATAATACAAAATTTTTGGTAATTATGTAATCCTTCCACGTAGATTGGGAGTTTGATGTCCCCCAGAGTTTTCTTCGTTTCCCCACTGAATCCAACAAGCACGGAGGATCTTGGTATGATGTCTGATTCTGGAATTCCCATCTTCTTCAAGACATCAAGCTGGATAATGTTCACTGAGCTCCCTCCGTCAATAAGGATCCTGCGGACAAAATGATTAGAGATAAAGAGAGTGATAACTAAGCTATCATGGTGAGGATCCTGAACGTTAATGCGATCATCCTCATCAAATGTTATCATCTTCCCTTCTGAGACACTTGAGGTTCTAATAGGCCTTTCTCCATTATCCATTTTTGATTCTTTTGCATGTCTTTTGGCCGCTGAAAAGGATGTACCACAAATGTCTGATCCTCCGGATATGAAGTTAATCACTTGTGCGTTTGCCGGAGGTGCTGGAGCCTTTTCAGGGATCCTTTCAGGATCCTGGGTCCTTTGCTTTTTTCTCCCCAACAATTCTTTTAGATGCCCCTTGCTTAGCAGGTATCCAATTTCTTTTCTTAAGGCTATGCAATCTTCAGTTAGATGCCCGAAATCCTCATGGTATGCACACCATTTGGACTTATCCTTAGTCCCGGATGGTTTATCATTCTTCCTGGGCCATCTGGCTTTTTCGCCTAGGTTCTGCATTGCAAGGATCAGTTCATGATTATCAACCGAAAAACAATATTCTGAGATTGGAGGATATTCTTCATCATCCTCTTCTTGGTCAACAGCATGCACATTTTTGTTCTCGTTTCTATGGTAGGATTTGAACTTGTTGCTTTTGAAGGAGGATCCTTGCTTATCTTGTTTTGAGGATCCTACTTGTCTTTCCTGGATCCTCTTGTCGTCCTCTAGCCGGATAAACCTGAGTGCTCGAGTTCTTACTTCATCTAAATTCCTGCATGGTGTCATAACAAGATCATCATAGAATAATGAATCCTTAAGCAGTCCCATTTTGAAGGCTTCAACAGCCGTAGCCATATCCAAGTTGGGAATGTCCAAGGATTCTTTACTAAATTTAGTTATATAATCCCTTAATGATTCGTTATGATTTTGAGTTATCCTGTACAAATCACTAGTTAATTTTTCAAATTTTCTACTACAAGAGAATTGGTTATTGAATAAATTAACTAAATTGGCAAATGAAGTAATAGAATAAGGGGGAAGACTTAGCAGCCACTTAAGAGCTGATCCAGTAAGAGTAGATCCAAATCCTTTACATAGGCATGCTTCCTTCAATTTTTCTGGGATAGGATTGATCTCCATCCTCTCCCTGTATTGTGCTATATGCTCCTCCGGATCCGTTGTGCCATCATACAACTTCATGGTAGGGATATGGAACCTTTTGGGTACCTCTGCGTCACAAATTGGTGGTGCAAAACGAGATACCTTGTGGCTTCCATCTGCAATCTCTGGGATAGGCTTGACTACCCCTGGAACACTTGAGATCATGTCCTTTAGTTTCTGTAATTCCCTGGCCACAGCATGATTGGTACCTGTATCCTGCATGAATCCAAGGTTAGTAGTAGGATAATTATTTAAAGTGTTACCTCCCATTGGGTTCAAGTTAGGGAATCCATATTGCTGGGATTCTGGAATAACGGAGGGACCAGTGGAAGCAATGGTCTGCATTGGAATGAAGTCCCCTTGATGGACATCTAGACTTCCTGTTTGCAAACTTTTTAGGGATCCTGGCATCTGTAAGGATCCTGGTATCTGGGATGATCCTGGAACGAAGGAGGATCCTTGAACCTGGGATGATCCTGGAACAAAGGAGGATCCTTGAACCTGGGATGATCCTGGAACAAAGGAGGATCCTTGAACCTGGGATGATCCTGGAACAAAGTAGGATCCTGGAAACTGCTGTGTCTCCGGATAGGCTCCCGAATTCCTGAAGGATCCCATGTACTGAGGATAGGATCCTACGGGCTGAAAATGTGAGCCTGATGTCTGAGTCATTGCTGCCGAGTTGAGATGTGATCCTCTTGACTCCCCTATAATTTGCACGTCCGGGATCCCTGATGGCTGGGAAGTGATCATTGGAGTATCAAAGCTCAAGGATTTGGGCATCAGTGGAGAATGATCCTCTGTCGCTTTCTTTTGTCTTTTGAGATCTCCAATTTCCCTGAGGATCCTTTCGTTAGTTTCATCTTGCCGCTGCATACGATCCTTCATCTGCAAAATTAAAGCAAATACATCACTAGTACTGGGAATAGAAGAATTCATAGCAGAAGAAGATAGAGGTTTAGAGGAAGTGGGAGTTGATCTCTTCTCAGTATTTCTCTGAGATCCTGCCGGTGGAGGAGGCAAGGTGATCTGTGATGGAGTGACCGCAGACATCGCTGTGGACGTGTTCTTCAATGATGAAGCCATGTAACTCTCTGAAATGATTTCGAACAAAAGATTTTCTTATGAATGAAGCACCAATTGCCCCACGGTGGGCGCCAAACTGTTTTGGTCAAAAATCACACAAGGATAATGTAACCAAACTTTATGAAAACGGGGTATGATGCTTGGTTAATTATGAAAGTAAAGGATCACTTCTGTGATAAAGATGCAAAGACACGATGATTTATACGAGGAAAAAGCCCTTGATCAATGAATGATCTCCGGCATAAAAAACCTCGGGTGATGGCAACTACCGATCACCAACTTCAATATAACAAAAATATGGTTACAACTTTGGATGATAATGAGCTGAGTACAAGGATCACTGAGTGTCTAAGTGTTTGAGAGTTGTGTCGTATGTCGTGTGTGTTCTTCCGAATGAAGAAGGGTGGTACTTATATGTGTGTAGATGACCTATTTTAGGTAAAATGACTAATTATCAGCTCATTACCCCTTTAGAAATAAAGACAATCTAGCCTAAATTGCTGCCCATAAATCAAGCCTAGTTTCCATATCCTGTGCAACGTCTTTCTTCGATTAAGCTCTTGCCATATTTGTGAAGACGCGTTCCTGGATCATGATGTCTAGAGCATATCCTGCTAGATGTTCCTGCAAAACAATATTGTATTGAGTGGAAGTGGCCGTTAGTATGAGGATCACCATAATTCCCCATGATCCTGATCTTGAAGTTCTGCGGAGGATCACTGTCTGCCAAAGAAACAAGGATCACTGGTTAGGATCATGTGTAAGGATCACCTATAATAAAAATCCAGCCCTAACAACTAGTAACTAACTGTAAATATCTAACTAACTAACTAGACTACTTAACTTATTAGTTGAAAATCAACCATGTTAACCCCCCCCCCCAACGATTGTTTTACCATGTGGGAACATACCACAAATTCTTTTGATTATAATAATCCATGTGCTTAGAATCAAGTTGACATATAATCCATTGGTTAGTCATGATGAATGGGTTATAAATAAGTCTCTAGGATCATAAACATTTCACAAACCACATAACAAGAATTCACTCCTCTCTTTCCATCCTTGAACTTACGGCCGAGAACCAAGACCCACCCACCATCTTTTTTTTTATTTCCATCTTGCACTTTAATATACAACCAAGGGTGAAGGATCACATACAAGGAGACCCGGTGCTTACGGATTGCCAAGGACCTCACCACAACGCTATTAACCACCCATTTTTCGTCTAGTTTCTTCCCTAGCCTCGAGCTAGTAGTAAGTGACTCTAAACGCCTTCTTGATCTATTCTAAAGTGGTTAATAAGAGTTTTGTCGGTTGAAACCATGAACATATAAGATCACCAACTAAAAGTCTTGTAAGATGATGAACAAAATGGTTAAAGAATGAATATTGGTGTAAAACTTATGAAACTAGTTTTGTTATGATTATTTTATACTGTTTGATGCTAGTAGTAGTTCGGATCGTCATCTAACCCGGCTAGAGCATGTTCATGGAACATGACCTAGTGTATGTTAAAGTATGGAAAGTGATTAGATGATGAACACTACTACATATGAACATGAACTTGTGTAAAAGTGATTTTTCTTGTAAAATGAAGTTCTAAACTAGTAGATCTAAAGATCTACAAGTGGTATTTTCAAAGAACCAAGTGTAAGATAAAATCATATTTTTAAGCCGGATCTTTCATAAACTAAAGGTGATTTTGTGAACACACAAGTGTGTAGACACTTGTGTAACAAAAGGTTTTAACAAAGAATTATTTTTGTAATGTTTGACTAGAAGTTGTAAAAATGTATTTTCTTCAAGAATAAAGATCACAAGAAACCGACTTTATTTATAAAGATAGAAAGATCTACTACAAATATTGGAAGGTTACTACACACTTTTACATAACCCACAAGTTCATGTGTTTGCGATTTACGTATATTTTTGAGCCAGTTTGATGTTGAAACATTGTTTGTTGATGTTGGGAACATTGTTGTTTGAATTTATAAAAGAAAATGATACGCTTGAAAGCGTGGCCACCTCCAGTTACAGAGGAAACTCTGGCGAAATTTTTCCAGAAAATGACACTTAGAATTATTTTCATGGCAAGTGCTTAAAAATATCTTTTTAACTTGTTTTCCAAATAAATTTCGCCTTGATTTTTATTACAAAACTTCTAAGCGTCGGAGGTGGAATTTTCACAAAAAAATAAAACTTACTAAAATATATATATATTTAGAATATATATTTTCCATAACCGCACTTGTGCGATTTTTATGATTATTTTGCGAACTATACAAATATTATTTTTAGGGTAAAAATAATATTACTGAATATTAACGACTCCAAAATAATTCTAACGCCTCCACAATAAATATTTAAGTTACACCGGTATTATTAATACCACCCGATCTTTATCCGTAACTTACGTAATTTCGGAAAATACTATTGAACGCGTATTTTGATAAAAGTATTATTTTGGAAAATTATATAAAATAAAATATAATATCTTTGGGAAAAATATTTATATTTTTGAAGTAAAGTATTTTGGATAAATGAAATAAAATATATTTTATTAAGTGAGACTTAATAACATATTTCGAAGTTATACGAACGCACATGTATTAAAACCCCTATCCTTGGGAAGGAATGTATTACCAAATAATTACGAAGTGTAAACACGAAATAGTTGCCAAACTATTTCCCAAAGACATTAACCTTAAACTAAGGCACGGGCGTCCGTCTAATAGAAGTTAGTACGTGTAGGTCGTCGCACAACAGATTTTCTGGGAGATACTTTTTAGAGACGCACTTCGGTGAGTTCATGTCCCCCTTTTCTCTTAACTGTTTTCAGTTTTTATACTCCGGGGGTGAAATACATGTTACTATGATTACGAGTACCTTTACACATGGTATGATTAACGTAAGGAGGGTTACTACTTAGATCATGTGAATGAGTAGGCGGGAACTGAAGGCCATTAGTCCTCATTGTAGGACCGAGGGACAGTAGCGGTAGATCTACGTGGGTGTAGCGAGCCCAGCCCCAGGCCCAGCAGAACGGACCTCGGGGTGACTTTGTACCCAACGCAAAATCTGCTAGGTTTGAGTCTTCCTACTACACTTCACACATATCAATGGCCTTTCAAACCATTGGTGATCTCTTTATTTCCTTATTTGCTACATACCAGGGATTTTTATACTTACAAAGGTTTTACATACTCACTACACATGAACTCGCTCAACATTTTTGTTGATTTTTCCAACTTACATGTATTTCAGGGAACTAAGGATCTGGCACGGTATGCTACGTTTTCACGCTGCGTTAGAGTTATGGGATCATCCAAGTTTAGGGGTTGTGGCTTTTACCTGGACGAGTCACAGTTCTTAAACTACGTCTGTTTTATGTTTGTGGTTATGTCTTCTGAACAATGTTTTTATATTATTAGGTTGTAATTTCCGTTGCATGCGTCAACGCTTTAAAACAATGTTGTGGTACTTTTATTTCAAAACTTAAATTAATGGATGATTCTGCATGGTTTTACTTTCATATAGCTTTGTTGTGATTAAGCTATGGTATTAAGAAGTCACACCAAATTAACCTACGCTTTCGTAAAGCCAGGGTGTGACAGCTTGATATCAGAGCTCTGATCATAGCGAACTAGGATCCCTTCTCGAGTCTAGATTATGATCACTAGGGCTCTCACGAAAACATTTTTACACTGCATACCACTTAAGTCCAGATCCAAAACGTTTTTACAAACAAATGTTGAGCACATTTTATTTGTTAGTTATAGGCTCAGTCTGGGAGGCTGAGGCTCGGTCTGGGAGGCTGAGGCTCGGTCTGGGAGGCTGAGGAAGTAGGCTAGTAGGACTAGGAAGAACAGTCCGAGAGGCTGGGAAGGTAGTTTGAGAGACTAGGAGATTCAGTCTAGGAGGCTGGGAGGCTAGTGGGACTAGGAGAACTATTTGATTGCTTATTGGAGTAATGTGTTTATTTGACTATACGATTGATTATTTGTGCATATATGTGTTTCTGTTACAGACGCTATGCCTTCATCCGGCACAGGAGAGTCGGACACCACTGACCCAATGCCCATAGTATCGGATGACAGAGTGTCATCAGAGCGAGAGGTGTATACTTCGGACCCCACCAGTACAGACGACGATGATTTCCAGCCCTTTGCACTGCCCGATGCCGTTGCTGAGCCCGCTGATGGCCCTATCGTTGGGGATTTGCCGCTTGCGGTGATCCCTGCCCCTATACCCCTTGCATCTTACCCTGTTCTTGATATGCTCCTTGACGTAGTCGCTGACGACGACGTCGACTTGTTTGACAAGGATCCACTAGAGGACGAGTTTGAGGGCGAGGCCCACCTAGCTGCTGGCGATCTCTTGCTACTCGCGGATGCTCCTGCTGAGGAGTCACCTGTCCATTCACCTGTCCCAGACTCTTTCGAGTCTGTGACATCTGCACCATCACACGCGCAGGGCGCACAACACTATTCGCATGATACAGACCCCGATAGGGCGTCATCTGCTGCACCTGCCCCTGCCCCGAGTTTCGCGATCGATCATGATATTGATGATGATTCCGACCCCGTCTTCCCACCTGGATTTGATCCAGACCAGGAGATTGAGTTTATTCACCTAGATCAGCCCATAGAGGACCCTGTTGACCCTATGTTTGCTGATCGCACAGATTTTGAGATGGAGTTTGACGACCCGGAGCCTGCTGTGGCCCCCGAGCCAGTAGTTGCTCCAGACCCCGTATTCGAGCATGACCCTAATCATGTTGATGTACCCGCTGTTGATCCTTTAATTGCTGACGTACCTATCGATGATCACCCCATTGGTGCTCCACTGTTAGAGGATGAGCATGCCGTTGATGCTCATATTGATGCCCCACACATTGCTGATATTCCTGCTGATCCTGTTGTTGCCCCTCCACCTGACCCAGTGCCTATAGAGCCCGATCATGCACTGTTTGCTACCCATGTCGACCCTCGTTATGCGCACACCCGTAATGGGTGGATAGACGATGATGAGGACTGCCCGCCTTTTGTGGTACCTGTTACACCTGTTTCAGCACCTTTTGTTGCACCATTGTCTCCCGCACAGGTCACTGATGCGCATCGCGCAGACCTGCCTATCACATTTCTCCAGGAGATCCCTCCACCATGTCCTGGAGAGTGCTCTTCTCGTCAGCCTTTTGGCCATGCACATTTTATGACTGGAGGAGTTCAGTTTGCACCACAGATCCCTCATCATACTGTTGTTCCTCCTGTTGCACCGTTTGCTGTGCCATCCTTTGCTCCATCTAGTGAGCCTTTTCTTTGGACTTTGCCACCCATCATGCCACCATCTGATCCTTATCATCCTTATCACATGTGGTACCTTATACGGTCACACCAGAATTCAAGCAGATTGAGCGCTTCATTTGGGGTTTAGCTCCTCAAATCATAAGTATGGTGACTTATTCAAAGCCGGCAACAATTACTGAGGCAATTGATCTGAGCGTGGCTCTCACGGAGGAGGCTATCCGCCTAAACGAGTTTTCTGATGTTGAGCCAAAGAAGAAGGAGACTCACGTCAAGTCGTCCGGAAGTAACAAAAGAAAATTCTCGAATTTCAAACAAGGCACAAGCAGTGATGGCAGAAAAGGAGAGTCAAGCACGCCGGCTCAAGCTACAGCCGGTGGTGGGAGGAAAGGAAAGGGATATATGGGTACACATCCCAAGTGCAACACCTGCCAGCGTCACCATTCTGGCTGGTGTGGTTCAAAAGTATGTGAAGCATGTGGGAAGGCTGGCCACTCGAAGGATTCTTGTTGGGCTATTGCTGGCCGGGGAGGCCATGGAGGATTTGGGAATAGAAACAACAATCGTGGTGGTATTGGGAATCGCCCACAGGGGAACAGTGGAGGAAATGTGAATCGAGGCAACAATGCGAATCAGGCTGGTAATGCGAACCGAAACAACAATAATCAAGCTGGGAATGGTGGAGGAAACGGGCAAAGACCAGGTTGCTTTAACTGTGGTCATATTGGGCATTATAAGCGGAACTACCCAGAATTGAATCAAGCCCGGGGAAGAGTTTTCAATATCGAAGCGAGGGAAGCGCGCAAGGATCCCAATGTTGTTACTGGTATGTTCCCTATAAACCAACGCTTTGCATCTGTTTTATTTGATACTGGTGCCGATTATAGCTTCGTATCGTTAGAGTTTAAGAATATGCTTGGTCTAGCCGCTAGTAAATTAGATATTCCCTACTTAATCGAATTGGCTAATGGGAAGTTAGTAGAAGCTATGAAGTGGTCAGAGGTTGTGCAATCGAGTTGGGAGAGCGTGAGTTTGCTTTGGATCTGCTACCAGTCCAGCTAGGGAGCTTCGACGTGGTAGTAGGAATGGATTGGTTATCAAGCAACAAGGCAGAAATTGTTTGTCACAAAAAGGTCGTTCGCATCCCAACCCAAGATGGTGAAACAATTGTGGTTCATGGGGAGAAGCGAGATACGCCTCTAAGAATCATCAGCTGCCTGAAAGCTCGTAAGTGTTTACAGAAGGGATGTGCTGTCTTCCTGGCACACATCGTGGATAAGAAGGCTGCTGAGCCGAAAATCGAAGACATCCCTGTCGTGAGGGAATATCCTGAAGTCTTTCCTGAGGACTTGCCAGGATTGCCACCCCAGAGGCAAGTGGAGTTCCGCATCGATTTAGTTCCAGGCGCCGCGTCTGTGGCTAAGGCACCCTATAGACTTGCCCCGTCTAAGATGCAAGAATTGTCGACACAACTTCAAGAGTTGTTGGACAAGGGATTTATCAGGCCAAGCTTCTCACCTTGGGGAGCTCCGGTCCTGTTTGTCAAGAAGAAAGACGGTAGTCTCCATATGTGCATTTACTACCGGGAGTTGAATAAGTTGACCGTCAAGAATAGGTATCCCCTGCCAAGGATCGATGACTTATTCGATCAGCTCCAAGGTTCAAGCTTTTATTCAAAGATCGATCTTCAATCTGGGTACCATCAGCTAAGGATACAAGAGGAGAGTATCCCGAAGACAACCTTTAGGACTCGTTATGGACACTACGAGTTCCTAGTTATGTCGTTTGGGTTGACAAACGCACCTGTTGTTTTTATGGATTTGATGAACAGAGTTTGCAAGCCGTACTTGGATAAGTCGTGATTGTGTTTATCGACGACATTTTGATTTATTCAAAGACAAAGGCTGAGCACGAACAGCATTTAAGGGCCATTTTGGAGTTGCTGAGGAAAGAACAGTTGTACGCCAAATTCTCCAAGTGCGAGTTTTGGCTACGTGAAGTCCAATTCCTTGGACATGTGGTAAATGGGGACGGAATTCATGTGGACCCCACAAAGATTGAAGCAATCAAGAATTGGGAGACCCCAAAGACGCCAACCGAGATTCGACAATTCTTGGGTTTGGTTGGCTACTATCGAAGGTTCATTGAGGATTTTTCGAAGATCGCTCAACCGCTGACACTCCTCACGCAGAAAGATAAGCAGTTTGATTGGGGAATCAAACAGGAGGAAGCGTTTCAGTTGTTAAAGGATAAGCTCTGCAATGCGCCGATCTTAGCACTACCAGAAGGTACAGATGATTTTGTGGTATATTGCGACGCTTCGCGTCAAGGCTTGGGTCGCGTGTTGATGCAACGCCAGAAAGTTATAGCTTGCGCGTCACGCCAATTGAAAGTACATGAAAAGAACTATACCACTCATGATTTGGAACTTGGCGCAGTGATATTTGCATTAAAGATCTGGAGACACTACCTATATGGTACGAAATGTACAATCTTCACGGATCATAGGAGTCTGCAGCATATATTCGACCAGAAAGAGTTGAATATGAGACAGAGACGATGGGTTGAATTGTTAAACGATTACGACTGCGAAATCAAGTACCATCCAGGGAAGGCGAATGTGGTCGCCGATACCCTAAGTCGAAAAGAAAGGATCAAGCCCATAAGGGTTAGGGCTTTAGAAATGATTATCCAAACAAATCTTTCTTTGCACATTCGCGCCGCGCAGAAAGAAGCTCTTAAGGAAAGAAACCTTGAAGAAGAATATCTTCGTGGGATGGAGAAGCAATTAGTGCCAAACGAGGAAGGAACGTTATGTTTTATGAAAAGGATTTGGGTTCCTCTGTTAGGTGATTTGAGAAAAGTTATCTTTGATGAAGCACACAAATCGCGGTACTCTATCCATCCAGAAGCGGATAAGATGTACCAGGATCTTAAAGATTATTATTGGTGGCCTAGGATGAAAGGCGAACTTGCTGTTTATGTGAGCAAATGTTTTACGTGTGCTAAAGTGAAAGCAGAATACCAGAAGCCTTCAGGACTTCTGCAACAACCTGAGATTCCCAAGTGGAAATGGGAATAAATTTCCATGGATTTTATAACAAAGTTGCCAAGAACGCCAAGAGGTCATGACACTATTTGGGTAATAGTGGACCGATTAACAAAGTCTGCGCACTTCTTTCCTATCAGGGAGAAAGATAATACGAGCAAGTTGGCTGAAATTTACATGAGAGAAATTGTTACACGCCATGGAGTGCCTCTCTCAATCATCTCTGATAGAGACGGAAGGTTCGTATCAAGGATTTGGCAATCCTTCCAAGAAGCTTTTGGCTCGTAATTGAATCTAAGCACTGCATTTCACCCACAGGCCGATGGATAAAGCGAATGAATGATACAGACATTGGAAGATATGCTGAGAGCATGTGTCATGGATTTGGGCGGTAGCTGGGATAAACATTTACCATTGGTCGAATTTTCATACAACAACAGCTACACACCAGTATTGGTGCCGCGTCATTTGAAGCTCTATATGGACGCAAGTGCAGGTCACCGCTTTGTTGGTCTGATGCGGGTGATAGACAATTGGTTGGTCCTGATATGGTCCAGGAAACCATAGATAAAATCACACAGATCCGAGATCGCATTAAGGCGGCTCGTGACCGACAAAAATGTTACGCGGACTGAAGAAGGATACCTCTAGAGTTTGAGGTAGGTGATATGGTTTTGTTGAAAGTATCACCCTGGAAGGGTGTGGCACGCTTCGGGAAGCGTGGAAAGTTGAACCCACAATATATTGGTCCATTCAAGATTCTAGAAAGAATTGGGTTAGTAGCGTACAAGCTGGACTTACCTGCGGAACTGAACGGTGTTCACGATACATTTCATGTATCAAATTTAAAGAAAAGTCCAATGCAAGATACTGTTGTTATTCCCGCAGACGATACCTATATTGACGACACGCTCCATTTTGTCGAAGAACCGGTTGAGGTTACGGATTGGAAGATAAACAAAACCCGTCGTTGATCCTTTCAAATGGGTCTTCTTTGGAACCGGAGAAAAATCACTAATACTTAATTTTTCAAAAATGTAGTTTGGCATTATATTAACACAATGATCTTTGTCAATTGTGACATTACTAATAAAGGATTTTTGAAAAAAAACATGGAACCGGTGTAATGTTAATTCCAAATGGGTCTTCTTTTATTAGCGAAGTTTGATCATTTGTTAAGTTAATGCTTACCATTTCGTCAATTTTAGTGTTAGTGTTTAACTCTTTTAAAAACTTATCATGAGTGGGTATTAAACAATGATTTTCGAAAGAAGGTGACCAGAGATTAATTTCTTGAAAATTAGACTCTTCTTGAATTTTAACGTTGTCGGACTCACGTTTTTCGTTGTTTAACTCATGTGTCGGCTTTTCACTTATTTGTTCTTCCATTTTCACATTTTCAACTATCTCTTCTTTATTACAAGTTAACTCTTCCCTTGCGCGGGACTCTTCTTCCCTTGCGCGAGACTCTTTCATGTAACGTTCGATAGTTTTAATGTGTTCTAGTATCTTATCGGTTATTTCGGTGATAGAATAAAGATCGGGATCCTCAAAGCTTGAACCTGGATGTTCGATCCTTTGTTCCTCATAATACTCGTATGAAGTAGATGTGACAACCCTCACCAAATCAGGTATCCTTACGAAATAATTACTATTTAATTACTGTGCTTGCTTGAAATTGTGAATAAACTGCTACTTGAATACTGATACATACACATACTTGCATCATACTTTCTCAACTGTCACTCTATTATTTACATACAGAACTTTAGTGACAACCTTGATGCACAAAAGCACAGTAGCACAATAAACGGATAACCCAGTAAACGTGCTGACATAGCCAGCACCAGGCAGGTTGTAACAACTGTCACTAAAATCAATAATTAGGACGATAATTAGTCAATAAGAAAACCCTAATTGAGACACCCAAGTAATTCTGCATTGGCCCTAAAATTTTCAGAACAATCGGAAACAGGATCAGGGCCCCTAAAACTCAAGGGGGGCAAACCCTAGTTGAATAATTATCTAAATTAAACGTTGCTATGTTCTGATTGGCCCAATTGTTGAATCACCAAAGCTAGTCCCGAGCCTAGGCAGCCTATGAATTAGACTGCTTAGCTTACGGACCGCAAGGGAAAGGGTTTACGGTCCGTAAGCGAGTCTCAAAAATTGCTATAAATAGCCGACCTTGGGGCTTGAACTGAGAAATGAAAACGACGTAAAGTTGCTGTCTGTACGTCGAGTTAAGGCTGTAATACTACAATAAACACACACACGATCACGAGGTGCTGCCGCAATCAGGGTAATAACTCGATCGCTATTACGATTCAACGTCCGATCGATTATAACTATCCAACGATTGTCTGAGTGCTGCTCAAATTGAGCTGATACTTTGTTATTCATTGTGATTTCGACTTGAATGTTTGAGTGCTGTTCGAATTCAGACTATGCTCTGTCATTCGTTGTGAATCCATTGAATTATTAAGTATTGCACTTATTAATTGTTGTGAGGGTTTAATCTCGTGAATTGACGTAACTGCTGAATTAGTTACTAACCCGTTTGTGTGTACATTGTTAATTAAATTAGGTTAATCATAGGCAAATCAATAAGGCTTAAACTCTGCTCGTAAAATCTGCAAAGTAAGTCATTCTCTTTTTATCAATTGTTTTACAAAACTCCAAATTATTTTCAAAGTTATAATTACAGGGATTAAGTCTTTGTAATCACCAAGTTACAGCCGGTATGTGGGGTTTTGTATACATTACTTGATAATCTTCAACATTGGGGCAGCCAATGGGTGATATGACCATAATCACAGACACCATTGGACAGGTGGGCCAATGGGTCGAGTGATAAAGTACCGTGGGTAGTTGGTTTGATATCAGAAACATTGTAATCACTCTTAATACTGTGAATTATAACTAATGGGTCGTTTTAGTAAAATGAATGATTCACTCAGTATTTCCCCGCAGACAAAACCTTTTTCAAACATGTTTCAGGTGATATGTTGTGAGCAAAGAAAGAGAAGTGCCGTGAAGCACTCTCAGCTTAGAAAAGTGGCTCAGTGTAAATAAATAAAAGAAACATGTTTTAAAAAAAATAAATAAATAAAGATTTCCCTGGGAAATCACATTGTTGTAAATTTCGGGAGTTCATCCCTAAAGTTATAAAGCGAGCAGTTTAAATTATTAAAAGATCCTGTTTTACAAGACTTCCGTTGTCGCCTAAAATTTAAATACCGCAGGATTTCTGTCCCGCGGCTCTGGAAACGGGTAAAACCGGGTCGGGGGTCGTGACAGAAATAAGGTGGTATCAGAGCCACTGTTTTAAGCTTACTGATTAAGCTCACTGTTCTAATTAATTTAAGCCTATTGAAAAACAATTAGGAAAATTTTATTTGTCATTCTGTGACTATATGTGCATTAACTTATTAATTGTTGAAATTACAGTATGGGTAAACAAAAGATTTCTGCTATTTAAATTAGATAATACACCTAAAGAACAAGGAACCTCTTCCTCCAAATCTCCCACCAAGTTAGAGGAAGGAATCTTTGTCCGTAAAGCAAATTATGAAAACCCACTTACCCCGGAGAAAAGGAATTTGATTATTAGGAAAGGTCAAGAGAAAAAGAAACCCCAAACCAAGAGGTGAGGTTTAACCCGGAAATTCAGGAAATTAGCAATAATCCACCAGGGGAAAATAACCTAAATGAAAAATGGGCAAATTTGTATCTGCTCGCTACCGTAGCAGAAAATGCAAATCTTTAAACTTTAAATCTAGAAATAAGTACTTCCCAGTAAATAAATAAATAAATCTGAGTGTGTTCTGTTTGCTGTTATGTTGTACAAATTAGTGTGCAATAAAAATGTTTATTTGTTAAACTTTGTTCCAAAGTTTTAACTTAGCATTTTTGTGCATTTTGCATATATGCTACACAGCATAAGTGAGCTATCCGAGGTGTTTCAGAACCTCAACCTCTATCCTGTGCCAATTGAAGTCTCCCACAACTTCACTGGTTACATTGCGACATAGAGGAACCTCCGGAATTCCAAGCTCCACCGCTGGAAAAAGCAAAACCTAAAAAGAAGAGAAGATATGTAGGGTGGAGAAAAGTGCGCAGAAGGAAACCTGCAACTAGGAGACTCCCTAAAATAGAAAATCCTGTAAGTGTGAGCAAGGGAAAGGAAATAGAAACCGGAGAAAGTTCCAAACCAGTAGGGACAGCAATATGGATAGACCTAAAGCAAAAAGGAATAGAGATCGGAGAAAGCTCTAAACAGCCTGAGGAGATCACATTCCAGGACGAAATAGACCGTCTACTGGCCAATTGTGATGTCATAGAACCGGTCAACAATAATCTCTTCTCTTACCCTGCCACAGCCCAATTCCCAGTAAACCTAGAACCCGTGATTCCAGACCCACTAGTCCACACACGACCATTAGGCCTAATGGAAGAATGGTGAACCAACGACTGGCAATTCCAGAATATAGTCAATAGTCCCTATAGTTTTCTCCCACAGTTTGATCTAGAACCTGTCCCCAATCCGCCAATGAGCTATGAAAACCTGGCCGAGCTTCATCAGTTTGGTGAAGAACTGATAGGCACTGGGAATCGGATCAGGGAAATTGGGGAGCAGATTTCCTGGAAGTATGACGAAAGGGAACGTCACTACTAAACTGTCAGTTGATCCAAGAATAGTGGGGAGGGTTGGAAAAGTTTGTTTGTATTATAACTAATACAGTAAAACTAACTCTGTAAAATGGGCAATAAAACAATCTAAAGATAAAAGGTGTGTATTAAAGCAGATATAATATATAAAACAAAACAGAAGTCGAGGCATTGACAATTTTGGTTATATTTGTATGTTGTAATAATCTATGTGTTTATCTGTGCTGATTTTATTACCAATAATTAGATACTAATAATTCCTATCAATATAAATTAGCAGATGGAAAACGCTAGTAATGAACCAGTTAATGAAGAGAATCAATCTGAGCAAAATCAGGAAAACCAATACATGACTAGACAAGATATTGAAAATATCATCACTCAAGGGATAGCCAATGCTATTCCAGAAATCATGGCTGCTGCTAGGAAACCTGTTGAATCACAACAAATCATTCCTAGTAAACGTACTCAGGAAGATAATTTTAGCCATAGTGTAAATGGAGGCGGCAATCATGATAATCATGATAACAATCCGCAACAGGCTCCACTCCCTAAGAAAATGAAAGCTGCAACACCTGGTTGCACCTACAAGGAATTTCTTGCCTGTAACCAGCAGAATTTGCAGGTAATGAAAGTGCAACTGCAACATTGCGCTGGTTAGAGAAAACCGAAGCAGTAATTGCAATAAGTAAATGTGCGGAAAAAGATCAAGTGATGTATGCATCAAACCTGTTCAAAGAAGGGGCGCTAGAATGGTGGAACACAGTGCTACAAGCAAAAGGAAGAAGGGTGGCCTATGCAATGAATTGGGAAGAATTTAAGAGTCTTGTCGAAAGAAAATTCTGCCCCGAATACAAAAAGGAACAAATGGCAAACAAGTTCCTGAGTCATCGTATGATAGGCGTAGATTGTCGAGGATATACTTCGACATTCTTCGAATATGCGAGAGTGGTACCTAACCTGGCTTCGCCAGAACCGGTACTCATTTCCCGTTATATTTGGGGATTAATCGGAGAAATCCGTAACATCGTTAAAGCTGCAAGACCACGCACTATTGACGATGCTGTAGAGTTAGCCAACACCTTAACCGATGAACTGGTGCGCACAAGAGAAGAAGATCGAAAGAAGGAATTGGCTCAGAAGATTACCCAGGGATTTCGTACGGGTAATAATAACCGCTTTAAAAGAAGAGGAACAGGGCAATCCTCAACCCCGCCATTCTGCAGAAATTGCAAGAAAAAGCATTTTGGAAGATGCAATATAACCTGCAATTTTTGCAAATCAGTAGGACATAGTGAAGATAACTGCAAAAAGAAAGCCATAGTCTGCTATAACTGTGGAGAAACCGGACATTACAAAACAGAATGCCCTAAATTGGTTAAAGCCGCAGATAATAAAGGCAAGCAAGCTGAAGGGGCAACTAAGAAGAATGTTCACGCATTCCAACTGACCACTCAAGAAGCCGAACTCATTCCAGATGTGATAGCAGGTACGTTCTTAGTACATAACGTCTATGCAAAAGTATTATTTGACTCTGGTGCAAACCAAAGTTTCATTAATACTTCATTCTGCCAAGCTCTTAACCTACCTTTAACTACCCTTAGGCAGATTTTTACAGTCGAAACGGCAGATGGAAATTCTGTCAACATAGACAAAGTATTGCAAGAAGGAAAGATAGAACTGTTAGGCCATAAGTTTTCTGCAAACCTGTTACCTATGAATTTAGCCGGATTCGATATAGTATTAGGAATGGATTGGTTACTCAACAACCATGCTCGAATCCTATGTGATAAGAATTCCGTAGAAATCCGTACCCCCACAGGAGAAATAATCTTAATTACAGGAGATAGACCTCGGAAGCCATTAAAATTCATTTCAGTAATGAAATTGGCTAGTTATTCAAGGAAACAAGAAATGGTGTATATGATTTCTGTAATCATTAACACTAAAAGTAAGGAACTCCAGGACATTCCTATAGTTTCAGAATACCCAGATGTCTTTCCAGAAGAATTACCTGGGTTACTACCGGATAGGGAAGTAGAGTTTAGAATTCATCTAATTCCAGGTACTACACCAATAGCTAAGGCACCTTATCGATTAGCACCTACTGAAATGCTAGAATTGAAAAAGCAGTTAGATGAATTACTAAGCAAAGGATTTATACAACCTAGTTCATCCCCTTGGGGTGCACCAGTGTTGTTTGTGAAAAAGAAAGATGGGTCGATGAGAATGTGTATCGATTATAGGGAATTGAATAAGGTTACAATCAAGAATCGATACCCACTACCTAGGATTGACGATCTTTTTGATCAATTAAAAGGAGCTAGGTATTTCTCTAAAATAGATTTAAGATCCGGATACCACCAGTTGAAAGTACAAGAGGAGGACATACCTAAAACTGCTTTCAGAACTAGGTATGGCCATTATGAGTTTACAGTCATGCCCTTCGGATTAACAAATGCTCCAGCCGCATTTATGGACATGATGAATAGAATATGTAAACCATACTTGGATAAATTTGTAATCGTGTTCATTGACGATATACTCATTTATTTCAAAAGTCAGGAAGAACATTGTAAGCACCTGCATGCACTCTTAACCTTGTTAAGAAAAGAAAAGCTTTATGCCAAATTCTCGAAGTGTGAATTCTGGCTGCAGGAAGTACAATTTTTAGGTCATATGGTGAATCACGAAGGACTTCACGTAGATCCTGTAAAAATAGAAGCAATTACTAAAGGTTCCACAAACGGCTATCGAAGTTAGAAGTTTTCTAGGATTAGCTGGATACTATAGACGATTTATTAAAGACTTCTCTAAGATAGCTGTACCTTTGACTAAGCTAACCTGTAAGGCAGTTAAGTTTGAATGGGGACCTAGACAAGAAGAAGCTTTTAGGATTCTAAAGCACAAATTGACGAACGCTCCAATCTTAGCTTTACCCGAAGGAACCGAAGATTTTGAAGTATACTGTGATGCTTCAAAATTAGGATATGGATGTGTGTTGATGCAACGCAAAAAGGTAATTGCGTATGCCTCTAGACAGTTGAAAAAGCACGAGGAAAATTATACAACTCATGACCTAGAGTTAGGAGCCATAATTTTTGCCCTTAAAATTTGGAGACATTTTCTGTACGGAAGTAAGTTTACTATCTATACAGATCATAAAAGTTTAAGGTATATATTTGGGCAAAAAGAGCTAAACATGAGGCAAAGAAGGTGGATGGAAATCCTAAGTGATTACGACTGTGATATTCAATATCACGAAGGAAGGGAAAACGTAGTCGCAGATGCCTTAAGTCGTAAGTATCATGAAAAGCAAAAACGAGTCCGTGCTCTTAGGTTAAATCTACAATTAGATTTAATGGAACAATTGAAGAAAATTCAGGAAACGGCAATCAAGGACGATGCCGAAGGAATGAAAGGTTACCTAAAGGAACTAGAACAAGGAAAGGATGGAATTTAGAGATTCCACAAGAAACGAATTTGGGTACCTAAGCAGGGAGAATTAAGAAATAAAATTCTAGAAGAAACTCATAAATCTAGGTATACTGTACATCCAGGAAACAATAAGATGTACCAAGATTTAAGAAATAATTTCTGGTGGATAGGAATGAAAAAGGACATAGCTGAATATGTAACCAAGTGTCTTACTTGTTCACAAGTTAAGGCCGAACACCAGAAACCTTCAGGACTACTACAACAGTTAGAAATGCTTGTATGGAAATGGGAACTCATAACAATGGACTTTGTTACTAAGTTACCCCAAAACTAGAAAAGGTAATGATGCTATTTGGGTAATTGTAGATCGATTAACCAAATCAGCTCATTTTCTACCAATGAAGGAAACCTTTAGCATGGAAAGGTTAGCCAAGTTGTATGTAGATGAAGTAGTATCTGTTGGTGCAGTTGTCTGTCGACTACATCTTAGTTCGAGTCTTAGGACAGGGTTGATCGTATTGTATATGTGTTTAGAGTATTAGGACCGCTTATAGGGTAAATGAGTCGGACCGCTTTTGTGACATTTAAGTGGACCGCCCATATGTCAACTGGTAGGTTCGCTCATATGGACATGTCCATATGAGTGGTTCCTGACTCCTATATATAGGTGTCATATGGGTGGTTCCAGCAGATAGTGAGTACGGATGTGTGTGAAAAAGCGAAGCTCTGTCCGAATTGTCTCCATGTGCTTGTAAACTGTTATAGAATCAATAAAGGAGACGTTAAAGTGTGAAATCAAGCTTTACGAAGACTAATTCAATGAATTCCGCCTCTGAACTAGTCTAAGACCTCTTCTGATCGACTCATCGGGTCAGCAAACGATCCTACATGTGGTATCAGAGCTCAGGAGGAAGAGTTCTTGCTGTTTAGCTCGATTTTCGCTCGAAATTCTCACTTCTACACCTTCTTTTTCTGATTCGGAAAGATTTCACGGTCGGAATTTGATCAAAATCTCAGGGATTGTGCGAAATAGTACCGTGACAAACCCTGGAAAGTTTCAGATCAAAATTCAAAGTTTTTAGGGGTCAAAATGATGTTTGAAAGTGGACCGCGTTTCTGAACATTGTTGGAACCGCTCGAAATTTTGGTCTGGAACCGCTCGAAATTTTGGTCTGGAACCGCTCGAAATTACGTTTGGAACCGCTCATCCGGACAGAACTTGAACCGCCCATTCGGTCGAGTTGTTCTTGGACCGCCCATTTGGACATCTTTGGACCGCTAATCTGTACATTTGAGAACCGCTCATTCGGTCGAGTTGTTCTTGGACCGCACATTCAGACATAGTTGAACCGTTTTTCTGTACGTTTGAGAACCGCTCATTCGGACGATCAGGAACCACTCATTCGGTCGTTTGTGAACCGCTCATACGAACACCTATCTGGATCGCTTATTTGAACCATCCTGGTCCGCTCGAACGGAAGTTGTTTGGAACCGCTCATACGAACGGTTGTGGACCGCTTATTCGAACATTCATCTGGACCACTTATCTGTCATCCGACAAATTCTTTGAATCGCGTATTCGAACATCGGTTGGATCGCTTATTTGGCAGTTTGAAAAACCGAGTTAAGAAATCATGGGTTTCAATGTGTTTAATATGACTCAAGAAAAAATGGATAAAATAAGGGAATTAGAGACAGATTTTGATTCGTTTTCAAGGTTTCCAGGAGAAAATACAAAGAGTATCATTAAGAGATATATCCATCTTGTTAGTTCAATGTCTGATTTAGATATTACAAAAGAACCAGAAGAGTGGGTTGAAAAATTTATCAGTGCTTTGCCGAAAGAAGAATGGGAAGATTATGTCTTGAACTTGAGAAGTTCTAGAGAATTTTCTCAACTGACAATTTCTCCACTCATTAAAAGGATTGAAGAACAGATGGTGATCAAGGATGAGAAAAGGAAAGAAAAAGCTGTAAAAGTCAAAGAATCTGTGAAGAATGAATCGTCAAGGTCTGCATCAGTATGCTCAAATTGTCACAACTTCAAGACAGTCAATGCCAAACTTGTGAAGGATGCAGAAAGTTTAGCATTGGAGATCAAGAAGTTGAACAATAAGAAGAAAGCTGATGAAAAACAGATTCTAGACTTACAGGGTATTTGTGAGAAGTTGAAAGTCGAAAATGGCAAACTGTTGGGTAGTGTGAACAGTTTGACATTAGAGAACAAAGGTTTGAAAGAAAATGAAAAGGTCTTTGAAAGCAAACAGAAATCATCAGAAAATGAAGATTTCTGGATAAAATTGGAGAACAAAAATCTTAAAGCTAATGAAGTGAAACTTCAAGAACAGATAAATGTTTTGGAAAATGAAAAATCTGTTCTTGAAAATTTGAAAAATGAAAATGAAAATTCAATCAAGTCTCATCTTGAAAGAATATCTAAGCTTGAAGACGAAGCTAAGAGTTCAAGAATCAAGATTGATGAACTTGAAAAGAAATTGATCAGTTTTGCGACTAAATCTGACAAGTTGAATATTCCTTGTCCAAAACCGATCAATTCAGTTCCAATAAGTGACTGTGTCACAAACTTTGACTCTGTCAAAGTTGAAGATTGTGATGATGCATCCGATGATGAAAATGTTAAAAAAGAAAAACAAAAATTGGTTTTAAATTTGAAAGGAAAATCTCAGAAAACTGTTTTGCAATCGACCGAAAAAGGTGAATGTTCTAAGCAAAAGCCTTTGAAGAAGAAAGCAGAACAGAAACAAAAAGATAATAAAAGTTCATCGGATCGATCATCCAATCAAAAACAAAATTTACAAAAAATAAAAAATGAAAACTCAAAAAATGTTGGTAATAAGTGGTGCAGGTCAGACCACAGTGCTAAAGCGTCAAAACCAGCAAAGTTGAGGAAGGAATATCACCAGGCCAAACAGTGTTACGACTTGAGTGTTTGGTACAACGGTGATAACTGGTACGATAACAGAATGTGTTACAGCTGCGGCTATCATGGACACATTGCTGTTAATTGCCAGTACTGGAGATATGAGACCAGGAGGTGCTATAACTGCAATATCAAAGGTCATATTGCCCGAGATTGCCCGAGGAGAACAATGGGAAGATCAAGGGTTATGTCTCAGAAAGTGGCAAGAATTCCAGTCAAGGTCAAGCCCGAAGAACTAAAAGTTCGAGAACCAAAAGTTCAACAACCGAAAGTTCTAGAGACGAAAGTTAAACTTTCTCAGGGGCAGAAAGACCGACTGAGGAAGAAGAGGAAGAAAGCGAGAGAATATCTCGAGAAGATTTTGTCCTCAGGTTCACAGGATAAACAGAATAAAAGTTCTGATGAATCGACTCCTTCAGTTGCAAAAACAAGCACGACGAATTCATCAGATACAAATCTGAGGACAGAACAGAGAGAGAAGAAGAAAGAAAAGGTCGGCGATGAATCTGACAGATCAAAGTCGGACAAGCCACCTTCAGGCAATGATTCTGGTACGGTAAAACCAGAGGAGCCATTGGTTGAGGTAAAAAAGGAGAATTCAGGTTTAGCAATGGATGATGCAAATTTTCCATCATTGTTGAACAAGAATTCGAAATCACCCAAGGACCGTCAGGCTTGGGTGAATCTGTTTAAATGAAAAACCTGACTTGCCGGAGATCCCAAGATGGTATCGTGGATCATGAATCGGCACATTTCTTGAGAAATTTCACTTTGGTGATTTTTCGTCTCAAATGTGGTAAATCAGGGACATTAATTTGTACTTGATTTTCTACTGATGGTTTATGATAAAACTGAAAATGTTAAATCTTTAAAAGGTTTGAAGAAAACAAAATGAAGAGATAACCCCGAATCTACAAATGGTTGGAACACAAACTAATTTTTCCGGAAAAACCATTTTGATTGAAACAAACTTAAGTGTTTTGAAATCATTATGGGAAAATAGTTTGTTGTGAGGGGGAGTTCTGATTGTTTTTGCACGAGAATGGTGAATTGAGGTAATTCACATAATGTTGTCAAATTTTTGTATAGTTTGTTTTTCAATTTTTCCTCAGAAAATCAAAATTGAAACATATTTTGATTTTAGGGGGAGTAATAAAATTTTGAAAAATTTAAAAAATTGAAAAATGAAAATGAGTTTTGTTGCAAAAAGAGGAGATGATAGTACATCGGTGGACTATCACAGCATGCTAGAGATTTGTAAAGACAAAATTGTTTTTAAACAAGTCTTACTAATGATGTGTCAGTAGGCTTCACACAGTTAGTAAATTGTATTCGAGATATAAACATAAAATCAAAACTTACTTATTTTGTGGGGAACACTACTTGGATATATAGGTAACCCCTGAAATCTCGTTTGAAAGGTTTCTTATTCTGGAATACTAGGTTCTTGTACTCAATTGATGTCTGGGGTATTATTCCGGGACTTCTGCTGAACGGTAGTTCTGACCTAGTCCCTGGCTAATACTTTCTTCATATGCTTGAAACATAGCATAAAGCCCTCAGCTGATTAGACAATAAAATTGATGATCAGTTGTTGTAGCTGAAAAGATCCTCTAAAGGGGACCCACTGCTAAGTCGAAGCTGATATCTCTCTGCTGAACGGAAGTTCTGACCTGAGATCCCTCAGTTCTCGCATTTTTCCCCTAATTTATATACAGATATCATTTGTAGTTATACTTACCTGTAGATCAGAATATTGGGATCTGGATACGGGAGTATATTCAAGAGGTGGGACACTCAAATAAGTTTAAGTGCTAATACATTAAATACGTATCTTGAATCAATTGAAAATTTGTGTAGAGGTTTAAGTGGACAACAATACTGACAATCAGAAGTAAATTTGTTTTTAACATTTGCTGATTAATCAAGATCAACGGTGTTGGTGATATGTCTCAAAAAAAAAAAAAAAAAAAACCCGATATGATCCTCTTGCACAATCTCTCAAAAATAGTGTTCATTTCTGTATTGTTCAAAATTCAAAAATCCAAAAATATTGTATTTTTGTTTGATATTTGAAAATTACAAAAAGATTTTCGACAACAGAGTGTGAAGAACTGATTTTCGACATTTCAAGTGCTAAACATGTTGAACTTGTGATTTGAGAGAGAGTGTTAAATTGTGAAGATTTGAAATGCAAAATTGGTTCATTAACTTGATGACTAAGTTGAACGGTAACCTACAGTTTGATCTTCATAATTTTTCTTATATGATTTGCTGATTCATTAAGTTGAATTGCAAATTGTATTAGTTTGTAATAGTATGGTTGAGTTTTGCAGGTTTCTGATCCTGTTGCTACGAATAGCCAGGAGATACATCAGAACCAGAGAAGAGCTTAAACAGAGAAAGCCAGGAGTTGATTTCAATGGTGATAACGATTTCCAGACAGAGATCCCAGCATGATGATAGGGGGAGTCTGATGTAGGTTAGATCCAGAGAAAGATCCAGGCATATGATTCCAGAAAGAAATTTCTGAAGAAGATTTGATCCCAGGCAGAGTTCCTGAAGAAGACCGAACAAGAGTGAAGAGCTGGAAATGCTTGAAGACTCTCACTGAAGATTCCGTCAACATTCAAGGGGGAGTCTGTTGGTGCAGTTGTCTGTCGACTACATCTTAGTTCGAGTCTTAGGACAGGGTTGATCGTATTGTATATGTGTTTAGAGTATTAGGACCGCTTATAGGGTAAATGAGTCGGACCGCTTTTGTGACATTTAAGTGGACCGCCCATATGTCAACTGGTAGGTTCGCTCATATGGACATGTCCATATGAGTGGTTCCTGACTCCTATATATAGGTGTCATATGGGTGGTTCCAGCAGATAGTGAGTACGGATGTGTGTGAAAAAGCGAAGCTCTGTCCGAATTGTCTCCATGTGCTTGTAAACTGTTATAGAATCAATAAAGGAGACGTTAAAGTGTGAAATCAAGCTTTACGAAGACTAATTCAATGAATTCCGCCTCTGAACTAGTCTAAGACCTCTTCTGATCGACTCATCGGGTCAGCAAACGATCCTACAGTATCCTTATATGGAGTCCCACTCTCCATTGTATCGGATAGAGATAGTCGTTTCACTTCCCGTTTCTGGACAAGTTTCCAGGGGGCAATGGGAACTCAACTCAATTTAAGTACTGCATATCATCCTCAAACGGACGGACAAAGTGAAAGGACGATACAAACAATGGAAGACATGCTCCGAGCATGTGTAATTGACTTTGGTGGTAATTGGGATAACCATTTACCATTAATTGAATTCTCCTATAACAATAGTTATCATTCAAGCATCGAAGCTGCTCCATTCGAAGCACTGTATGGACGCAAGTGCAGAACTCCCGTTTGTTGGGCAGAAATAGGAGAAAGTCAATTATCAGGCCCAGAGATTGTGCAAGAAACCACTGACAAAATAACACAAATCAAGGAAAGACTGAAAACTGCTAGAGATCGTCAGAAGAGCTATGCAGACAATCGCCGCAAGCCACTAGAATTTCAGGTAGGAGACAAAGTACTCTTGAAAGTTTCTCCTTAGAAAGGAGTGGTATGATTTGGTAAGAAAGGAAAATTGAGTCCAAGATATGTTGGAGCATTCCCAGTGATCCAACGAATAGGACCAGTAGCTTATTGTTTACAACTACCAGAAGAATTAGCTGGAATACATGATGTGTTTCATGTATCCAATCTCAAGAAATGTCTATCAGACGAATCCCTGGTAGTACCTCTTCAAGATATAGAGGTAAATGAAAAGCTGAAATTCGTAGAGAAACCCCTACAAATAGAAGACCGGAAGATTAAGTTTCTCAAACACAAATGACTAGTGCTAGTGAAAGTCAAATGGGAATCCAGGAGAGGACCAGAATACACTTGGGAACTGGAATCAGAAATGAAGCGAAAGTACCCTCATCTATTTCAGTAAATCTCGAGGACGAGATTTTTTCTCAAGGTGGGGAGGATGTAACAACTGTCACTAAAATCAATAATTAGGACGATAAGTAGTCAATAAGAAAACCCTAATTGAGACACCCAAGTAATTCTACATTGGCCCTAAAATTTTCAGAACAATCAGAAACAGGATCAGGGCCCCTAAAACTCAAGGGGGGCAAACCCTAGTTGAATAATTATCTAAATTAAACGTTGCTATGTTCTGATTGGCCCAATTGTTGAATCACCAAAGCTAGTCCCGAGCCTAGGCAGCCTATGAATTAGACTGCTTAGCTTACGGACCGCAAGGGAAAGGGTTTACGGTCCGTAAGCGAGTCTCAAAAATTGCTATAAATAGCCGACCTTGGGACTTGAACTGAGAAATGAAAACGACGTAAAGTTGCTGTTTGTACGTCGAGTTAAGGCTGTAATACTACAATAAACACACACACGATCACGAGGTGCTGCCGCAATCAGGGTAATAACTCGATCGCTATTACGATTCAACGTCCGATCGATTATAACTATCCAACGATTGTCTAAGTGCTGCTCAAATTGAGCTGATACTTTGTTATTCATTGTGATTTCGACTTGAATGTTTGAGTGCTGTTCGAATCCGGACTATGCTCTGTCATTCGTTGTGAATCCATTGAATTATTAAGTATTGCACTTATTAATTGTTGTGAGGGTTTAATCTCGTGAATTGACGTAACTGCTGAATTAGTTACTAACCCGTTTGTGTGTACATTGTTAATTAAATTAGGTTAATCACAGGCAAATCAGTAAGGCTTAAACTCTGCTCGTAAAATCTACAAAGTGAGTCATTCTCTTTTTATCAATTGTTTTACAAAACTCCAAATTATTTTCAAAGTTATAATTACAGGGATTAAGTCTTTGTAATCACCAAGTTACAGCCGGTATGTGGGGTTTTGTATACATTACTTGATAGTCTTCAACATTGGGGCAGCCAATGGGTGATATAACCATAATCACAGACACCATTGGACAGGTGGGCCAATGGGTCGAGTGATAAAGTACCGTGGGTAGTTGGTTTGATATCAGAAACATTGTAATCACTCTTAATACTGTGAATTATAACTAATGGGTCGTTTTAGTAAAATGAATGATTCACTTAGTATTTCCCCGCTGACAAAACCTTTTTCAAACATGTTTCAGGTGATATGTTGTGAGCAAAGAAAGAGAAGTGCCGTGAAGCACTCCCAGCTTAGAAAAGTGGCTCAGTGTAAATAAATAAAAGAAACATGTTTTAAAAAAAATAATAATAAAGATTTCCCTGGGAAATCACATTGTTGTAAATTTCGGGAGTTCATCCCTAAAGTTATAAAGCGAGCAGTTTAAATTATTAAAAGATCCTGTTTTACAAGACTTCCGTTGTCGCCTAAAATTTAAATACCGCAGGATTTCTGTCCCGCGGCTCCGGAAACGGGTAAAACCGGGTCGGGGGCCGTGACACAGGTACTGCCTCTAAGGCCTGTATGAGCCGGGAATAGTTTAATACACTAGTAGAGAGTGTAGGGAAATGAGGGTTGTAGAACTGTGTCACTAGGTGATAGTTATAGTGACCGGATGTGCCAAAAATATGATTTAAACACAAATTCTGCACTTTAATATAAAAATTCAGCATTTTAGCTAACTAGTAAAGTGCAAAAACGCGGAAAAATAATACTAGACACTTTCCAAAGTGTCGGGAACTCTTTGTGTCACTAAAAATAATAATAACACTTTAAATGCTTATTAAGCACTTTAACGGATTAATATCCAACCGAACAACCGGACTTTACCCGGAACATAAAAATATTGTCATTGACACTATTTTTCTTTTTCTGAGCTAGTTAGGGTCCCCGAATACCCTAACACCCGTTGTAAATTACAACACACTAGTAACTAATTGTAAATATCTAACTAACTAACTAGACTACTTAACTTATTAGTTGAAAATCAACCATGTTAACCCCCCGCCCCCCAACGATTGTTTTACCATGTGGGGACATACCACAAATTCTTTTGATTATAATAATCCATGTGCTTAGAATCAAGTTGACATATAATCCATTGGTTAGTCATGATGAATGGGTTATAAATAAGTCTCTAGGATCATAAACATTTCACAAACCACATAACAAGAATTCACTCCTCTCTTTCCCTCCTTGAAATTACGGCCGACAACCAAGACCCACCCACCATCTTTTTTTTTATTTCCATCTTGCAATTTAATATACAACCAAGGGTGAAGGATCACATACGAGGAGACCCGGTGCTTACGGATTGCCAAGGACCTCACCACAACGCTATTAACCACCCATTTTTCGTCTAGTTTCTTCGCTAGCCTCGAGCTAGTAGTAAGTGACTCTAAACGCCTTCTTGATCTATTCTAAAGTGGTTAATAAGAGTTTTGTCGGTTGAAACCATGAACATATACGATCACCAACTAAAAGTCTTGTAAGATGATGAACAAAATGGTTAAAGAATGAATATTGGTGTAAAACTTATGAAACTAGTTTTGTTATGATTATTTTATATTGTTTGATGCTAGTAGTAGTTCGGATCGTCATCTAACCCGGCTAGAGCATGTTCATGGAACATGACCTAGTGTATGTTAAAGTATGGAAAGTGATTAGATGATGAACACTACTACATATGAACATGAACTTGTGTAAAAGTGATTTTTCTTGTAAAATGAAGTTCTAAACTAGTAGATCTAAAGATCTACAAGTGGTATTTTCGAAGAACCAAGTGTAAGATAAAATCATATTTTTAAGCCGGATCTTTCATAAACTAAAGGTGATTTTGTGAACACACAAGTGTGTAGACACTTGTGTAACAAAAGGTTTTAACAAAGAATTATTTTTGTAATGTTTGACTAGAAGTTGTAAAAATGTATTTTCTTCAAGAATAAAGATCACAAGAAACCGACTTTATTTATAAAGATAGAAAGATCTGCTACAAATATTGGAAGGTTACTACACACTTTTACATGTCCCCTTTTTCTCTTAACTGTTTTCAGTTTTTATACTCCGGGGGTGAAATACATGTTACTATGATTACGAGTACTTTTACACAGGGTATGATTAGCGTAAGGAGGGTTACTACTTAGATCATGTGAGTGGGTAGGCGGGAACTGAAGGCCATTAGTCCTCATTGTAGGACTGAGGGACAGTAGCGGTTGATCTATCTGGGTGTAGCGAGCCCAACCCCAGGTCCAGCAGAACGGACCTCGGGGTGACTTTGTACCCAACGCAAAATCTGCTAGGTTTGAGTCTTCCTACTACACTTCACACATATCAATGGCCTTGCAAACCATTGGTGATCTCTTTATTTCCTTATTTGATACATACCAGGGATTTTTATACTTACAAAGGTTTTACATACTCACTACACATGAACTTGCTCAACATTTTTGTTGATTTTTCCAACTTACATGTATTTCAGGGAACTAAGGATATGGCACGGTATGCTACATTTTCACACTGCGTTAGAGATATGGGATCATCCAAGTTTAGGGGTTGTGGCTTTTACCTGGACGAGTCACAGTTCTTAAACTACGTCTGTTTTATGTTTGTGGTTATGTCTTCTGAACAATGTTTTTATATTATTAGGTTGTAATTTCCGTTGCATGCGTCAACGCTTTAAAACAATGTTGTGGTACTTTTATTTCAAAACTTAAATTAATGGATGATTCTGCATGGTTTTACTTTCATATAGCTTTGTTGTGATTAAGCTATGGTATTAAGAAGTCACACCAAATTAACCCACGCTTCCGCAAAGCCAGGGTGTGACAGTAGATGGTTCGCACCATTGTTCCTCATTGTAAATATATGATGGATAAGGTTCGTAACTTTGTTCTTCATAATACTCATACGAGGTGGGTTGTTCATGCCATGATTCCTCATAATAAGTATATGAAGGTGAAGGCTCATATCTTGGTTCCTCAAAGTATGTGTTGGTGCATTCATCTGTTGTCTTTGTCTTATATCGAGTCTCGGTTTACTATATTTGAACATGACAGTTTGAAAGGGTTTAGTTTGAAAGGGTTTAGTTTGAAGGGGGTTTAGTTTGAAAGGTGTCCTGGCCGTTTGAAACACTTTCAAACTAAAGGGTCATTTCAAACTAAAGGGTCATTTCAAACTAAAGGGTCATTTCAAACTGAAGGGTCCCTCCTATAAATAGGTTTCAAACTTTCACCATTTGTAACTTTCCGGCTAGAGCAACGAAGTGCTGCCGAAGTGTTGTCAGGTTGTAAAACGCTATTAAATCAATCATACAACAGTTTAAAGAGTAAATCTAGCTAAATTGAGCTCTACACGTCTGTTTCCGCCGTTCGTTTAGAGATAAACTCTTCTGATTGACTCGTTCGGGTCTGAAACCGATCCTACAAGTGGTATCAGAGCTCAGGAGGAAGAGTTCTATACAATTCAGCTGCATTTTCTGTTTCTACACCTTTCTTTTTCGAAAATTACAAGTTTTCACGGTTGAAATCGGCTGAAACTCTCACAATATGTGCATAATGGTGTTTTAACAAAGCCTTGAGAATTTCATTTCAAAACTCGACGTAAAAGTGGGAAAAATTGACTGGAATATGGGTTCCGTTTGAATGTAGCAGTTTCCTATCGTTTGAAAAGGCTTCCTATCGTTTGAAATATGCTTCGTATCGTTTGAAAATTATCTAACCGTTTGAAAAACTTGTCCTATCGTTTGAAAGGTGATACCTTACGTTTGAAAACATCACTTTCGTTTGAAAAATGATTTCTGTCGTTTGAAAAGTCCATACCGTTTGAAAGAATCGTTTGAACAATCCATCTCGTTTGAGGAAGTGTCACATCGTTTGAACAACACATCGTTTGAACATCACTTCCGTTTGAAACAAGGCTCTCGTTTGAACTATTGTTTGAATGACACATTTCGTTTGAAGTATATTGTTTGAAATATTGTGTCCGTTTGAAAGTAAAGGCCCAATCAAAATTTTAAAGCTCTTTAATTGGTCCAATGAAAGTTGTCGGTTAAATCAGATATACATGTGAAATATTTGGCGGCTGCATGTGAGTATTAAATGTCATCAGTTCATGTGTATGTTTGCTTTTAATTCATTTTAGTGGTCCAATTACATGTGAGATTAAAAGCTTGTGTCGGCCATTATCAATTGACATGTGAAACAAGTTTACGGCCCAATGAGAATATAATATACATTAAAACTATCGGCCCAATTAATTGATTTTATATGCGGCCCAATTATAAACTACATCGACAGCCCATGCGATACAAATTGGAGAAACCGATATGTTGTGATAAGTGTTGATTGTCCTCTAAAGTTCCAATGGAATGAATTTGTGAAACATTTACAAACAAGGAGTTCAGGTCATTTGAATTTAAGGTGTGATCATACAGTTTGGAGTTCAAAGGTTTCAAAGAGTCTAGTCAGTTAAATTGGATTCGGGTCATAGCAGTCCGCACAGTCTGCAGTCTGCACAGTGTGTCAACATTCAGTCTGCACAGTGTGTCAACTTTCAGTTCAAACAGAATATTCACCAGTTCGAGTACCAGTCTTATTCTGTTAGTTGATAATTCTTTAAACTGATTGTATTTTGGTTGATTGTTGTCAGGTATTATTATACAAGGTGATTCAAGGTGCTCATTTGAAGAATCTAAGTTTGTGATATTTCAAAGACTGAAACATGGACGAAGATTTCTACAACGCGTTTGCTACTCCGTCTACTCCAGCTGTCCTTGCTAAAAACATGAATCTAGAAAACGAAACGGGGACTGCACAAAAACCACCTAAACTCATGGATATTGATGATTATAACGTGTGGTCTGAACGTTTTGGAAACTAGGTTGAGGCTTATCATCTAGATGCGTGGGAACACACTGAGGAACAATATGTTAGGCCCACAAGAAACAATGTTGAAAATGGTGTGCCGTTAACACTTAGAGAAATGAGTTCGGAAGACAAAAAGAAATATCGAGATGAGAAACTCATGGTGAGTCTGCTTCAGCAAGCTATAAAAGAAGATATCTTGATACTGCTTCAACATGATGGAACTGCATATTCTATTTGGTCAGAATTGGAAGCAAAGTTTATTGGAAGTGATGATATGCTCAAGAATAAGATGTCTCTCATGAAGAAAGAATTTGACTTATTCCGGGGATTGAAAACTGAAAACACCAAGCAGATAATTGATAGATATTGTAACTTGGTGAGAAACATGTCAAAACTTGGAATTAAGAAAACTGCTGAGGAATTGGTTGAAAAACTTGCAGATGCGTTACCATATGAAACTTGGGGAACGTTTCTGATGATGCTACGATCCAACAGAAAAGATTACAAGAGTATGACACTGGGAGATTTCATAAAGCACCTAGAAGCTCAAGAGATGGAGCAAAGGAGGATCGCGAGAATGAAAAACTATGATGGAGAACAAGATATCAGCTTGTATTATAAAGGTGGTGTTTCTGGAACGACAAATCATTCTCCGAAAATTGAAACTGCTTACAGTGTGAAATGTAACACCCCAAAAACGGGTTTGGGTAATCAAACTCCGTTAATACTAAAAGACGGGTAAAGTACCGTTAGTGGTAAAATTTACCCGGTAAATATTATGATTTAAATAATTAATCCTAATATTAAACAAAAAGTCAATAAAAGCCTTTAAAGAAATAAGATGGATAAAAGGCCCGATTTAACGGGACTTAAAGTAAACGGGTTACGACTTCCCGAACCTACTAAACTAACTAGGAATGACACTAACTACGTTAGTTAGTCACTTATGAGTACTTAGGAGTTCAAAAGAATTAAGAGTGAAAAATGAGGGACCATATGTGTCTAAATGAAAACTATTGTATAGAAATAACAAAATAAAACACAAAACACAATTGTCTGTGTTTTGTGGAAATCGACCAACATCAGGGGCGACCCCCAGGCTCCATCTAAACCTTAAACATTCACAAAACAACCAGATTGAAGGTCAATTCTTGTCCCAAATCAAAATCTGAACATAGATTCGTGATCCTCATCACAAGGGGGTTACAAGGTATGTAAAATTTGGTGTTAATTCTCTGTTTGAATTTCTCATGAAATTGGGAAATCTGAAAATTTATGTTGCATGTTAGCTATTTGGGTAGAATAGGGTTGATATGGTGTCTAGGAGTAAAACCTAGACAAAAACATGTGAAATCATAGCTAAATTCTGAAAAATTTCATGAACACATTGAAGGTGATTCATGGGTTTTATGAGAAAATGATAAACACTAGGATGTAGGATGCTAATCTAGTGTAAATTGGTGCTTAGAAACTGATTTCTGAAAATATGATGTGTAGTTCATGAACACTAAACATAGAGGTTTGAATTGTGGTGTAAATCTTGGTAAAGATAACTAGTTATGAATTAGTTAGTAAATAAGTAATATTATGCACATTAGGTGTTTGTTAAAATTCCCGAATGAATGTTGACATAATGAAATTATTAAAGAAACGCGTAATTGGCTAACTCGACTAACCACGTGTAATACGAAATAATAGGGTTCTAAACGTGATGTTGATTGAACTTATTGTGCGTGTAATATGATTGAAGTTAGTTGACTATCGAAAGTCAAATAAACCAATATTGAAGTCGGATAGTAGTTCCGACATAGAGTTTGTAAGGTGGAATAGTCGTATGTGATAATGACTAAACTAACCGTCTTACGAATTATGATGATAGTTTGACGCGTGACAAGCTAGGTGGAGGCTTGGAAAGGAAGCGGGTCAAACGAAGCGAATAAGAAGTAAAAGCATGTTTCGGATGCAAGGTAAGTAAAACTTACACCTACTTGTAGTATACGTGTTTATTTTATAGGCGATAAATACAACAAAGGATTTGGTTCGAATTATGGGTTCCAACACGAAACGAATTGGGTTGGAACGAATAGAAACGTTTTAAACCATGATTATTGGTGAAAGAGGCAAAATGGTAAACTAGTCATGAATTGGTTAATAGTTTAAGAGTTTTCTTAAAGTTACCTTATATCGACTAACCTACTAGTAATGGAAAATGGGTAAAAATGGAAATTTAGTCAAGTATTGACTAAAGTAAAATAAGTTTCAAAGGACACCCATAGCATAAGCCGAATGGGTTAAAAATATAGAAAATTTACTTTAGAAAGAAAGGGATCTAGTGAGAAAACCCGAAATGGTTCGGATGTGTGATTGGTAATTAAACACCATGTTTTTTGTTACACATGAAAATGTTGGGTGATATAGACCGAACGGGTCAAATGGTGGGAATAACGTCATTTGACAAAATCAACTAATGTGGTGGTCAAGTCATGTGTTACAGGAGCGAATAGTAATTGGGATAATTGCGTCGCCATAGAATATCGGTAATAAAAGCAAGGTGTTGAAACGGGTCACTCGGTTGACTCGAGCCAGGTACGTATAAATACGATTGTGGTTAAACATACATTTTTGGGGTCAATTAAGTAGCAAATGCCCTTCGTCGTAAATGAGGGGCTAAAGTTGACTAAAATGCCCTTGTTAGGTAAACCGGGCAAACGACCTTTAAAGGTTGTTGGAATTAAGTGATTTGGTAGATTAAATCCTTAAGATAAGTATAAAAGGGATGTTATGGGACCTTAGTGCATAAATACCCTTAACGGGTCAAAATAAGCATACAAACGAAAACGGGTTTAATTTGTGTAATAAACCGGGGATTATAATCTAGTATGGTAGATAACATTAAGTTGAAGAAGTATATGAGATATAAAGGTCAAATACACAAGTTTGATGATGAAATCACGAACGGGTCAAAAGTTGGCAAAAAGGTAATAAGCCAAAGACTTAAAAGTCTGAATTTTTGTTAAACCGGATGTTAGATTTTAACTCCATATGATGGAGAATCAAATTTCAAACACGTAGGAAGAAACGATAGGTTAAACGGACGAGCAAATTGAAAGATACGAAAGTTTTCGTGTCAAAAACGGCAAAATAGAAAGATGGAATGCAGGGGCCACCGTAACTTACGGTGGACATAATTTGGTTACGGTAAATGCCTACTGTTGTACGGTTGAATAATTGAAACACAGAGGCCACCGTAACTTACGGTGCCACCGTAAGTTACGGTGGAGGTCAGAAATGAGTTTTTGTTTTGGGTTTAAGATATCCATGTTGGATTTTCCTAATTTCCCCGTTGTATTAGTTAATTAATTATCAAAACTGACCTTTAAGTTGGTTTTGATCATTGTGAATGTCGAGAGTCCCGGATGAAGATCGAGCATCGAGCAAGAACCGAACACACATTAAACAAAGCTTCCACAACGTTGTTTTGTCGTTATTCTAAACGGCGAATTAAATCACATTATGTTTATCACTTAAATTGTAAAAGTTTTTAACAAACCCGTATTTCCGATGTATACGTAATCTTAAATTACCTGATTATTTTCGCAAAATATACGTTAAACCTTTATTTATAGGAACGGGTGTTACATGAAAGATTCTTCAGAACAGAAGTCATCCCAGGGATCAAGCAGCACAAGATTTTCTTCATTCGATCCAAACATTTCTGTAACAAAGAATGGAAGAAAACTTCAGTGCAACATTGTTCTTAGTATTGAAAATGATGAGGATTACACTGAAGATATTGCTAAAAATCAAATGTCTTTGTTGGGAATGGTATTGGAATCTTATAGTAGTTTTGTGGCTGGAAAGATCGGTAATCCAATGCTCACGAAAGAGGATTACGATCAAATCGATGCTGAAGAAATGGAATTAATGGACATTAAATGGTGCATGGCTAGCGTGATGAGACGTGCTGAAAAGTTTAAACAAATTACAGGCCGAGATGATTTTCGTGACCCTAGTGTTTCAAATTTAGGCTTTGATAAATCTAAAGTTACGTGTTTTTCGTTGCAGGGAAAAGGGGCATTTCAAGAGGGAGTGCAAAAATCGTGAAGCTACTGGAGCCCAAAATCCTTTTGGAAACAACGGTTATCACAAAAAGGCGATTTATCATCAAGTCACGTCACCAGCACAGCATCAGGCACAAACTGCTCATGGGAGAGATGTGATCGATAGTTCGAAAAGAGCATGTCTAAGTAAATAATTAAAATTTTTCATGGGATAAATACATTCCAACAAACAGCAAAGTGTGTATAGCAGAGCAGGACAGTCAATACTCTTGCTTTCATTGCTAATGCTTATGATTTGAAATGTGCAGAAAGAAATAGAAAAGTCATAGAAGCTGCTGAAGCAAGACGAAGAAAGCTTGAAGAAGAGGAAGAAGAGGAAGAGAGATTAAAAGCTGAGGCTAAAGCTGAGAAGAAAAGAAGAGCTGAATTCTTACAACCAAACAGGACAGTCAAAGAGGTTCCTGATTTTGATGCTGAACCAGTTGAAGTTCCAGAAAAGTGCATGAACTGTGATTCGCTTATCAAGCAGAATAATGAGTTGTTTCACAATATAAACAGATTGAAAGAATCCTATGATACAATGAAGAGAGAAATCAACAAATATACGGATTCAGATGGTGAACAAGCTGTGGCAATGAATACACTGAAGTTAGCGTATCTAAGACAGCTTGATGATGCAAATTTTCACATAAAGAAATGTGCTGATCTGGAATTGGAGTTGGCAACACAAAAGATAGAAACTGAGAAAGTTAAGAAATTATTAGAGAGTTACTCATGTTCTACTTTTGTTGTTGACAGGATCTATCTAGTTGTGAAAGATTTGAAGACATTTGAAGAAGTAAAGACATCTGAAGATGAGAAATTTGTGACAAAAGATGAAGAAAAGGTGAAGACTTCTGGTAAGAAATCAAGTGTGGTCTATAACAGATGTGCGCCCCCGGTCGAAAATGGATATTCGCCTCGAAATCCAAATTCCGAGAGAGTCAAAAAGGCAATAAATTTACAATGGGAGTCTGGGCCGTCGGATAACTTACCAGAAAATATTGATGTCACGTATACGTCATCAGACACTGATCATGAGTCAAAGTTGATAAAAAGTGTGGTCGATCAGGTGTTAGATAAAGATGACAGTGAGGAGTCAAATCTGGAGTCCAAACCCGAGTCAAAGTCTGGGTGCAATGTGTCAAAGCCGACATTCAAAAAGGACAAACGGGTTTATGATAAAGAATTTTTGATGTCAAAATCTAATTTGAATGATGAATCATTCAAAGTAGCATATACTTTGAAAGATTCTGACAAATTATATTCTGATGAAGTTTTTCCAATAAGAAGTGTCAAATTTGAAATGATTCAAAAGGTTTTCAAAATCACAGAAATTAATATTTCTGAAATAAAAGATTTAAATATTTCCGGAAAACCTAAACAATACACTTCAAGAGTGCAACAAAGAATTAACAAGAAAATGGGTTACAATTGTGGTTATAACTTCCAAAAGAAATCAAACCATAATCGTAATTTCAAAAAGAAAGGTCTTGGTTTTGTTCCACCGAAAAACTATAAAAATGAAAAAGTTTATAAACCAAAAATTGTGTTTATTTCAGGGAAAACATCAGAGGCTGAGAAAGAACAATCATTCAGAAAGCAGACGAATCAAGAATTCCTTGCTAAGAAGCAAGAAGCGTTAAAGAAGAATGTTGTTCAGAAGAAGATAGAAACCAGAACCTGTTTTCAGTGTAAAGTTGTTGGTCATGTTGGTAAAGATTGTCCGAAGACATTTAAACCAAAACAGGAAGTCTCTGGTAAATTGAAAGAGAAAGTTGTCGATAACACTGAACTTTCAACCCGAAAATTCACAGGCTTTGAAAATTCAACCTTTGAAAAAGGAGAATGTTCAAAGAGTGTTTTGAAAAGAAAAGAAAATGTAATAAATCAAAAATGGGTTGTTAAAGGTTCAGTTAACAAGTCTGGTGATGAATCTGATTCCACAAAATCAGAAGAGCCACGTGATGAGAAAAAGGTTGAAAAACCAGTTCCAACTATGAATGATGAAAATTTTCCACCATTGTGTGCTGAAAATTTTATGAAGAAAGTTGGAAAAGTTGAAATTTCAAATCAATTTTATTCTGACAAGAAAAAATTTGATGTTGAAAAGACTTTCAACGGAAATGTTAAAAACATTTTTGGCAAAATGGTTAATGGTAAGGCCAAAGATGTTAAAGCGTTTTATGCTGCCAAAAGAGGAGTTCACAAGTCTGTTGAAAGCAAAGATGAACAAGAAAAGGTTTCACCCAAGGCTGGTCAGGCTTGGGTGGACATATTTTTCGTTGAATAGACACCTGACTTGCCGGAGATCCCAAGTTGGTAATCGTGGATTATGAATCGGCATTTTTCAGAATCTATATTTGAGTAGTTGCAGGAATTGCCGGAACTCCTAGGTTTGTAAGCGAGGAGTAGGAATCGGCACCTTGAGAATTCAACCAACAGATGGTAATTGGTTGAAAAACAGGTTTGTGTTGTATGTTTGTGATTGTTATAAATGGTTCAGAATTTGAACTAGGTTGATCTTACAAGTGGTTAAATCAAGGTCATTAAATTGAACTTGAGTTAACTGTCATTCATAAACTTGGCAAACAATGTGATGATTTAATCCGCAATTTTACAAGTGGTAAAATCAATAAAACTTATTTTCCGGAAAAACCATTCTGATTAAAACAAACTTGAGTGTTTTGAAATCATTATGGGAAAATAGTTTTGTTGTGAGGGGGAGTTCTGATTGTTTAAGCCAAACGAATGGAGAATTGAAGTGTTTCAATATCAGTTGTCATGTTCTGTACAGTTTGTTTTCTATTTTCATTAGATGTATTTGAATTTTAGGGGGAGTAGGAAATTTTAGAAAATCCAAAAACATCAGAAAATTTGAAAAAGCAAAAAACATGATAAAACTGAAAAATGAGTTTTGTTGCATAAAAGAGGAAATGATAGTACATCAGTGAACTATCACAGCACGCTAAAGAATTGGAATGTTTAAAAGTGATAAACAATCTTACTGCGGATGTGTCAGTAGGTTTTCGCACAATTAGTAAATTGAAACGAGATATAAATCTAAATTCAAACTTGCTTAATTCGTGGGTAACTATTCTTGAATATATGGGTAACCCCCGAAATCTTGTTTGAAAGGTCCCGTATTCTGAGATACTAGGTCTTTATACTCAGTGATAACTGGGGTATTATTCCGGGACTTCTGCTGTATGGAAATACTGACCTAGTCCCCGGATAATACTTGCTGCAAATTGCTTGAAACATAGCATAAAGCCCTCAACTGTTTAGACAATAAAATTGATAATCAGTTGTTGTAGCTAAAAGATCTCCTAAAGGGGACACACCGAAAAGTCGAAGCTGATATCTCTCTGCGCATACGGAAGTATCGACCTGAGATCCCTCAGCCCTCGCATATCCCCTAATTTATATACAGATATCAGTTGTAGTATAGTTACCTGTAAATCTGAACATTGAGATTTGGATACGGGAGTATATTCAAGTGGAGTGATACACAATTAAGTTCAAGTCTATAAAACATTAATATCGTATCTCGAATTAATTGAAATTTGTGTGAAAATTTAAGTGGACCAATATACTGACAATCTAGGTAAATTGTTTAGAACTTAAAATGTAATCAAGCTTAACGGTGTTGGTGATATGTCTCAAAAACTGATATGATCCTCTTGCACAAACTCACAAAAATATTGTTTGTAAATATTTCTTTTCTCTGCATTTCATTTCTATACATTAAAAAATCCAAATAGATTTCTAGTGTGTTTTAGCATAAATTTTGAAAAATTCAAAAAGATTTTCGACAACTGGTGTTAGAGAGCTGATTTTCAAAATTCTGAGTGCTAAACATGATGAACAGATGGTTTGGGTGAGTGTGTTTGTTTTGAAAAATAAAAATATATCTTCAAGTGGTTTATCAAAGATTAACATTGTAAAATCATTCTTTGATTGTATTTTTCCTGCAAGTGGTTCATTAGCTGGTGAGATTGTTTTTACAAGTTATCATCAGAAAATTTATTTTTGGGTAGAGAATGTGCAGGGTATATGAAGATAGAGTGCCAGGTTCCGATACCTGAAGACTGTGTGATTTCAACAAGCCAGGCTGCGATCCCAGCATATCGAAAGGGGGAGTCTGAAGACATCCGAGTAGAGATTGTTCGTGGAAAGTCTGTTGATGATAACGAAAAGAGAAGAGAAAGATTTGAGGATTCTTACAACGTCAAATACTTCAAAGAGTTCGAGAGGACTGATAAAGATTGAAGATGCGAAGACTCGACACTGAAGACTCCGTCAACATCTGAGGGGGAGTCTGTTGGTGCATTCATCTGTTGTCTTTGTCTTATATCGAGTCTCGGTTTACTATATTTGAACATGATAGTTTGAAAGGGTTTAGTTTGAAAGGGTTTAGTTTGAAAGGGTTTAGTTTGAAGGGGGTTTAGTTTGAAAGGTGTCCTGGCCGTTTGAAACACTTTCAAACTAAAGGGTCATTTCAAACTAAAGGGTCCCTCCTATAAATAGGTTTCAAACTTTCACCATTTGTAACTTTCCGGCTAGAGCAACGAAGTGCTGCCGAAGTGTTGTCAGGTTGTAAAACGCTATTAAATCAATCATACAACAGTTTAAATAGTAAATCTAGCTGAATTGAGCTCTACACGTCTGTTTCCACCGTTCGTTTAGAGATAAACTCTTCTGATTGACTCGTTCGGGTCTGAAACCGATCCTACAGTATGAGTATGAAGGCTCATACCTTGGTTGATCAAAATATGAGTATGAGGGAGAAGGTTCATACCTTTGGTCTTCATAGGATGTGTATGAAGTCGATGGCTCAAACCTGGGCTCCTCATAATAGGTGTATGAAGTGGATGGTTGAAATAAGTCACAATATTGTACCGAGTGCGGGTCACCACAAATGGTGCAATAGTCTTCCCTATAATCATCCTCCTCATAGGTGTAGTTGTAGCCTCCTGAGTATTGATCCATAGGAATCACTCAGCAGACCACAACAGAGTCTCGAGACCAGAAAACAAAAATAAAAACGGAAACAGAAGCTGGACACGGCCCCGTGTTCAGTGGACACGGCCCGTGTTCAGGATCTGTATCTGGGTGTTTGAATAAAAGTGACTGGTTTTGTGCAGCACGGGGGCGTGTTCAGTGAGCACGACCCCATGTTCAAACTCTGTATCTGGGTGTTTTGAAATAAATATGCAGCACGGCCCCGTGTTCAGTGAGCACGGCCCGTGTTTAACCTACTGTAAATGCAAAACTAACTAAAATGCAGAAAAATGTACGCGCGTTTTGAAAATGGTTTTGAAAAACTGATTAGGCCGTTGATTTTAAGCTTTCTTAAAATCCTTGTGTCCCCGGCAACGGTGCCAAATACTTGATGTGCGTGTGGTGGTATAGGTTTTTATGTATATTTTTAGCCCTTTTTACACTTTAGTCAAGTTTTAAATTAATAAAACACGATATTTTACTAACACCAAACACACATATGGGCAAGTGCACCCATCATGAGCGTAGTATAGCGTTGGTAAGATACCGAGGTCGTCCAAGGATACAAGAGCTTTTAATACCGGTTTATCCTCAACGTCTAATCAAATAAAAAATTTAGAAAAAGGTTTTAAACTAGAAAAATAATAACTAAAATGCTGAAAATAAAAATAAAATAAAAACAGATAGACAAGATGAATCACTTGGATCCGACTCGCCTTTAGTGTAACTTTTGATTATTTCCGCACTTTTGCACTTTTTAAGAGATTATCTTAATTATTGTAGTAGGCCCCTCTTTTGAAGGTGACGTTACCCTCAACCTAGTAGTTTGAGTCAGCAAGGATACAATCCTAAAGGGTTGGATTATTGAAAGATAATTAATTAAGTTATTAATGCGTAATGTGGTAGGCCCCTCTTTTGAAGGTGACGTTACCCTCGGCTAAGTAGTCTGAGTCAGCAGGGATACAGTCCTAAGTAGACGGGTTAATATATTAATAGTAGTTTACATATGAGGGGATCAAGAAATTCGGACCCCCGCCATCAAGTACCAGTGGGTATTGAAGGAGATCCTACTAAGCTTAACCCAGGTTGTTGCAGGATCTATACACTGAACAAGGCAAGACTCTTACCAAACCATTCCCTTAACCCCCGACTAGGTAGCCAACATATCTCCATATAGACCGTGGAGATATGAATGGTGTAAATCTTTTATTTTATATAGACAATAAAATAACGCCACGACACCACGAACAAATGATAAGGAAGACTCACCTTCAACATAAGAAACTAGTTATTAAAGTCATTAATACATAACCAAATAAAAAGTGCGAAAAGATTAAAAATAAAAAGTATTACACTAAATGTTTGTCTTCACCAAGTGATGTAAGAGACTTAGGAAAATATGGCCTTTGATTGTCAAGAGCTCTTACGATCAATCTTGGATCCCGAGACTACTACACACACTCTATGATGGATGATGGATGATGGTGGTGGATGATGGTGTTGTGGTGGTGGTGGAGTGTGGGTGAAGTGTGAGAGAGGTGGTTTGCCAATGGATGATTTGCAAGTGAGCCAAGCACCCCTATTTATAGTCTGCACAAAAACCCGAACACGGCCCCGTGTCCACCCATCTTCTCTTTCTTCATTAATCGTAGTTTGTTTGCATTAGTTGACCACGCCCCCATGTCCGCTGGGCACGACCCCGTGTGCAGAAGCATATCTGTACTATCAAGATTTCCCTAGATTCTGCGAATCTTAGAGTTGACCACGGCCCCGTGTCCGCTGGGCACGCCCCCGTGCTCATTGAGCACGGGGCGTGTTCAGCCTTCTGTTTTCTTGTTTTTGCTTGTATTTATGTTAGATTTAGCTGCCTTTTTGCTTCTTTTGTTCATTTGAGCTCATTTAATCCTGAAAATACAAAAGGAAGAAAAAAGCACACTTTTTCCAACATTAGTACTAAAAATGGGTTAGTTTTATGCCATAATTGATGTAATTTATATGTTGCATTTTGCGCACATCAGGATACCACTATGGTAACTATTATTATTAGAAAATTCCACTAGTGGTAAATGGTCATCCCAATTTCCCCCAAAATCTAAGGCACATGCTCTCAACATATCAACAAGTGTTTTGATGGTTCTTTTTGACTGACCGTCAGTCTGAGGGTGATAGGCGGTGCTTATATGTAGCTTTGTGCGCATATTTTCAAGAAACTTTTGCCAATAATGAGAGGTGAATCTCGTGTCCCGATCTGAAATGATTGGCACGGGCACCCCGTGTCGAGAAATTATCTAATTCATATACACTTCTGCCATTCTTTCCGAAGAGTAAGCCTCTCGAATGGGTAAAAAGTGGGCACTTTTTGTGAGTCGGTCTACGATTACCCATATTGTATCGTGCCCCTTTTTGGTTCTAGGAAGTTTGGTTACCAGATCCATAGTTATCTCCTCCCATTTCCATACCGGAATTTCCAAAGGTTGTAACTCTCCGTACGGTTTTTGATGTTCTGCCTTCACTTGGGAGCATGTCAAACATTTCGCGACATACTTAACAATATCATTTCATACTCGGCCACCAGTAATTTGCCTTCAAGTCCTGGTATACTTTTGTCACCCCGAGATGGATTGAATACCGTGACTTATGAGCTTCTTCGAGTAGCGTGGTTTTGACTTCGCAAAACCGTGGTATCCAAATTCGACCGATTCTCGTTTTGAGCCCGATCGAGTTTTCTTCCAACTTTTCGGCTATTCCTTTCGTTCTTTCTTTCTTTGAATCTCCTGCCTCTAGTAACTTTATTTGAGAATCTCGTATCATTTCAAGGAGGCGAGGTGTAACTATCATCTTCATGGACTTTACTTGAATCGTAAGTGGATACTCTCTTCGGCTAAACGCATCCGCTACGACATTTGCCTTCCCCGGGTGATAGAGGTTATTGTAGTTGTAGTCTTTAATAAGTTCCAGCCATCTCCGCCACCTCGTATTCAAATCTTTCTGTTTGTAGAAATATTTGAGGCTTTTATGATCCAAGTATATCATACATTTCGATCCGTATAGATAATGCCTCCAGATTTTTGGGGCGAAAACTACCGCTGCCAATTCTAAATCATGGGTTGGATAGTTTTCTTCATGTGGTTTTAGTTGTCTTGAAGTATACGCGATAACTTTTCCTCATTGCATTAAAACACACCCTAAACCCTTATGTGAGGCATCTGAATAGACAACCAAATCTTCTGTTCCATCTGGTAATGGGCGTGATTCATGCGTGTGCTCGTTCCAAGTCGCCAAGTCATTTAAGTTGAGGATTTACCTACTACATCAAGCATCAAAATTAATTTTGTCAGTTATGTTACTTCTAATCTAAAAAATCGAATTAATCCATTTCATACTTTCATTTCATACATGCACTTTCTTACCCGATGAAACGGGTCAAAACATACTATCTCGTAATTGAGATAAAACATGCCATTCTTTAAACCGTTGAAACGGGCATTTGTAAGCGTACATAAACATCCATTCGGTTCTTTATAACGAATCGAATACATCCTTTTAATCACAATTACATACATCCATTTCAACCCGTTTATAACGGATTTAATTCATTACTTTCTTTTTTGCGTCAATATACATCCCTTCGGTTCGTTTAAGACGAGCCGACGATACACTTGTCCATTCATAAACATTCATTCCCAATGACCCGTTCACAACAGGTTAGGCTACTTACTTCATATTTACACTAAACTAGTATAGCCTAAGCTTTTATACAAAAACATTGAACGACCAAATAAAATTTATGTTTGAAATACAATATACCTTGATTTGTGCGTCTTCCGTTTTCCTAGCACTTGAACCTTCTTCCTTCACGCCTACATTAACAAGTTCATTCCTTCATTTAGTCCAACGCATATCATTCCATCCTTTACATAGTTTACCATATGATAACACTATCATAAATTTCCAAATTTCACATATTTGTTCTCTTAAGCATTTTATCGAACACTTGGCGGGTTTCGCATTAAAAGGACACTTAATACAATTATCGTAAGACATGATTCTACTAGTTCATCTACTAACTCTTCAATAATCAAACAAGTCATACTTTACATAAATTATCTAGTGTTCATACATCACAAACAAGATTAACCATTAAGATTTCATGTTCATACATGGTTACTACTATCATTTTGATCATCCTACATTCATAAAGATTTCATACAACACGGGTTCATGCATCAGGTCTTTAAAATCATCAAAATCAACATAAACCTTATTCTATAATGCAAATTCTACTTCCAACTACTCATATCATATCATAAACTCATGATTATGGTTGAAACCCATTTCCTATAATTCACCAAATCAAGGAATTCGACTTACCACTTTACTGAGTATGTTTAGATGATCGAAAATTAGGGTCATACAACTGATTATCCTTGAAATCTCTACTCAATTAGATGGAATTGGTAAAACTAGGGTTTTCACCTTGTCCCTGCCCTCTGTTCGATCGCCCGGACTCACACACAGTGTATGTGTGTTTTAATTTTCATTCTTTTATTAATTTGAGTTTTGACATTTAACACCTTTGGTCCTTCTAGTTTGTTCACTTATTTAATTTAAACGCTTCTCATTTTATTACTTGTAATTGTAACATTTCCCATTAACTAACGTAAATTTTAATTAATTTAACTTATGTCTAATAAACCTTTTTGGCGTGTTACATCATTAACACACCTCTGACCCAAACGGGCAAAAGGCCAAACAACTACAACACCCCCGACCTAAACGGGCAAAGGGCAAAGAAATTACAACATGTACAACGGGTATTTACACCACTCCTCCCATCTAATGTAATTACAAGATGTTCTGTTTTTGACCCAAGCGTAACCTTTAGCCTTTATCTCCCCAATGATATTTTGCGTGCTACGTTATTTTTTCTGATAAAACACCACATCGTTCCTTTCTTTCCATATGCATCAACACGCTATCATAGCCAAACAGTGAATGATATTTTCCGCCTTTTTCCACACTTGATGAATTTATGGATGTCTAGAATGTCTTTGTACTAAAAAAAGAAGAGCCGAGGAATGTTGCACCAAACGCTGAAAGCCAACCAAACCCTTGAAGCCACCAAGAAAGCCGTAAATAAATGCTCCACCGTTTCCTCAAGATCGTCGCAAAAAAGACACAAGACCAATGATATATCCACATTCCTTCTTCTCAGATTTGTTCTCGTAGGGAGCCTATCCAAATTTCCTCTCCAATTCATTATATTGTATTTAATGGGCACCCATTTGCACCATACGAAATTTGGAGGGTGGCAGTTACCCCTATCAATAATCAAAGCCTTTTTAATCACCTTCACCGAGAAATCATTCTGTTTGTCACCAATCCAGTACCAAGCATCCATAATGTTGGAGAGACTCAAAAGATTGAGAGCCTCGCCGCATTCCTTCCATTCCTTTAGCTCAACATCTGACTCAGGTTGTCTAGACCATTGCCAATTAATAGCTCCACTATCTTGATCTGCATCCTGTCTCTCTGCTACCCTGCACATTTTAAACAACTCTAAACCAAATAAATGGGGCCATCTTTCAACAAAGGGAAGATCACCCACCCACGTATCAATCCAAAAGCGGATATCAGCCCCATTTCCCACGTTTCCCTTGATTAGCCGGTTTATCCCCTTACCAATTATTTTTGTTGTGGATAACAGACGTACAATGCTTTTCCAGCATCCCGATATGTTACCGTTAAGAGGCAGAAAGCTCCTTTGATTATACTTAAAGTGGCACGCTTCCACCACTTTACACCAAAGATTATGATATCTGACCCTATATCTCCACCCCCATTTAACAAGAAGGGCTTCATTGACCTCCTTAAGTCTGTTGATTCCCAAACCACCTTTTGACTTGGGCCAGGTAACCCCTTCCCAAGCCACCCAGTTCATTTTTGAGATGCTACCAGAGACGAACCACATAAATTTTCTCATTTTGGTTTCGAGAGACTTGATAACCCAAGCTAGAGCCTTATAAAGCGAGAAATAATAAATAGGCAGGCTTTCCAACACCGATTTGATTAGAGTAAGCCTGCCCCCTAGCGAAAGGGTTTTAGCTTTCCAAACCAACAGTCTTTTATCAAAAATCTCAATAATAGGACTCCAGTTGTTAATTCTGTTCATATTAGACCCTACCGTGATCCCCAGGTACGTAAGCGTGATACAGTCCGATTTACACCCAATAACTTTGGCCATATTAGACACTTCCCCAGGTACATAAATAAAAAATTTTTAAGCATCTCGCCACGTTCTTAACATTAACCCTGTCCCAATCCCCCAACACAAGAGCATCATCAGCGTAAAATATGTGAGAAATTACCGGACTATTATTTGGATTTGGATACCTCTGAAAAGCCCTTTGGACCTAGCTTTGCACAACATGCTAGACAGAGCTTCCATGACAAGAAGGAACAGAAACGGGGACAGAGGGTCACCCTGTCTAATCCCTTTGGAGCAGTTAAATTCAAAGGTAGGAGACCTGTTCACAAGAACCGAGGAACTAGCCGAAACTAAAATCCCTTTGATCCATTTGCACCATAAAACACGGAATACCATATGCCCCATGATTTCCAAAAGAAAACTCTAACAAACATTATCATAAGCCTTTTCGAAATCGATTTTTAACAGAAAAGCCTTTTTATTGTATTTTTTCATCCAAGCCATAAGCTCGTTAATTAAAGGACTATCCAAAATGTACCTCCCCTTCAGGAACACCGTCTGATTCTCTGATATAATAGACCCAATAACCATTTTAAGACGATTTGCCAGAATCTTCAAGATAGATTTACTTATCACCACAATCAGATTAATAGGTCTATACTCTCTAAGCCCCATCGGATCCTTGTTTTTCGGGATAAGAGTAATGAAGGAAGAGCTACATCCCGCCGCTATGGTACCTTTGCTGTGAAAAGAAACCAACAAGTTATAGAAATCATTTTCAAATAAATTCCAGTACCTTTTAATGAATTTGAAATTGAAACCGTCTGGCCCCTGATGTCACACCCCGACCACGTAGGACAACAAGATGTGGCGGAAATGTCGGGGAGTGTTGTAACAGAAGCTATTGTTTCACAACCATGGATACAAAAAGAGTTTCGTTTTATTGATCATATTAAATATTAACATTGTCTTAACATAGAACAAACAAGTTTTATATCGTCTATCATAGTTATTATGTCACTAAGGCCTTGTCCAGATCCTATGTGACGCATGCATCCTAGAAATCACATCAAGCAACATTACCTGAAACATATGTAAAAACAAAGTCAGCAAAGAAATGTTGGCGAGTACATAGGTTTTATAAGAGTGTCGGAGTCATGGCTCGTTTATATGTTGCAGTACTTTATTAGACTTCAAGAGTCAAAATACAAACCTCGTTTTGAAAAGTGTATTGCAACATAGTTAACCAACTCAAATCAAGTTGATTATAGCTTATAAAATCTCGTAGCCATGATTCTTAACCCCAAAAGCATTTTTTTAGAAAAACAACTTGTAAAACATCTTGTAAAAGCTCGTTAAAAACTCGTATGGTTTATATCCTTTAGAAAAACATCGTTGTGTGACATCGTTTCAAAATCTTTTACCCAAGTGCTTTCGACCCATTGCGACCCATTAAGGTAGCTTACACTACTTTAACGCGTCACGCGCGAAATGTGCATTTGAGACGTCTAACTAGTCCTATGACAAGTATTATATGCCAAAACATGTTTAATTATGTTACATAATCAGTTACGTGACAAAAGTTTGGGTTACATATGCTTAATTACCAATTATGCATGAAAAGGGTATTTTGATAATTTACCTAAGGCATATAAACTACTTATCATACAACTACCTAAACTCGGTGACCATAAGGTATAACCTCGGAAGGTTATTCCCTATGCTACTATGGTCCCTAAACATGTTTGGTCGGATCCTAATGATCGACCAAACGGGTCGTGTTCGAAAGTCTAAGCGGGTGTTTAGTCCGCTTGACTTACGACTCTATACAAGCACTAATCTAAAAAGTGACAAGCTAAACATGCTAGAACATGTTTAGTTAAGTTAGAAAACAGGTTTTGATATCAAAACAAACGGTTTTGATATCCTAGAGTAGTTTGGTAACAAAATACGCGTAAATACGCATTTTGGCCGAAACCACGACTCGTCACTAAGCCTAAATAACGTGGTAATCAGTGGGTATAGTCACTAGGGACTATAACCATCGTGATTACGCTCACATTATGAAGTTCAAACGAACTTCACGTTGACCATAAACTGGTCAAAGCAGAAAGTCAATCGCAGTTTGACTTTAACGATATAAACGAATGAAAAGAACGAAAGAATACTTACAGAAGGTCCCCGCAAGCTCTTGATCCGATTTACTCTCAGGTATGAAGTATAAACTTCAAATTAGAGAGCCAAAATTAGATTCAAGTGTGCTTTGGGAGGAAGTGAGGGTGGGTATTTACAGGAATTCAAGAACCGTTAAGATCGTTCATCGAAAACTGAGCTTTGATCTGGACCTTACATGTGTGCCCATGGTTTTCTAAAACCATGGGAGCCCCTAATATGAGTCATAATGGACTAGGTTCATTGAATACCAGCCCATGGTTTTGCAAAACCATGGGTTAAAACCATCAACACTTCAAAATGGACTAGGTTCATTGAATCTGGTTAGAAATTTCAAAAATGGTCCCTACACTTGTAAACTTTGATTTTTTGCACTTTTAAGCCCCGTTAACCCCATTTAAATGCTCTAAAATAAAGTTAAAGTATCGGGAACTCAAAACATGCTCAAAAATATCTCAGATGTCGGTTCGTTTGGTCGTACGGTCGTGTTATTCGCTTAATTACGACGGAAGTCGTAACGAAGACAAAAACGATCCAAATCAAGCGACGAATGGATTTTTATCATGCCGAATACTAAAAAATAATATTTTAATGATTACATGAATTTTTGGATGTCCGAATATATTCAGAACATAAAATATGCGGGAAAATGCAAACTTGTGAACTTTTTGACGCTTTTAGTCCCTATTGATTAATAAAGTTTATTTTAGCATCCCGAACCCCTAAAAGCCTATTTCTAAGCTATGTAAAGGTTATATAGGGTAGGTTTAACTTATGATCAAGTTCCAGAATGTTCGTTACTATACAAATCGGTATAGTTTTGCAGTTTAACACAAATAGTCCCTGCGATCGAACAAACTTGATTTCAACACACCAAACCATCCAAAACTTATTTCTAAGTTATGTGGAGGTTATTTAAGGTATGTTAAGACTATTTCACTATTCTGGAGTGTTGTTGGATTAAACTGGTTATATTTACGCATCAGTGCGCGTATAACCTTCCAGAAAGCGATTTAAAGCTTGAAATTGGAATCTAATTAAATTGAAAAATCACCAAACACAAATATACACATAATAACACCAAAACACATATAATAACACCAAAGCACATTGTTTTATTAATAATCAACATTGTTTTACATCATACAACGATTATAGAACACAGTTGTCAGAGTCTCCTCTACTTCAGGAAATTTCGTCCCGAAATTTTATTTAGAGGAAGCTTGTAAAAACAAATGTGGATATTTCGCCTTCATTTGGTCCTCACGTTCCCAAGTAAACTCTGGGCCACGTTTGGATTCCCATCGAACTTTGACTTATTTAATCCGTTTGTTCTTCAACTGTTTGAAAGTACGGTCCACGATCTCCACGGGTTTCTCGACAAAGTGCATCCGATTCGGATTTCGTCGAGCGGAATATGAAGATCAGCGTCAGCTAAACACTTTCACAAATTGGACACGTGAAAAGTCGGGTGAATTTTCCCACGCTCTGGAGGTAGCTCTAGTCGATAGGCAACTTTCCCAATTCTTTCCACAATCTTGAATGGTCCCACATATCAAGGTGCAAGTTTTCCTTTCTTTCCAAATCTCACTACTCCTTTCCAAGGTGAAACCTTGAGTAGGACACGATCTCCTACTTGAAATTCTAAGGGCTTGCGTCTGTTGGACCGTTCTATGACCCGAAAAAGTCAGTTAAGGCAGTTCATCTTTGTGTACAAAGGCGGAATCAGTGTAGACAAAGTAACAACAGCTTTTCCTTTCAATTCCCTTCTCTATTAATGCTTTCTGAGTAGATTTTGACAGAGTTTCGACGCCAATAGCATGACCTGATTTCGCTCCAATGGTTACAAATGAAATCACATGATAGGTATTTATAGTATGGCTGATTTTGCTCAAAGAGCGAAACCCCATGTGATCAAATAAGCGAAATCACCAGGTACCTATGAGCGAAACCCTATGAACTATGTACATATGAGCGAAATCCTATGAACTAATTTCGCTTCAAATGACACCTATGTCATTATGAGCGAAATTAACACTCTAAAACCCTAATTTCTGATTTTCAACTCCGTACAACCTATCTAGACCTAAGACTCAATACAAACGTAGTCAACAGACATTCAGTGCACCAACAGACTCCCCCTTGGATGTTGACAAAGTCTTCGGCTCCGAGTCTTCAATCTTGGTCTTTTCTCCAACTCTGTCTTCATAGGTTCAGAATCACTTTCTAACTCCATCCTCAGACTCCCCTTTGACTGTTGATCCAGACTCCCCCTTTCACAGACTCCCCCTCTCAATATGCTAGAATCTGAGGTCTTGATCTGGTTCAAGCTTTGACAATTAGCTTCCGTGGGAATGATGAAGTCCAAAACCTGTGTCTCAAACATCAAACATTACACTCTATCTTTTCACACAAACAAACATTCAATCAGTTCTAGAAATCTACTCAAGTATTCAGGTCCAAGTTAATGACCCTTATTACTCAATTAATCTACCAAGTCCAATTTAATGACCTTGGTTGATCTTTTGACAATACAGACTGACTTTGTAAAATATTTTCAAACATTTTCTGAAAAATGTAATCAAGCATCAAATTAATGAACTTGATTTTAACTTTCTTTGCAATCCAATCTCTATCAAAGTAAGCTCTCCTCATGCTTCAGCTCAGAACTTTTCCTGCATCTGCTTCAATCTTCGAGAATCCAACGATTAACTCTCCACTTTGGTTTGTCAAAAATAAAGCAGAAATAAAATCTTTTTGGATTTTAATAAAGTGTTCTAAACTAAGAAATGAAATACAGAAACGTAAATTGCAGAAATTAAACAAAGTAAACTATTTACAAACATATTTTGGTGAGCGTGTCAGGGAATCATATCAGCTTTTCAGACAAATTACAAGTACCGTTAAACTTCATTTCATACACAGACTTAAAAAATTCACCTCGATTTTCGATATACTGATCCATCTAAAATTCTCACACACATTTCAATTTACTCAGGATACGATTTAGATGTCTTATGAACTTAGCTCATTCATGTGTCCCACCTCTTGAATATACTCCCGTATCCAAAATCCCAAATATTCAGTCTTACAAGTGAGTATACCACAGATGATATCTGTCAGGGGTTAAATGCGAGGGCCGTGAGAGCTCTGGTCGATACTTTCGTATACGCAGAGAGATGACGGCTTCGACTTTTCGGTGTGTCCTCTTTAGAGGATCTTTTAGTTACAACAGCAGTGACTATCAATTTTATTGTTTCATCAGCTTGCTGAGGGCGATGCTATGTTTCAAGCATTTGCAGAAAGTATTATTCAGGGACTAGGTCAGAACTTCCATTCAGCAGAAGTCCCGGAATAATACCCCAGATATCACTGAGTATAAAGACCTAGTATCTCAGAATATGGGACCTTTCAAACGAGATTTCAGGGGTTACCTATATATCCAAGTAGTGTTCCCCACGAATTTCACAAGTTTGAAATTTTAGGTTTATATCCCGAATAAATCTACTAAATGTCTGAAAACCTATCGACACATCATTAGCGAGACTGTTTAACTCATTTAATCTTTACAATTCTTTAGCATACTGTAATTGTCTAGCCGATGTACTATCATTTTCGCTTTTTATACAAGCTCTTTTTCAGTGTTCTATTGTTTTTGGATTTTGAAATTTTATCATGTTTTTGTATTTTTGCATTTTTTACTGTTTTTGTATTTTCTGAAAATATACTATTTACATCTACTCCCCCTAAATACCAAAACATGAAAAAAATCGACAAACCATTGCAGATTGTTTCTCATCTTCATCCGCAACAGTACTCTCATCAACGCCAATAATGCCATCCGACACCGAAAGAAGCTTCATACTGTTCAGTTTTAACAAATATTTAAAGCGATTTTTATCAAAAGCTTTGGTATGTAAATCAGCTTTCTGTTCATCAGTGTGGATTTTTTCAATTCGTATCAACTTTTTCTCGAAACAATCGCGAATAAAGTGATGACGAATTTCTATGTGTTTAGTTTTAGCGTGATGTACTGGATTTTTTGTTATATTTATAGCGGCCTCATTATCAACAAAAAGAGGTGTGTTAAGAAACTACAAACCGTAGTCGCGCATCTGTTGCTGTATCCACAGGATCTAAGAGCAGCAACTGCTAGCAGAAATGTACTCCGCTTCACATGTAGATAACGCTACATACGTTTGTTTCTTACACTGCTAGGTGACTAACCTAGGTCCAAAGAACTGGCATCCTGTAGTTGTTGATTTAGAATTGACTTTGCCGCATCCGAAATCCGAATCGGAATACCCTTCGAGCGTAAAGTCGCCTTTCCTAGGATACCACAACCCCAATGAAGGAGTTCCTTTCAGATAGCGTAATATCCTCTTCACAATAATCATATGTGATGCTCTCGGGTTAGATTGATATCTTGCTGCGAGGCACGTTGGGTACATGATATCAGGACGTGAAGCAGTTAGGTACATCAAAGAACCTATCATGGAACGGTAGAACGTTTCATCAGCCCTGTCTCCGGTGAGATCTGGGTGAATCCCATGATTTGTTGCAAGTGGGGTAGCAGCTGGAGTAGAACTTGACATCCCAAATTTCTCTAGAATATCATGAACGTACTTCGTCTGGTGAATGAAAATTCCTTCAGGTAGTTGTTCAACTTGTAGACCCAAAAAGAATTTCATCGCCCCCATTGATGACATTTCGAATTTTTGCTTCATCACTGATTCGAAATCTTTGCACAGATTCTCATTCGTCGACCCAAAGATTATATCATCCACATAAATCTGTACTATCAGAAGATGACCGTCGACCTCTTTAGTGAAGAGAGTGGCATCCACTTTTCCACGAATAAAGTTGTTGGCTAGTAGGTGTTGAGACAAAGTCTCGTACCAAGCTCTCGGGGCCTGGTGTAAACCGTACAGCGCTTTGTCCAATAAGTAGACCTTGTTTTTGTGGATTGGATCGATGAAGCCCGGCAGCTGACCGACATAAACCTCCTCTTTGACCTTCCCATAAAGAAACGCCGATTTTACATCCAACTGATATACTTTGAAGTTCTTCCAAGACGCAAATGCAAGGAAAATTCTGATTGCCTCTAGTCGTGCCACAGGAACATAGACTTCAGTAAAATCAATCCCCTCCTGTTGACTAAAGCCCTGAACAATGAGTCGAGCTTTGTTCCTTACAACAACTCCTCTGTCGTCTCTCTTACACTTAAATACCCATTTCGTATTGATTTTCCTGTGACCATCCGGAAAATCCACTAGTTTCCACACTCCCAACTTTTCAAACTGACTCAACTCTTCTTGCATCACAATGACCCAAGAGTCTTCAGTAAGCGCCTCTTTGTAAGTTCTCGGTTCGATCTGCGAGATAAAACAACTTAGTGAAAATTCAGTTTGTAAAGGTGCTACTGTAGAATAAAAACATGTAAGGCCCTAGTTAATTTGACGTCTCGTGCGAACGCCTGATTGCAATTCTCCTATGATTAACTCCTCTGGATGATATGAAAGAGTTCGCGGCATTACTTCACTTGGAACATCCACATCGCCTTCCAGATTAGTAACATTTTGATTTGCACCTTGTACACCAATTTGGTTTATTTGACTTAAATCCTGAATCTGCTTCCCCTCAGAATCTGAATCACCATGGTCAAATATTGGCATATTCTCAGATTCTTGATTATCATTTTCAACCGTCTGATTATCTTGAGCAACTTCATTCTGTTGGAAATCATCGTGTTCACCAGCATTACTCGGACCTGCTTCATCGTCATTTGAGGTTTCCCGTGGTCGCCTCGAATATTCAGCTGGGAACCTTTGTTGTGACTCGTATTCACGCAAAATATCCAACTCATCAAAGAAATCTTCTTCTTCCTCTGATTCCTCTCTCATATCAAACGAATCCCACAACTTGTCATAATGATAACGCCATGAATCTCCTGGATTTTGTGGCGGCATAGTATAACCTTGACATTCAACATTTGCTGCTTCAATAATCCGCTTCTCACTTGGAACGAAGACACGTCGCGAAGGACTTGAATAACCAACAAATATACCCTCAATGCACTTCGGACCAAATTTTCCATAAGGCTCTAGAACAGTAGAAGGTGACCCGAACGATTCAAGATACTTCAAATTAGGTTTACGGTTATTGATCAACTCAAAGCATGTTTTGTTGAACTTTTTGACAGTGAGAACTCTGTTGAGCGTATAGCATGCGGTGGAAACAGCTTCAACCCAAAAATTAATCGGTAACTTTGAATCTGCGAGCATAGTTCTAGCCGTCTCGATTAGTGTCCGGTTTTTGCGTTCTGCGACTCCATTCTGCTGCGGAGTGTACGGAGCACTACACTCATGCAAAATACCTCTTTCATCACAAAATTCTTCCATCTTGCTGTTCTTGAATTCAGTACCATTATCACTTTGAATTCTTTTGATACGCCTTTGGTACAGATTCTCAATCTTCTTAAACAACGCCATCAAACTGTCAAACATTTCGTCTTTCATCTTCAAGGAAGAAACCCACGAAATCTGGAATAATCATCAGTAACCACAAGACAATATTTGTCTCCTGTAATACTCTTGACATTCACCTGACCAAACAAATCCATGTGAAGTCTCTCCAGGGGTCTTGAGACTGAATTGACTTGCTTTGTAGGGTGTGACTTTTTCTTCTGCTTGCCTTTAACACAACTAATGCACTCCCCTTCTAGATGAAATCCTTTGACATGAACTCCTATAACCAAATCATTGTGCACTAAGTGATTCATTTTTCTAAGATGTATATGTCCCATCTTCCGGTGCCACAATCTCGATTCTTTTTCATTTGCTCTAGACACGAAACAATGAGCTTGACCCGTGGTTGTAGTAGCTACGCTCATATCCAACACGTACAGATCATTAACTCTCGGTGCCCTCATGATAATCCATTCCTCAGGGATAACAAATCCTGGTTTCAAGATCAAACATTCTTTATCAGTGAAGTGAGTGGTATACATCCTGTCACGGATCTGCGAGATACTCAACAGATTGTTCTCCAGCGCAGCAATGTAGTTAACTCTTTCAAACGTCACAATCCCGTTGGATAACGTTCCTTCACCAATAATCCTTCCTCCTTGATTACCCGCAAAACCAACATAACCTCCGTTGATATTCTTCACATCATACAACAATGCAGTCTTCCCTGTCATATGTCGAGACGCACCACTGTCCATAATCCAGCGTTAGACTAATCTCAGAAGATCCTGCACATATCACAACATGATTTCAAACACTTCAATAAGGATGCCGATTCATGCTTCGCGATCAAGGAAGCTCTGGCAATTCAAACTGTTTAGTCAAACATTGTGTCCACCCAAGCCTCATCAGCCTTGGGTGTAACCTTGACACTTTTAACTCTCGCAATTTGAATTTTAAAGTTTTCAGCCTTTAGAGGTGGAAAATTTGCATCATAATCAATCGGAATTGAATCCTCAGAAGGTGAAATCTTTTTCTCAGTTTTCGGTTTCCAAACTTATTGAGATAATGCTACCCGTTTGTAAAATTTGTCATTTTTAGTTACCACTTTCTTTACGGGTTCATTTTTCACTTTGGTGTTGTCATTTTTCACACTCTTTTTCTCAACAACCATTGGTGCTTTACTCTTCTCGTCAACTTTCTTCTTTTGAATCTTCACAGTTTCAGTCTTAGGCTTCACATTGGTACACTTTCGTGCAATGTGACCAACTTGATTACATCTAAAACATGTTCGAGTGTCAACTACCCGACTCGTGCCTTCAGACTGAGCCTGTGAAGCACTCTTCTCAAAGAATTCTTCATTCGATTTTGAAAAAAATTCTTTCTCTTCATTAGCAAGTGAACTCGAAGTGTTCACAAACTTTTTCTTTTCAACAAACCTCTTGTTTTGAACACTTCTCTTTTGATAATTCTTACCACCCTGATAACCACCCGACCAATTGTTTTGATTTTTGTTATAAAAACGCGGTGGAACAATAGGTTTTTTGTAGTATGATTTATCTTTTTCAAAATTCATTTGTCTCTTTGTTTGACACAAACTGTTCACTTCTGATAATTCAACTTCGACAAATTTGAAAACATTTGTTAACTTTTTCACATTCACATTCTCAATTGGAAACTCTGAATCCGAATACAACTTATCAGATCCCGACATCTTGTACATGACAAGAGTAGGTTCATCATTTAAGTTGTTTTTGGATTTTTGTTTCGGAATGTATTTATCCAAGAAACATCCATCATCTTCAGCTGAATCAGACATCAAAACACTTTCAGCTGTGCTCTTAACAATCTCTGTCTGAACACTATCATCAGATGATGAAAAAGTAACATCAATGCTTTCCGGAAGTTTAACTTCATTTTCTTCCTCGATTTCAACCAACCCAGATTGCTTTTTCGTATAATTTTCAAGAATCGGCGGTGGAACTCTATGAAAACCCACCCTAGTTCCATCAGAATAAACATCTTCGCCAGCTTTGTTTTTCCCGATGGGTTTGGGAACAATGTGTTACAAAACAAAGCTTGCGGAGTTGTAACTGTTAAGCTTCAACTGGATTCGCTCATTTTCAATTTCAGCCTCTTGAACTTTTAGTTTCAGTTTAGCGAATTCATCCAGTTGTTGGTTGATTGATTCTTCTTTTAACCTAAGCACAGTTTTTAATTGAAAATTTTCTTTATAAGTTTTACCATTTCGATCATCATTATCTTTCATTGTGGTTTTAAGCTTCTCAAATTTTTCAGTAATTTGACGGTTTTCAAGAACTAACTTTTCATTGTCTTGTCTAATTCTTTCATGATCAGTTTTATCATTTTCAATTTTTTTACTTAACTCTTTTATCCGTTCAGTTGAAGCTTTAACCATCTTGTCACGATCAAGAACTTGGTTCTCAACACTTCTGACCTTAGCTGTCAGATCCTCAACCTTCTTTCCGTTGAGATACGTGATCGTATTACAAAATTTGCATTCTTTGATGCAATTTTTGCAATCAACATCCCCATTAACTTTCTTACCTGATTCAATCGTTGACGTGTTTGAACTGACCTGGCTTTTAGACTCAGAGACGGATTTAGAATCTACCTCAATCGCCTTAGCTACCAGCACCTTGTCAGCCATCTTTCCGAGATTTTCAGCAGTCAACTCCTGAGTAGTGTCAATGATCCCAGTATCAACCTTCTTTGACTTCTCTATCTCTTCTTTCTCCTTCTTCTCTTTCTCTTCTTTCTCTTTCTCGTCTCCAGTTCCCCACCATTTATTCTGCCAGTAATCCTCATCATCTTTTAACTCTTTGATTATGGCCACTAAATCAAGAGTGTTGTGATCAATAACAATGTTTCCATATGGGTCAAGATAACACTCCCAGTCTGGATCCCATCTATTTGCTCTCTTTGCTTCTGAAAAGATACCAGATATTCTGATCATTCTGTTTGTGGCCAACAACCTTCTGTAATTATACTTTTGTTCTTCAGTTCTGTTGTCTTTCCACGGAACAGGTTCATTCTTTGCCATGAACGCGTAACCAACCGCATCTTCCTCTGGTAGCAGTTCACTCCAGTCATAACCCTCATCATCATAAATCACCGTAAGAGCTCTAGATTTCTCTTTGTTCTCTTCAATCTGCTTCATTCTTGGAGGCTCCGATTTGTTTTGATGATATATTGCCTTCTTGTAGTAATCTTCTCTGAACGGGTTCTCGGACTCATCAGCATACGCGTTTCTGCACTCACGCTTGAAGTGACCTTTCTGCTTACACTTGAAGCATGTCACCTTGGACTTATCAAACCCCAACTTGGTAGATGGCCCACTAGTTGACTTTCTGCCGGTTATTTCCATGAAACGTTGTGCTCGACGAACAGCACTGGCCATGCACCACCTTATGTCAATTAGTTCCATTTCTTCAGGATCTATTTGATCATAGTCCTCTTTTGTTAGGTTTGTGTTGCCAATCTTCCCAGCCACAAGACTTTCATAGGATTCTAAGACCGACGCTAGAAAAACCATCTGCTGCTTTGCAGACTCCTCGCTGAAATTCTGAGCATTCTTCATGTCTACAGCGATGTTGCAATGAAACAAATTCTTTGCCTCAGACTGGTTTGAATTTGATGACAACCCACTGTGATATTCACTGCTTTGACTTTCTTTGTTCGTTGTGGACATTGGAAGTTGTTTGTCTTTGTGAGTTTGAGATAAGAGCTAAAGATCCCCCTCTTTGAATGGTTTCTTCAAATATTTCTTCCTCTTTGGGGATCAAGATGCTATATAAGTCATGAAGACTCATGTTTCTTAGTTCTAAGGTTGAGGACAAAGTCATTGTGAGACTTCTCCATTCTCTAGGCAAGGCATCAAGAAATTTTATGTTTCTTTCATCATTTGATTTAGTTATTCCAAATTTCTTTAGCTCGTTTAAAAGTTTTGTGAACCTTTGATATGTGTCATTTAACTTTTCATTAGGTAAACTTTTAAACCTTTCATAGGATGGGGGAATTGTTCTTTGGCATCATGCTCTTTGGATAATACAAATCCAAGTTCTGCTGGTACGATGAGTGATTGACTTTGTGTGTCTTCTTCAATTGCAACTCATGACTCTCGAGTTTCTCAATCAGTAAATCTACAGTCAACTCTTCTGGCGCTTTGATAGTATTTTTCAGCATCATCGCATAATATTGCCAATCCATCTCGTCTGGCAATGAATCGAACAATTTGTCTACTAGCTCATCTTCAGGATACTTAATTCCATGTCTAGCTAGTTCCAGCTTCAGGTGTGCAAACCTCTCAATCATTTTTGAAACTGATTCATTCTTTAAACACCCGAACAAATCAAATTCTTTCCTAAGAAGTTTCTTTTTGTTTTTCACGATTTCAGTACTTCCTAAACATTTCTTTTCTAACTTTATCCAGAGATCCTTTGCACTAGAGTATTCGATCAGAGAGATTATATCTTCACGAATAGATTGAAACAACAGCGCAATACATTTCTGCTCAGCAATAAACGACTCTATCTCATCAGAAGTTGATAAAGTTTCACCCTCTTTGCCTCCATTATCGTATCCATTTTTGAGACTCTTCCAGCTCAGAAACGCAAAAGCCATCAACCAATCTTCGAATTTCTTTGCCCACCGACTATACTCCTCGATAGCCATCAACTTTGGTGGTTTGTTGTAAGTTCCGAAAGCACTTTCAACCTCCAATGCATCCGATAATTTCTTCTTGGCGTTTGGCGGGCTCTCATTGTTGTTACTTGTAGATGTATCATCTCCCGAATTTCCAGCAAATGCGTACATGTCACTAAACGGGTTCAAGAAAATATCATCCATCTTTACCGTACCTGAAAAATCACCAAACACTTAGAAAATTTTCGAAATTTTGAAAAACAGTGATTTCGAGCGAAATCACCTATGAGCGAAATCGGAAATGACGTATGAGCGAAATCAGAAAAACTTTAAGAGCGAAATCAGATGTTTATGTCCTTATGAGCGAAATTAGATATTATATGTTCCTATGAGCGAAATCTAGTATTTCGCTCCAAATGGCCAGTAGTCTTTTGAGCGAAATCAGCAGTTTCAAGCGAAACCCCTTCGATGTCCGTAAAAGCAAAATTAGGTTTTTAGCTAATTTTCACCATTTTTAATTCGAATTTTAACCTGATTCTTTCTAGGGTTTGTTATTTCTATGTTTTACACGTTACATTCGAAATTCAGGCCATTTCAACCATAGGAACCAGTTCAAATCAGAAAAGTATGAGAAGAAGTGAGTAGAAGTAAGAGAATCTGGTAAAATCAGTCTGTAGTAGTATGAACTCCTCGTCCTAAGCTCTGATACCACTTGTTGGACTGTTCTATGACCCGAAAAAGTCAGCTAAGGCAGTTCATATTTGTGTACAAAGGCGGAATCAGTGTAGACAAAGTAACAACAACTTTTCCTTTCAATTTCCTTCTCTATTAATGCTTTCTGAGTAGATTTTGACAGAGTTTCGACACCAATAGCATGACCTGATTTCGCTCCAATGGTTACAAATGAAATCACATGATAGGTATTTATAGTATGGCTGATTTCGCTCCAAGAGCGAAACCCCATATAATCAAATAAGTGAAATCACCAGGTACCTATGAGCGAAACCCTATGAACTATGTACATATGAGCGAAATCCTATCAACTAATTTCGCTTCAAATGACACCTATGTCATTATGAGCGAAATTAACACTCTAAAACCCTAATTTCTGATTTTCAACTCCGTACAACCTATCTAGACCTAAGACTCAATACAAACGTAGTCAACAGACATTCAGTGCACCAACAGCGTCGCATATCCGCATAACTCTTTTGACGGCTTCGAGCTGTCACAAGATTATCGCGGATTTTCTTGATTTTGTCTGTTGTTTCCAGAACGAGTTCAGGTCCAGTAAGCTAAGCTTCACCGGTCTCGTTCCAACAGACAGGTGAACGACATTTTCGACCGTAGAGAGCTTCGAAAGGTGCCATATTAATACTAGTATGATAGCTATTGTTGTAAGTGAACTCGATCATTGGCAGATGAGAATCCCAATTACCACCAAAGTCTATCACGCATGCTCTAAGCATATCCTCCAAAGTTTCAATTGTTCGCTCAGATTTACCATCTGTTTGGGGATGATAAGCAGTGCTTAGATTTAGTTGGGTTCCCAAAGCAGATTGCATGGTCTTCCAAAAATGAGATGAAAATCGAGCATCACGATCAGAAATGATATCCAAAGGCACACCATGTCGTGATACAATCTCATCAACATAAATCTTTGCAAGCTTATCAGCAGATAGATCCTTGCGAATTGCAATAAAATGAGCTGATTTCGTTAATCGATCGATAACAACCCAAATAGCATCATGACCTTTAGACGTACGCGGTAATTTAGTGATGAGATCCATCGCAATGTTCTCCCACTTCCAAACCGATATCTCTGGTTGTACTAACAAACCAGAAGGTCGTTGATGTTCAGCCTTGACTTTGAGACAAGTCAGACATTTTGATACATACAAGGCAACATCCTTCTTCATACCAGGCCACCAGAACTTAGTACGAAGATCCTTGTATATTTTATCAGCACCAGGATGGATAGAATATCGAGACTTGTGAGATTTGTCCATTACCAAGGTGCGAAGATCGTCCTGTTTCGGAATCCACAAACGATCCTTGAAGTAGAGCAAACCATCGTCTTTCCTTTCGAGTTTAAGCTCAAGCTGACGTGGCAATTCCTCACCTATCAAATTTTGTGAAACACAAAATTGCTGAGCTTGAAGAACACGAGTTTGAAGATCAGATAGCGTTTGGAACGCTTCTTCCTGTTTGGGTCCCCACTCAAAAGGCTTATTCTTCTGAGTCAAAGCAGTGAGTGGAACCGCGATCTTTAAGAAGTTTGAGATGAATCGACGATAATAACCAGCAAGACCAAGAAAAGATCGAACTTCTGTAGGTGTTGTTGGTGTATTCTAGTCTTTAATAGCAACAATCTTGGATGGATCCACATGAATACCCTGCTTATTGACTATATGACCCAAGAATTGAACTTCTTTAAGCCAGAATACACACTTGGAGAATTTAGCAAAAAGTTGTTCTTTCTTCAGGAGTTCCAATGTTAAGCGAAGGTGTTGCTCGTGCTCGGCTCGAGACTTTGAATATACAAGAATATCGTCGATGAACACAATGATGAACTTGTCTAAATAAGGTTTACAGACCCTATTCATTAAGTCCATAAAGATAGCTGGAGCATTCGTCAAACCAAAAGGCATGACAGTGAACTCATAATGCCCATATCTTGTGCGGAAAGCAGTTTTGGGAATATATTCTTCGAGAACACGAAGTTGATGATACCCAGAACGCAAATCGATCTTTGAAAAGCATGAAGCACCTTGCAGCTGGTCGAAGAGATCATCAATTCGAGGTAGGGGATATCGATTCTTGATGGTAAGCTTATTAAGTTCACGATAATCGATACACATTCGAAAAGACCCATCTTTCTTTTTCACGAAGAGGACAGGAGCTCCCTAAGGTGAAAAGCTTGGTCGAATGAATCCTTTATCAGATAACTCTTGAAGGTGCTTCGATAATTCTTACATCTCAGAAGGTGCAAGTCGATAAGGCGCTTTTGCAATTGGGTTGGCATTGGGTACAAGGTCAATATGAAACTGGACTTGACGAACTGGAGGCAAACCAGGCAGTTCATCAGGAAACACCTCTGGATAATCCCGAACAATCTGAATATCCTGAATACTCTTACTCTTGTCTTTCTCCTCGGTGACATGTGCTAGAAAAGCAACATATCCTTTCCGTAAATATCTTTGGGCTTCCATACACGACATAAGCTTCAATCCACCTAAAGGTTTCTCGCCACGAACTTCCAAAACATCGCCAGAAGACAAAGGAATACGAACAATCTTATCAAAACAAACCACCTCTGCATGATGTTTGGTTAACCAATCCATTCCAACGATAATGTCGAAGCTCCCAAGTTGCATTGGTGTGAGGTCAATAGGAAAAAGATGGTTATCAAGGTTTAACTGACAATCACGAATAACAGAATCGAGAACAAGAGGTTTACCAGTAGCAACTTCAACAGATAAGGGTTTCCTTAGTTTAGTTCTAGGTATCGCAAGCAAAGGTTCAAAAGACAATGAAACAAAACTCCTATCTGCACCAGAATCAAAAAGAACAGATGTAGGTCAATTGTTAACAAGAAACGTACCATTGACAACAAAGGTACCATTGACAACGAGGTTGTCAGCCCTCGCCTTGTTTGCATTCAAGTTGCACGCTCGTCCACGGGCGGGATTCGTGTTCGCATTGACATTCGGATAAACAAGAGAGATATTGAAAACATCAAAAAACACAAGGAAGGCGATCATTGGTTCGTTACCTCGAACAAACAAATGACATCCATCCACTTTTGTTTACATTTCCACGTTACTCATTGTTGTGTTATCGAACTATTCAGGCTAACCCTACTCTCAGCGCTCCCTTCAATCCATAATCAATCACTGTGAGTATACTCGATCCCTTTTTGCTTTTAGCACTTTTGGGTGTTACATACGTTGCCTATATCAAAACACAAACGATCACACTACTCAAACTATTTGAACGCTAACCAATATGCATGTATTACGTGACTTAATGAATGCTTGTTGATTGTGTTTACACGTGGAATGCTATCTACCTGCCTTAACGACGTAGTACTATAGTTTGGGCTCAGCACCCGTTTACACGGGGGTTGTTACTCGAACAAACAAATGACACGCAGTGACTAATCAAATTAAATGGGTTTGTTAGCGCATGCATCTCTTGACTTCGTCTTGTATCGTGTCTTAGACTAGAATGTTTAGATCAGGGTACGTTGTACGAGAAAATAGGAAGTTTTAGTTTTTTTTTTATTGCTGATTTTGCTTGAGAAGGCTATTCCGCTTGAAATGACCTTGGTCACTTTCAAGCGGAATCACTATCATACTTATTTCGCTTGAACTGATGTTTGTGTGTTTCAAGTGGAATCATGACACTATATATAGTAGCTCGAGCGGAATCATTTGTAACAGTTGCTGAAAGTCATACCGAGGTGCTGCCGGTTTGATTCTTGGATGTAATCAGTGTTATATGAATCTAAAAGGTGTTTAAAGTGAATTGCAAGCTGTTTCTAAGTCAGTTTCTTAGTTTCCGCCTCTGAAACTGATCAAAACTCCTCTGAACGACTCGTTCGGGTTACATACACGATCCTACAACTGGTATCAGAGCTCAGGAGGAGGAGTTCTGCAGTTTATAGCCTGTTTTCACTGTGTTTTCTAACTTCTACACCTTCTTTCTTAAATTGAACAAATTTTAACGGTTAAAATCGGCCAAATTTCACACATATGGTGTAAAAGTGCATGTTAACAAATCCTTAAAAGTTTCAGCTTAAAATTCAGCTTAAAAATGGTAAAATCTGACCTTCGAAGTGATTCCGCTTGAACGGATAAGTTTTTGTTTCCGCTTGAAAGTTTGAAGCAAAATCTGTGATTTCGCTTGAAAATAGTGGTTCCGCTTCAAAGTACAGTGATTTCGCTCTAATCAGATTCCGCTTGAAGATTACTAGTGATTCCGCTCCAAAGGATTGGGTGATTCCGCTCCAATCTCTTATTCCACTTGAAATTGTTGCTTGGAGATTTCGCTTGAAAAAGGCAATTTGGTATTCCGCTTGAATCTGATTTAGGTTATTTCACTTGAACTTGAATTTCATCATGAGTGAAGAATTCTACAACGCGTTTGCCACATCCCCGACTACTCCGGCTTCCATTGCTCAGAACATGAATTTGGAAAACGAGACCGGAACTTTACAAAAGCCCCCGAACCTTATGAGCATAGAAGAATATTATGGATGGAAAGATAGATTCGAAAACTGTGTTCAAGCAAACCATCTGAGATCATGGGAATGTATCTTAAAGAAATATGTTCTACCACGTACAGATCTGCAAGTTGAGAAAACAATTTCTGAATTATCTGACACTGAACGGGATATGTACAAAGCTGAAAAGATGATGATCAGTTTGCTTCAGCAAGCTATTAAAGAAGACATCTTTGTATTGCTTCAACATGACAAGACATCAAAATCAATTTGGGATGCTCTTCGAATCAAATTTGAGGGTAGTGAAAATATAATTAAGAGTAAAAAGGCACTTCTTAAGAAAGAATTTGATCTATTCACTAGTTTGCCCGGAGAAGATACAAAGAAGCTAATTGAACGATATTGCCACTTAGTACGATCGATGTCGATGCTGAGCATAACCAAAGATCGTGAAGAATGGGTCGACAAGTTAGCTGATGCTTTACCGCAAAAGGAATGGGGTACTTACTTGATGATTCTGAAGAACACTGGGGTATATGATGGGTTAACAATTTCTCAGTTCATCGAGAAAATTGAAGGTCAAGATCTGGAACAGCAGAAGATTGCAAGGATGAACAATCCGAGTGGTCAATAAGACATGAAAATGTACTACAAAGGCAGTGTTCCAGAAGCTGAAAGAAGCCCGAAAATCCAAACTGCGTTTAGTGCTGGAGATTCATCTGAAAAAGTTGATCAAAGTTTAAACAAAAGCAGTGGATTCTCTTCATATCCGAGTGTTAATCCAAAAGATACAACATCAAGCTTTCATTCTCAAAGTACAAAAACTGGAAATGGTTATGTGATACAGTGCAACATTGCATTGAATCTTCCTGATGGTCAAAGTTTCTCTGAAGAAGTTGCTAAAGATCACATGGCATTACTTGGTTCCGTGCTTCTATCCTATGAAGGTTTGGTTGCAGGGCGGATCTGGAATCCTATGCTAACAAAGGAGGATTACGATCAGATAGATGCTGAAGAGATGGAGCTCATGGATAGCAAATGGTGTCTAGCTAGAAATTCAAGCTGATTACTGGAAGAAATGATTTTCTTGATGCACATGTTTCAACTTTGGGTTTTGACAAATCTAAAGTTACTTGTTTTTGATGCAGGGAGAAAGGTCATTTCAAGAGGGAATGTAAGAATATAGAAGCAAGTGAAGCTAAGAATCCATTCGGAAAAGATGATTACTACCGGAAAGCCATTTATCAACAAGTTGGTCAACAACAACAACAAGAACCACAAGTGGCTCATGGTAGAAAAGTGATTGAGGATTCAAAGAGAGCATGTTTGGGGAATCAATAAAGTTTTAACTGGAACAAATACGTTTCATCCGAGAGCAAAGCATGCCTAATCAATCAAGATGATGAAAGGCTACCTGAAGGCTTTAGCTGGGATATGTTTGTAGATGAGAAAGGAGATTTTAAAGCTTTCATTGCTAAGATTGTGAAAGAACCAGATATGTTTACTGAATGGATGAAATCTATTGGTGTTAGTGTGAAGAATGAAGATGAAAAGTCTGTTTCATCTGATGAAAGCTCACAGATTTCAGATGAGTGTTCAGAAAGAGAAGTTATTTTTGATCAAACACCATCTGATTCTGGTTCTTCGGATGATAATTCTGACAAATCAGTAGAATTTGATCAATCACCAACAGATGACAGTAGTTTTGATGAGGAAGAAAAACATATTAATGTTGCAAAATCTCATCTCTCTCCTGAAAGTTTTCATTTTTATTTTGCAGATCGCCTAGAGAAACTGAAGGAGAGACGAGCAGCTAAAGAACAGAAGCAATTGAAGTCTGAAAGTGTTGCTCAAGAAGATGAGATTGTACAAAATGAAGAAGTTACAATTACTGTTGAGGAAATTGTTGAAACAGAAAAGACAACTGAAGCAAAAAGGGTGGTTGAAGTTGAGAAAATCATCGAAGTAGAAAAGATTGTGGAAGTCATCAAGCCTTGCTCAAAGTGTTTAGAACCATGCAAGGAATGTGCAGCAAAAGATGAGAAGCTGGCAGAGTATGAGAAGATGAAGGAACAATTACTGTTCAATCTCAATTACGTAAAGGAGTCTTATGATGTTTTGAACAGAACAGTAACTGGTCTTCAAAAGACAAACTCTGAAAGAGAAAATGCATTGACGATGATGAATGCTACAATGATGACAAAGCAAAACGCTATTAATTTCTACATTGAAGAAAGTGCAAAGTGTAAGCAAGAGTTGGAAACCGAGAAAATTGAGAATGAGAGAATCAGACGACTATTACAGAGTTATTCTAGTTCTGATTATCTTATTGATCGAATTTATCCGACTGTTGTAGGTTTCGAAGCTTTTCAAGATGACAAGCCTAAGAAGAAAGATACTGGTAAGAAACCGACTGTTAGCTATAACAAGTGTCCGCCTCCGATCTGGGAAGGTTATTCTCCCAGAAAACCAAATGAGGAGCAAGTTCAAAAAGCAGTCAATATAAAGTTAAAAACAGATACAACTGATGAATTACCAGAAAACATTGACGTCACTTTCACATCGTTTGACACTGATCATGAGTCTGAGTTAATCAAAAAGGTGGTCGATCAGGTGTTGGATACTGATGAGGAATCTGAGTCAAAGTCTGAGTCTGGAGGGTCAAGTTTGTCAGTCAACAATTCAAAACCGACGGTTAAAAGGACTTACAGTAAAGAGTTTTTGTTATCAAAATCAAATTTGGATGATGAAACATTTGAAGTGGCATTCACTTTGAATGATTCTGACAAATTATATTCTGACAAAGAGTTTCCAATAAGAAGTGTTAGAATTGAAATGATCAAAAATGTTTTCAAAATAACAGAAATTAATATTTCTGAAATAAAAGATTTAAATCTTTCTGGAAAACCTAAAAAATACACTTCAAGAGTTCAACAGCGTTTAAACAAGAAAAAAGGTTACAATTTTGGTTCTAGTTTTCAAAAGAAACCAAACCATAATGGTAATTTCAAAAAAAAAAGGTTTAGGTTTTATTCCACCAGAAAATTATAAAAATGAGAAAAATTCTAAAACAAAAACAGAATTTGTTTCAGGTGGAAGTGCTGAGGATGAACAGAAGAAACCGTTCTGAAAACAATCAAACCAGGAGTTTCTTGCTGAGAAGAAGAGAAAAGGAACTGGAGTTTTTCATCCAATAGAGACTAGAACCTGTTTCAAATGCAATGAAGTTGGTCACAATTCATCAACTTGTTCTCAAACGACAAAATCAAAACAGGGAGTTTCCGAAAAACTCAAAGAAAAAGTTGTCGATGATGAACCACCAGCTGAAAAATTCAAAATCTTTGAAAATTCTACTTCTGAAGTTGGTGAATGTTCAAAGAAAAATTTTTACAAAAAGAAAGCCAAAGACAACCAAATGTGGATTGTTAAAAAGTCTGATGAGAAAGTCGGCAATGAACCTGATTCCACAAAATCAGAGGAGCCACATGTTGAGATTAAAAGGGAAAACTCAGTACCTCCGATGGATGATGAGAACTTTCCACCATTGAGGTCTGAAAATTTTAAATCAAAAGTTGGTAAGGTTGAGATATCGAATCAATTCTATTCTGAAAAGAAAGAATTTGATGTCGATAAAGAGTTTAATGGAAGTGTCAAAAGGATTTTTGGAAAAATGGTTGATAGAAAGGTGAAAGGGGTAAAAGAGTTTTATGAAACAAAGAAAGCAACATATACCCTGACTGAAAGTGAACTTGATAAGCTATCATCCAAGCTTGCTGAGGCTTGGATGTCTGTGTTTAATATGTAAACACTAGACTAGCCGGAGATCCCAAGTTTGTAATCGCGGATCAGGAATCAGCATCTTTCTTGAAATTTGAATTTGTTAATGAATTTTAAATGTGTTTAAATTTTACAGATTTGACTATGCCGGAGCTTCCAGGTTGGTAAGTGTGAAGCAGGAATCGGCATCTTTGTTGGTAAAAGGAATTTGTGTAGATGTGATATTCCAACATATGTTCTGAAAAGTGATTTTATCTTACAATTGGTACAGGTTTGGTCTTACAACTGGTACAGGGTTTTGCTTGTGCATACTTGCAAGTGGTAAATCAGGGACATTAAGTTGTACTTGATTTATTACAAGTGGTTAAAAATGAACAAGATGATGAACCAGTCCCTACAAGTGGTAAAAACAAACTTATTTTCCGGAAAAATCATTTTGATTAAAACAAACTTAAGTGTTTTGAAATCATAATGAGAAAATAGTTTGTTGAAAGGGGGAGTTCTGATTGTTTATGCCTTGTAGATGGCGAATTGAGGCATTCGATGTCAGTTGTCATATTTCTGTACAGTTTGTTTTCAAATTTCTTTAATAGTGTTTGCATTTTAGTAGGAGTAGAAAATATCAGAAAATCCAAAAACATTAGAAAACTTGAAAAAGCCAAAAACATGATAAATTTCAAAAATGAGTTTTGTTGAGAAAAGAGGAAATGATGGTACATCATGGACTGTCACAACATGCTAAAGAAATGGAAAGTTAAAAAATGTGATAAACAATCTCACTGCGGATATGCCAGTAGGTTTTTGCACATTTAGTAGATTGTGACGAGATATAAACCTAAAAATTCAAACTTGCTTATATCGTGGGGAACAACTTCTTGGATATATGGGTAACCCCCGAAATCTTGTTTGAAAGGTCCCTTTTTCTGAGATACTAGGTCTTTATACTCAGTGATATCTGGGGTATTATTCCGGGACTTCTGCTGAATGGAAATTCTGACCTAGTCCCCGTATAATACTTTCCGCAAACGCTTGAAATATAGCGCAGCCCTCAGCAAAAATGATGAAACAATAAAATTGATAATCATTGTTGTTGAAGAAAAGATCCTCTAAAGGGGACACACCAAAAGTCGAACCGTCATCTCTCTGCTGAACGGAAGTTCTGACCTGAGCTCTCACGGTTTCGCACCTAACCCTTTTACAGATATCATCTGTGGTATACTCACCTGTAAGACTGAATATTGGGATCTGGATACGGGAGTATATTCAAGTGGTGGGACACGCGAATAAGTTTAAGTGCTTAAGACATTAATATAGTATCTCGAAACATTTGAACTTTGTGTGAAAATTTAAGTGGACCAATATACTGACAATCTAAGTGAATTGTTTAGAACATAAAATGAAATGAAGCTTAACGGTGTTGGTGATTTGTCTCAAAAACTGATATGGTCCTCTTACACGAACTCACAAAAATATTGTCTATAAATATTTCTTTATTGCATTTCTTTATAGTAAAAAAAATCCAAAAGGATTTTCTGTGTGTTTTAGCATAAATTTTTGAAAAATTAATTTTTTTTTTTTGACAACTGATGTTGGAGAGCTGATTTTCAAAGTTCCAAGTGCTAGACATGATGATCATGCAGTGAGGGGGAGTCTGTGTTTAATCAAATATGTTGTGATCAAATTTACAAGTGGTTCATCAAGATTTTAGTTAAATTTGAGGGAGAGTCTGAATACCGAAATTTGAAGTGTTTAAATTTGTGATATTTACTTTGAGGTAGAGATTGTGCAGGTGTAAATCTGAGCAAGGTGACAATCCTGAGCTGGATGAGAGCTAGGTCACGATCTTGGAACATCATTAGCAAAGCAAGGTTGATCGATCCTGAGAAGCTTATGTTTAGAGAGCCAGGTTTCCAATACCTGAGGACTCAGTGGACAAAGTTTGAGCCAGATAATGATCTTGAACCTGTGAATGCCAGATTTTGATCCTAAGCAGGAATTGAGCTGGGTTGCGATTCTGAAAATGATGATGCTGATGGACTTAAGGAATTCCAACACATTGTTATGGGGAGTCTGTTAATGCTGATTGAAAGAGTAAAGCCCAGAGACTGATAAAGACTGAAGATGTGAAGACTCGACACGATAGACTCGTCAACATCTAAGGAGGAGTCTGTTGGTGCATGCATCTGTCGACTTCGTCTTGTATCGAGTCTTAGACTAGAATGTTTAGATCAGGGCACGTTGTACGAGAAAATAAGAAGTTTTAATTTGTTTTATTGTTGATTTCGCTTGAGAAGGCTATTCCGCTTGAAATGACCTTGGTCACTTTCAAGCGGAATCACTATCATTCTTATTTCGCTTGAACTGATGTTTGTGTGTTTCAAGCGGAATCATAACACTATATATAGTAGCTCGAGCGGAATCATTTGTAACAGTTGCTGAAAATCATACCGAGGTGCTGCCGGTTTGATTCTTGGATGTAATCAGTGTTATATGAATCTAAAAGGTGTTTAAAGTGAATTGCAAGCTGTTTCTAAGTCAGTTTCTTAGTTTCCGCCTCTGAAACTGATCAAAACTCCTCTGAACGGCTCGTTCGGGTCAGATACACGATCCTACAGGGTCAATATAATGTATCGCCGAAGACATGCTCGCTTATAAGTGAACACTCACCCCAAGAGTTCCCAGGTAAGAGTGACTGGTTCAATTATGTGGATTTGTACGAACACTCTAGCCTTAGACAGAAAACCCAGGGTACAGGCATTCACCCTTCCAGTTTGCACGTGTTCACATTATCTAGACCCAAACCTTGACGAGATTTTGAAAACTTAGAGGGTTCAAAACCTTATAACAGAGGGTTCAAAACCTAGTAATCAATCATCCTAGAACAGATGATTAGTTTTCAAAGCGGATTCGAACTTATTGTGGTTATCACCTAAGGGTAGGTGACGGTATTGTTTTAAAATCTAAACACAAGTAAACTTGCGTTAGGGTCCTAAAGTTATAGTCTAGGTCAAAGCATTACTAATAACCAAATTCCCTAAAACCATTGGCTCTGATACCAACTTCTTCTGTCACACCCCGACCACGTAGGACAACAAGACGTGGCGGAAACGTCGGGGAGCGTTGTAACAGAAGCTATTGTTTCACAACCATGGATACAAAAAGAGTTTCGTTTTATTGATCATATTAAATATTAACATTGTCTTAACATAGAACAAACAAGTTTTATATTGTCTATCATAGTTATTATGTCACTAAGGCCTTGTCCAGATCCTATGTGATGCATGCATCCTAGAAATCAAATCAAGCAACATTACCTGAAATATATGTAAAAACAAAGTCAGCAAAGAAATGCTGGCGAGTACATAGGTTTTATAAGAGTGTCGGAGTCATGGCTCGTTTATATGTTGTAGTACTTTATTAGACTTCAAGAGTCAAAATACAAACCTCGTTTTGAAAAGTGTATTGCAACATAGTTAACCAACTCAAATCAAGTTGATTATAGCTTATAAAATCTCGTAGCCATGATTCTTAACCCCAAAAACATTTGTTTTAGAAAACCAACTTGTAAAACATCTTGTAAAAACTCGTTAAAAACTTGTATGGTTTATATCCTTTAGAAAAACATCGTTGTGTGGCATCGTTTCACAATCGTTTACCCAAGTGAACTAAATAACGCCACGATATGTAATATGATGAAAACACTTATATATAGGAAGTACCAGCGACGTATCCACCATGCCTTCATCACATTACACCCGTACCGTTATCTAGTCACTAACCAAAAACCAATCGTTTACCCAAATCGTTTCAAAATCGTTAACTCGTTTATAATCGTTTAAATCATCCTCGTTTTAATTTGTGAAAACTATATATGGTTATCTCGCTAACAACATTCAAACCTTCGTGACTCGAGCACCTCGCTTCTCGCTTCTCGAGTTAACAAACCACCAAAGGGTAAGTTAACAAACATCAGATTCAGTCGTTACCCACAAACCCCACACATAACCATGGGTGCAGTAAAATAACGGGACTTGTCAGATCCTATGGTACCATAACCTAATACTGGTCGGCTTGATCAATGCTAATGAATGTCATTTGTTATGTAACTACAACCAACAAGTTTGTTCACTTTATTAAAATCGTTATTAGTTTAGTATAAACCATCTTAATTGTTTTTTTGAAAAACCATCGTTTAAACTTTGAAACCATTTCGTACATATGAATCACCCCAAAACAATTGAAAACAGTAAAATAGGGGAACTATGTACTCACATGTAGTGCAAAGTATCCTCAATCAATAGAACTTTAAACAACCTCAAGCAAACCAAAAGAATCAAGTAGCACCTAGTAATCGAACCACTAGTCAAACAATAGACGCCTAAATCGGACGATCGGATAGAATGAGGTCTTGTAAACCAAATGAGTGTTGGAACTCACGTGACATGGTTTAACAAAGCCTACATCCTAAATTGAAACTTAACCTAAGTGCTTTCGACCCAATGCGACCCATTAAGGTAGCTTACACTACTTTAACGCGTCGCGCGCGAAATGCGCATTTGAGACGTCTAACTAGTCCTACGACAAGTATTATATGCCAAAACATGTTTAATTATGCTACATAATCAGTTACGTGACAAAAGTTTGGGTTACATATGCTTAATTACCAATTATGCATGAAAAGGGTATTTTGGTAATTTACCTAAGGCATATAAACTACTTATCATACAACTACCTAAACTCGGTGACCATAAGGTATAACCTCAGAAGGTTATTCCCTATGCTACTATGGTCCCTAAACATGTTTGGTCGGATCCTAATGATCGACCAAACGGGTCGTGTTCGAAAGTCTAAGCGGGTGTTTAGTCCGCTTGACTTACGACTCTATACAAGCACTAATCTAAAAAGTGACGAGCTAAACATGCTAGAACATGTTTAGTTAAGTTAGAAAACAGGTTTTGATATCAAAACAAACGGTTTTGATATCCTAGAGTAGTCTGGTTACAAAATACGCGTAAATGCGCATTTTGGCCGAAACTACAACTCGTCACTGAGCCTAGATAACGTGGTAATCAGTAGGTATAGTCACTAGGGACTATAACCATCATGATTACGCTCACGTTATGAAGTTTAAACGAACTTCACATTGACCATAAACTGGTCAAAGCAGAAAGTCAATCGCAGTTTGACTTTTAAGATAGAAACGAATGAAAAGAACGAAAGAATACATACAGAAGGTCCCCGCAAGCTCTTGATCCGATTTACTCTCAGGTATGAAGTATAAACTTCAACTTAGAGAGCCAAAATCAGATTCAAGTGTGCTTTGGGAGGAAGTGAGGGTGGGTATTTATAGGAATTCAAGAACCGTTAAGATCGTTCATCGAAAACTGAGCTTTGATCTGGACCTTACATGTGTGCCCATGGTATTCTAAAACCATGGGAGCCCCTAATATAAGTCATAATGGACTAGGTTCATTGAATACCAGCCCATGGTTTTGCAAAACCATGGGTTAAAACTATCAATACTTCAAAATGGACTAGGTTCATTGAATCTGGTCAGAAATTTCAAAAATGGTCTCTACACTTGTAAAACTTGATTTTTTTTTGCACTTTTAAGCCTCGTTAACCCCATTTCAGGGCTCTAAAATAAAAGTTAAAGTATTGGGAACTCAAAACATGCTCAAAAATATCTCGGATGTCGGTTCGTTTGGTCGTACGGTCGCGTTATTCGCTTAATTACGACGGAAGTCGTAACGAACGCAAAAACGATCCAAATCAATCGACGAATGGATTTTTATCATGCCAAAAACTAAAACATAATATTTTAATGATTACATGAATTTTTGGATGTCTGGATATATTCAGAACATAAAATATGCGCGTAAATGCAAACTTGTGCACTTTTTGACGCTTTTAGTCCCTATTGATCAATAAAGTTTATTTTAGCATACCGAACCCCTCAAAGCCTATTTCTATGCTATGTAAAGGTTATATAGGGTATGTTTAATTTAAGATCAAGTTCCCGAATGTTCGTTACTATACAAATCGGTATAGTTTCGTAGTTTGACACAAATAGTCCCTGCGATCGAACAAACTTGATTTCAACACACCAAACCATCCAAAACTTATTTCTAAGTTATGTGGAGGTTATTTAAGGAATGTTAAGCCTATTTCACTATTCCGGAGTGTTTGTTGCATTAAACCGGTTATATTTACGCATCAGTGCGCGTATAACCAAAAACATATATACACATAATAACACCAAACACATATATACACATAATAACACCAAAACACATATAATAACACCAAAGCACATTGTTTTATTAATAATCAACATTGTTTTACATCATACAACGATTATAGAACACAGTTGTCACACCTGAGCTTTATCAGAACCACACTTGAACACCACACTTTTGATTTCTTCTTTGCTGAATGGGACGGTCAAAGATGCCACGTCGACTTCCGATAAACACCTCACGTTCTAGCATATGAGCTTAGGCCTATCTTTAACTTTTTCTTTGAAAGCCCTTCTAAAGAACCCTAATATCTCTTTTTTTATGAGAGCAGGTTTAGTCGTCCAAACATCGTCGATCATAAGACCTGGGATATTACTGAAAGCCCGTCTACTTTTAGTGTAACCATGAAAGAAAGCAGTATTCTCGTCCCCTTCCAAATCCCATCTCGCTCTAGCTTTTTGTTTAATGTCTTTAATTTTGTAACCTTCGAGCTCGTTTAAGTCTTTTAGGCATTCCATTTTGGTCCACTCTTCCTCTTCAGATAATTCTCTTTCTTCCCCCACACTTTCTAGATCTTCTAATTCCTCTTTATGAGACATCTCCATGTCCCCTTCCTTGGATAAAACCTCTTTTTTCCAAGTAGATATCACCTCTCTAATCCTCTTTAATTTTTTCATTAATACCTCGTTCGACTCCCCAACCACAGAAAAATTTGAGATCGCCTTATGGACCACCTCATCGAAATCCTTTTTTTCCAAGCAAGAGTTAAAATATCTGAATGGCTTGGGACCAAAGTTTTTGTCCGATGATGTCAGAACTAGAGGGGAATGGTCCGAGAACAGTCTCGGTATCGCCCGAAGGCAGGCCCCCGGCCACTCAGAAATGAACTCTTGACAAACCAAAACTCTATCAATCTTACTAAGCTTATTTCCATTATCTATAAGGTAAGTGAATTTTTTTCCTTTCATTTCATATTCTCTTAGCCCATTTTCAGAAATAAAGTTATTAAAAAAAAGAAGCACATTTTTTGTTAAAAAAATAATTTCTTCTTTCTCCCGGACAACGCACCGCATTAAAATCACCCAAGAACACCCACCAACCCGGGTGACTCCCTATCAACCCTCCAAAATCCTCCTAAAGGGCCTTTTTATGCAGAATTTTTTGAGGGGCATACAAGTTAACAATATTAACGACTTGATTTCTACCCTTTAAAGTCCCCATAGTAATTAAAAAATTAGGATGCTTAAAAGAATCATATACCTTAAAGATGCTAGCATCCCACATGCTAACCACTCTACCTAATCTGCCTGCCACCGGAACGTGATCCATCTCGAATTTGCCTGCTCCACAGAACTTCTCGAACTCGATACCTGAAACATCACTGAACTGAATTTCTTGTAAAGCTATGAAGTCAATCCCAATATTACGTTTTAAAAATCTTATCCATCCCGCTTTATTTTCCCCCCTCCCCTAAATCTCTAATATTTAAGGAAAGAAAATTCATTTATCTCCTTTTTAAAGTCCTTATTCCCTAATCGCTTCCTTGATAAGCGTCACATGATTCTTAAGATCAATCGACCCCATAATGCCTCCCATGGCGGATGTGACAATCGTCTCCGAGTCACACTATTCTCCTCCTCCTCCTCCTCATTGGGGTGTAAATTTAGATCATCCACCATCTCCTCCACTCTAACCTTTCTATTACCATTCGAATCATCCTGATGATTTTCGAGACCTCCTCCTACTCCCATATTTATATCCATACTATCTTCCTGATCTTCTGAGTTGATGCTATCCTCTGAATACCGATTATTTTGTTCAAGTCAAGTCAAATGAGTCGTTGTCTCTCCTCCTCTTACTTGGTCTAATGAGCCCACCAGCCTCCTCTATTAAGCTTATGTTTACATTGGGCTTCCTAGTTTTTTTCTACCTTTCCCAGGCCCAAAATCTTTTAGGTTAACATTAAAAGCCCATTGATTTGTGCTGAAGCAAACATCGCCGCCCCCACCATTGTTATTTCTAGAAATTTCACCCTCCCCAATACTGAAGTCACAAAAAAACGGCCTATATGTATCCTTCTCATTTGTCTCTTTTCCACTACTGCAATTAATGTCCCTAGGATTCCCCCTCCCTCATTCAAGTTCATACTAACCCCAAAATCATCTGCCGCCACCGATTGGGATTCTCTAGCCACATAACCGTTGCCAATCTTGGTAACAACATCTTCATTATTACCGGCAGCCTTACCGTCACCTCCTACACCGGCCGATAAAAAAACCCCCTCGGAAAACTTCTCAGCTTCCGGCTCGTTGACACCAACCGGCGCGAGCACGATTGATTCCGGTACTGGTGGGATCGGACCAACCTGACCGAAACCCTCCACCTGTACTCCATCATCATCGCCACCAAGGATATTAGCGGCTGCCGTCACAACATTCTCCAAATGACCACCGTCGCTACCATGGAAGAAGCTTTTTTTCCAACAAACAATCTCCCCCATCTACCCCTTTTGACTGATCATTCTGAACTTCGAAAGACTGTGGTACCCAGTCCTCCTTTTCTTCTTCGACACAAACTCTGAATTTTTTCCCGTCTTTGATGATGATGACCTCCTATTCTATCCTTCTTACCGTGTCCGTGATGATGCCCACACATGTGGAAATAAGAAAATTGTCATCACTTTATCCTTGAGAAGCATGGATGACTCTACCGAAGCTTCTCCCAATCGTGTTGAAAACTTCGTTCCCAGCAAGATGCAGAGGGACACCGTGTATACACAACCATGCTATCCTTTCAAAGGCTATCGCTTGACCTTTCCAAGTCTCCACACTACTGAACCACCCGTAACCAGGAGCCTCTGCCCAGAACATGTCTGCCTCGAAGGTGGTCTCGAACACAATAAGAACGCACAGTCCGCCTATGTACTTAGTAGTCACACCGCCAAGACTAGCTTCCTTTAGCAACACGTTAATTTTCCTGAGCGTCCATACATCCTTCGTCCTCCCAATGACAACTTTCTCATGAAACTCGGCGAACACATCGACAAAATCCGAGACGACGACTTCTTTCGGAGAGCCCACCTTAGGCTGATATCCGACCACCGTGCTGGCGTATGTTTTGGCACTGGACGTGAAGGTGTAAAACCTCCGGTCAACCGTGTTGAACTGTCTACAAGGTTCCTGCGACTTCATCTTTTCCTTATCACCGGAGAACCGCTTGCTCCCACTTTCCATTGTCCGTTCGTTCTCCGCGGAGAATCTTGCCACGTTAATGAAGAGTCGGTGACTACCCATCCACACATTTTTCATCATATACTCCATCTCCTTCGGATCTTTAATCCCTTTGATACTAGCGAATCCGAAACGATATCCATTTTTGTCCCGTTTCCTCGCGATATAAACTCCTTCAACCAAGCCAAAGTCTGATAGGGCCTCCGTAACATCTTTCGAGCTGCACTTCTCTGGAAGTCTTGACACATAATACTACGTTATGCCTCTATGCTCCTTATCTCCCCTATTGACTGCGTCCATGGTGAAAGGCACCGTCCGTTCCAGTCCGTCTGATGGAAGTTCCGGCCATCCCTGACTGCCGGATGGTACTTTTTGTTCAAAGCGGATGAAGAGTCGGTTGGTTTATTGTAAACTTTATTAACTCTTAGTTTTATGGCTCGTCATTTTCATTATCAAAAAAATGATTATGTGCTAATCATTGTAAACTGTATTAACTCTAGCTTGTATGGGTTTATTATTGTAAACTTTATTTATTTTTTTTTGAACGGTTATTGTAAACTTTATTAACTCTAACTTCTATGGTTTATTTATAGGTGCACTTAATTATAAAAAGAAAGAGTGTGGTGATTCTACCAAGATTAGTACGACAAGATTGATATTCAATATCAAACTTAGTGTAACAAAAAGAGGTGATCACTAACTTCTTAGTAAGATGTTGTAATAGTTATCTCTTCTGATTTAGAGAGAGTACTATGGGAGGCAAACTCCCAGTTGAATATCAAGAAGTAAACGATAGGTGGAATTTTAAAATCTACAAGAAGCACTATACATCTAGTGTTGTCTTATCTATTTTTGTGTTCACTTACTTGGCAATTTTATAACATCTCCAAAACTTAAACAAAAATTGTTTACAAATGATTAACTAATCAACTCAAAGATTCTTATGTAGGATATAAATGCATTATTTTAGGTTTAAAAGTGAGTTGAAGAGAATATTGGAAAAGGAGTTTACAAATATTTGGATTTGTTTTACGTATGTATGTTGTTTAAAAAAAAAATAGAACAATTTACTAACGATTTGAGGTCGTACGAGTATCTTAGCGTCTCATATTTATTCCACGTTTTGGCTCTCCGACATTGGATATGTTCACTAGGTTACTTTTCAAATCTAGTTGTACTTTTGACATATATTATCACGTTATTGACATCACATAAACATGAACGTGGACTTGGTATAATTACATGTGATAATATCATTTGAAATTGTACTCATTAATCACAAGGTCTATTACTTGACATAGTAGTATGACATGCATGACATATATTTCTATTAAAATATAACGATTGTTAGTTTTGAATTCTAACTATTTTTAATTAAAAATTGTCTGAAATTTAATAATTTATATCTAGTTGGTAAACGAACAACAAGTTTTGCCGCTACCCCTTTTTGAATAGCAAAACTAAGCCTTTTAAAAACTACGTCCATAGATCTCGGGGTCATAACATTACTATGCATGACCCTTTGAATTCGACTAACTAGGTCCACAACCTCTGGCGCCAGAAAACCAAAAGTATCAAAAGCAAATGGGATAAACACGTGTTGGTTGTCAATGCACGCTTTCTCATGCTTGATCACTTTACCCGAAGCAGCCTTTAAAGCAGCATGACCCACTGTGAAAGCACTACTCCCTAAGCCCACAAGCGGGAAAACCCCTGTTAAATCCACGCAGGCGTGTTTTCCTCCTACCCATCCAAAGACCAGAATGTCGGTTGGTCGAAGGGTAGATCTCCCTTCCAACGGGTCTGTTAAAAAATTAACGGGTGCCTCTTTCTTAGCAGAAATACCAGCGTATCTGAATATGTCAAAAAGAACATCACTAACCAAATCATGTCGCTATTTGAACCCTAGGAGCTCTCTACAATGAAACTATTTGTAATAAAAACAAAATGAAAGTAATTAATTTCATTGGTACAATTTATTTGGTCGGAGGTAACTCGTGAGGTTCACACATTACTTCATGGCGTACGTATTTACATGTATATAGTTTGCATTATTAAGTATCGATATTATATTTATATACACATGTTACATACAAACATTAACTTATATACAAACTAGTTCGTCCATTTCTCTCTCACGCACGCTCTCTCTTTCAGAAGGCGATTGCAGAGAACACTGGATACTGTGAAAGACAAACAGATAGATAGGAAAGGGAAGACACATAGACAAATAAAGAGAAAAAACGACAGTCACGTCATAGACTGTATATATCTTTTACATATTCTAAGACTTCACCGTTTCTGGATTATTCCTTTTGTTAAATAACTCAACTCGATTTCTGCAAAGCATCAGAAGACACTCGTACGATTCTTTTTATATTACCCTTTTTTGTTGTTTTTATGTCTTCAACAATAATTTTGTATCTGGATTTTATACAAACCGATCTATGTATGTGTGCAGTAATGATATTGAAGTTTTAAAACACCATATTCTCAAGATCAATAGAAGAAAAATCGGATCGGATGCAAGGTTTTGAGCTACCGCCTGCCTCGCTGGTGGGATTAGAAGATGCGGGAACCAGTGGGATGTTGTCCGAGATGTTTAATTTCTCGACTGGAGGCGTGAGTACCGGATCGGTACAAAACCAAATGAACTACCAAAAAGAAGACTTGAATGTGGATGCTGGAGATTGGTATGGTAACACTGCTCAAGCCATGCAACTTTTTGTGATGAACCCATCACAAGAATCTCCTTCCTCTCAATCTTCTTCTCACCATCACCATAATATTCTTTCAAGTTCTTCATCAACACATCACATGTCCTCGCAATTCCCATGGGTACCTCCTGGTGGTGGACAAAGCCATGGGCTTTCTTTATCTTTATCTTCTACTTTGCAACACTTGGAAGCAGCTAAGGTTGAGGAGTTAAGAATAGGTGATGATCCAGCAACTGGGATGTTGTGTTTTAATCAAAGAGGCGGTGGTGGAAGCGATCCGTATCAGAATATGCAATTGATGAGTCCAACACAACATCCAATTCATGTCGGGTATGGATCGTCTTCTACTTTAGGTGTAGTGAAAGCATTGAGGACATCTAGATATGTGAAGGCAGCTCAAGAACTGCTGGAAGAGTTTTGTAGCATTGGAAGAGGTGAATTGAAGATAAACAAGTCCAAATCGAAACGTGACACGAATCTAAATCCGAGTAACAGTGACGAAGGCGGTGGTGGTGCATCTTCGACTTCGATTACGGATCTCAGTCCTTTGTCATCTGCTGAAAGAATTGAACATCAAAGGCGGAAAACTAAACTATTAGCCATGCTTGATGAGGCAAGTCAATCTCTCTCTCTCTCTCTCTCTCTCTCTCTCTCTATCTAAAGAGTTCTTGGAATCAATAATTGAACATAGATGTTAAAGTTCTTGTAACCAGATCAATTAGGACTCAAAATAGAGATCCTTGATTAAAAATCTTGACATGCCATTAGAGAAATTTTCTTGAAAATTGTTATAGTTCAATTATGTAATACCTATCACTACTATGTAGTTAGGGGTACAATTTAATTTGGTAAAAATCTTGGCATGCTAACATAGAAATTTTCTCCTCCATTCATCTACGCACTTAGAGCATCTCCAATAAGGAGTCCCAAGAAACGTGCGCTGTCACATCAGAAAAACATGAATTCGTCATCTGTAATAAAGAAATTAGGTAGAGGACTAGAGTTTTAACTTTAGCTATTATATGCTCATATATTTTCCAAGAAATTGCTTTAAACTTTAGATAGGGAAGTAGTTTTCATCACCTTACGATGTCTTGACGTGTTTGAAGAATGATTAGTTTGTTCAAATGTCTTAGAATATTAAATCTTGTTAATTTATTATACCATTAACATCATATCACCAACAGTTAATTAGTTGTGTATGTATATAAAACATATTTTGGTTGTCATTATAAGAATTTTCAAATCTCTAGAAAAGAACGATTATTTTTATCAATTATCATATGAAATTTATGATGTACAATGAGACATCAAAAAAACATGTGTTGGGCATTTAAAGTCTGTAAATGTGTTGTTTGCTAGAGTTATCATAACATGTTTTCGGTTAAAATATCAAAATGAAAACTAGGTGGATCGGAGATACAATCACTACTGCGAACAAATGCAAATAGTGGTAAATTCATTCGACATGGTATTGGGTTTAGGGGCTGCTGTTCCATACACAGCATTAGCGCGAAAGGCCATGTCTCGCCATTTTCGGTGTTTAAAGGATGCAATAGCAGCCCAATTGAAGCACATCTGTGGGTTATTGGGTGAAAAAGATGTGGCTACTTCTGGGGTGACCAAAGGAGAGACACCAAGGCTTAAATTGTTGGAACAAAGCCTAAGACAACAAAAGGCATTCCATCAAATGGGGATGATGGAACCAGAAGCATGGAGACCTCAACGAGGCTTACCCGAACGATCGGTTAATATATTGAGATCATGGCTTTTCGAGCATTTTCTACACCCGTAAGTCTCTTATTCTCCCTTTTCCTAATGATATATGGTTATAAAAATTGAGTCTTGATGAATCATTATTACTAAAGATTGGTAAAATATTTTTTTGATGCCTTCCATTCACACTAATGTTGATATTTATACAGTTACAATCATTGACTTGTCCTATTCTATGTATAGCAACGATTTGGAAATAAAAAATAGTTACAATCATTGACTTCTCCTACTCTATGTATAGCAACGATTCGGAAATCAAAACAATATAATTAGGAGATAATGAATACAAATATAATATATACTAATATACCCTCGCAGTCGAAGCAGGAGGTTGTCGGATGTTGAGACTGGCCCGAAAGTCTTCGAATAACACCCGTGGAAGGCCTTTCGTGAAAATATCCGCTATTTGGTATCGGGAGGGTACATGGAGAACTCGAACCTGACCTCGTGCTACTTTTTCTCGAACAAAATGAATATCCATTTCGACGTGCTTTGTTCGTTGATGTTGGACGGGATTACCAGAGAGATAGATGGCACTTACATTGTCGCAATAGACCAATGTAGCGTATACAGGTGGTTTGTGTAGCTCTAATAATAGGTTACGAAGCCAACATACTTCAGAGACAACGTTAGCAACCCCGCGGTATTCAGCTTCGGCACTGGAGCGCGATAAAACAGGTTGTCGTTTAGATGACCAAGATAGTAAATTGTCGCCCATAAACACACAATAGCCGGAAGTTGAACGACGCGTGTCGGGGCATCCTCCCCAATCCGCGTCTGTGTAGGATAGAAGTGAGGAAGACACTGTTGGGGATATTGTTAGGCCATAGTCAATTGTTCCCTTTATGTAACGCAAGATACGTTTAAGAGCATTCATATGAGAGGTTCGAGGTGCGTGCATGTGCATGCACACCTGTTGGACCGCATAGGTGATATCGGGACGAGTGAACGTTAAATATTGTAGAGCACCAGCTAGTTGACGATATTCGGTGCCGTCGGAAAGAAGAGTGCCATCGGTTGAGCTAAGCTTGTGCTTTGTATCGACAGGCGTAATAGTGGGATTGCACGTGGTCATCTTGGCGCGTTCAAGAATGTCAAGAGCATAAGTATGCTGAGATAAAAACAAAGAGTTCCCATGTCTAGTAACAGCGATCCCGAGAAAGAAACTTAAAGGACCGAGATCCTTCATTGCGAACTCAGCGGATAGCGATCTCATGAAATGATGTCGCAGACGGTCCGTGGATGTCACCAAGATGATGTCATCGACATATAGTAGAAGATATGCGATGTCAATACCCTTTTTGTAAATAAATAGAGAGTGATCAGACTTACTATGTTGAAAACCCATATGAGATACGTAGTCCGCGAAACGTTGATACCATGCTCGGGGCGCCTGCTTTAAACCGTATAATGATTTCTTTAACAAGCAAACATGGTCGGGATAACGTTTGTCTCGAAAGCCAAAAGGTTGGTGCATATAGACCGTCTCTTGAAGATTACCATGAAGAAAGGCGTTTTTCACATCAAGTTGGTGTATCGGCCAAGCATTAGAAACTGCCAAGGTTAGGACTGTTCGTATCGTCGCGGGTTTAACAACCGGACTGAAGGTTTCACCACAATCGACCCCAACTTGTTGGGAGCGACCATCACACACTAGTCTCGCCTTGTACCGTTCTAAATGGCCATTTGAGTTCTTTTTGTGACGAAAAATCCACATGCTTCGAACAATGTTCATGTTTGGATGTTTCGGAACCAAAACCCAAGTCCTATTTTCAATAAGGGCTTTGTATTCGTCGTGCATGGCCGCATTCCAATCCTTGTTATTAAGGGCATCGATGGGGTTACGTGGAAGGGGAGAGATAGATGTGGAACAGTTTAGGTTGAGAACGTGTTTGGGTTTAGATATACCGGACATACTTCGAGTGTGTATGGTTCGTTGATTGTTAATTAAGGGAGCTATAGGTATTTGGTGTTGAGCTTGGAGAGGTGCAGGTGATGAAGAAGAGGCAATGGGGTCTGCTGTAGGAGGTGCAGAGGAGGAGGTGGATGTAGTGTGGGAGTGATTTGTTGGGTCATTGGGTGAAGTGGGTGAGATATTTGTTTGGGACGAGCATTGATGCTGTTGGGCCGCGGTTGGAGGAGCCATGGGAGTAGGGTCCGGGCTTGGACGCTGTTGGACCTGAGTTGGAACTGAGGTGTGGGTTTGGGTTGGAGCTGAGGTAGGGGAAGGAATGGGTGGGCCTTGGGATTGGGCTGATTGAGGAGAGGGTGGTGGGCTTTGGGTCTGATTAAATGTGGAAGGTTCAGGTGGGGTTGTATGTGAGTTACCATCCCATAATAATGGGTGTGGATCTGATGAAAGAAAATGATAAGTTTGTGAGTTTGGTTGATGAGATTTGGTGAATGGGAAGGATGTTTCGTCAAAAATGACGTGACGCGAGATAAATATTCTACGGGTGGAGGGGTCATAACACTTGCACCCTCTATGGTTAGAAGGATATCCTAGGAAGATGCAAGGTGTAGACCGTGGTTGTAATTTATTAATAGTAGTGGATGGGAAAAGCGGGAAGCACAGACAACCGAAAACGCGTAGATGTGAGTAAGTGGGCTTACGTTGGAAAAGAATAGAAGTGGGAGTTTGGTTTTGCAAGACTTTGGTAGGAATGATATTATGAAGATAGGTGGCATGTTGCAAGGCATGATGCCAGAAATGATTGGGAGTGGAGGAGTGAGCGAGAAGCGTACGAACAATATTATTAATAGAACGGATTTTTCTTTCCGCCTTGCCATTTTGGGATGATGTATGCGGACAAGAGAATCGAAAAGAGATGCCACGGTCGTTGCAAAATTTATGAAAATTGTTATTGTCATACTCTTTACCATTATCGCATTGAATTGATTTAATAGAGTAGTGGAAATGTGTTTTAATAAAAATGTAGAATTGTTGAAAGATTGGAAAAACTTGAGACTTGTGTCCAATTGGAAAAGTCCACAGAAAGTTTGTTTTATCATCAAGAAATAAAATATAGTACTTGTGTCCACTTGAACTTGGTATTGGTGATGTCCATAAGTCCGTATGCAAAATATCAAATGGCAAATATGTGTAATTGCTAGATTCATTGAAAGGCAAACGGATATGTTTTCCAAGAACACAAGACGAACAAACATTCGACAATGGTTTATTTGAGACAGAAGGTAAACTAGATTGCAAAAGTTTAAAAATAGATCGCCCGGGATGTCCGAGGCGTTGATGCCAAATGTCTTGAGAGATGGATGTCAAGGCAGTTGGACTCTTTATTGAAGAACCGGAATTGAGAGTGAGCGGGTACAAGTCTCCCGTGCTATCACATCGGAGGATAGGTGTCCGCGTCCGGTAGTCCTTCACAACAAAACCATAAGGATCAAATTCCACAGACACATTATTATCACGTGTTAAACGACGTACAGATATCAAATTGGTAATAAGGTTAGGTACGTGAAGAACATGATTTAATTTTAAGGGTGGAAAAGGTGGAGGTAGAGTTCGATGCCCCATACCAAGGATTGGTAATTTTGATCCATTTCCGACAATTACGTGTTTAAGAGGCCCACTATTAAAATAGGATGAGAGAATACCTGAGTTGTTGGTCATGTGTCCCGTGGCCCCGGTGTCGAAGATCCCTTGTGGTTCAGATGAGTTGAGAGACAATGCATGGAGTGCTTGTTCGACATCGGTAGGTGCGTATGATAGCTCAGAAGTTGCATAGGCCTGGTGGTTTTGTGGGCGTGGGCCTAAGAGCCCTTGTCCAGTGTATGGGCCTTGTTGTGGGCGCATAGGGGTTGCTGGATACGGGCATGGTGGATAAGGCCATTGAGAATTTTGTAGTGGGCCGGAGGCTTGTGGGCCGTAGGAAGAAGTGGGCCAGGCTTGAGTGTTTGGGACGTGAGATCCGCCCTTAGAGCCAGAACCTCTGCCATATGACTGAGTTGAGCCGTCGTTGCGTCCACGGTTGCCGCCCCGTCCGCGGCCACCACGGCCTCTTCCACGGCCGCGATTTGACTGAGTGCGGTACTCACCGTTTGGGCGAGGTTGATGAACGTGCAATGCCGATCCAGAACTAGCGGCTTCATAGTGGGCCTGATTGGCCTTCCGAGATTCCTCCATGCACAAGCGCGATCTTACTTCATAGAAACCGGGAAGAGGTTTAATCTGCTGGATTATCATAGCAATCCCATCATAAGCAGAGGTTAAACCACCGATTAATTGAAGCACGATTCGCTGATTTGTGACAGGAGCACCAACGTTTGAGAGTTGATCGGCTAGCATTTTGACCGCTTGACAATAAGCGGACATGTTGGGGTAATTTTCGAGTCGAGTGGTGACAAGCTTATGCTCTAAGAAAAGAGCCCTTTCATTCTTGTTATCTTGAAAGATGTCCTGAAGAGAGGTCCAAGCTTCGAGTGCGGTTGCGTTGGTTTTTAGGATGGTGTGGAGAAGATCATTGGATATAGTACTATATATCCATTGGAGGACAATAGCATCCAGACGATACCAGAGATCAATATCGTCTTGAGAAACGACTTTGGGTTTCGGTGTGGCATCTTTTTCCTTATCGGAAGAGTTTGTTTGGGTTTCGGAAAGGGTGGGAGGTTGGACAGAGGCGTCTATGTGATCATAGACTAAAAAAGCTCTACAATGAATCTTGAACAACTCAGCCCATGAGTTATACTGGCCGCTCTCCATTTCGAGTGTGAAAGGAACAAAGTTCCGAATGTTTGTCACCATTAGAGCAGGGTGGTTCTTGTTTTCCATTGGAAAAAAAAAGGTTGAAAGAAAAGAAACTGGAAGTGGAGGGAGGCTACGATGAGAATTAGAGATATCAGAGAAGAAGGGGCTCTGATACCATAAAGATTGGTAAAATATTTTTTTGATGCCTTCCATTCACACTAATGTTGATATTTATACAGTTACAATCATTGACTTGTCCTATTCTATGTATAGCAACGATTTGGAAATAAAAAATAGTTACAATCATTGACTTCTCCTACTCTATGTATAGCAACGATTCGGAAATCAAAACAATATAATTAGGAGATAATGAATACAAATATAATATATACTAATAATTACAAGAAAAAGAAATTGTGATGGTGGGAATTAATATTTTAAAGAAATTAGATTTTATTTATATAAACTATGACTTATTGGCTAATAATTCAATTTAACTAATGCCACTCGTATTTTTCATTTCCGTTATCAATCACAATCCTACTTGCATAATCATCATAAATTAATACTCAATTTACATTTGATTTCCACTCGGCTGCGCTCATATTTAGCTCACAAGGAATGCACATGTCCTCATTTCATATGAGCGGAATCGAGTTGAAATCTATGATTATTATGCGAGTGAGCTTGCCTTATCAACGAAAGTGAAATATATGAGTGTTCAGTGGTCGAATTGTGAGAATGTGAGAATGATAATAATCATACTTTGGATAATAAAATTCAATTTAAAAAGTTAATGATGAAGTCATGGATAAGAAGAGTGTGCTTTAAACAATGCTAGGGATCTGTGTGTGTCGGGTAAACTTTATGATTGAGAGCGATTAAAGAAATAAAGATAGAAAAGCAGGAGTATTTGTGGTGCAGGCTGATGTTGCCTACCCAACGATAAAGCTGATAAAGTGGTTCTTTCATAATATGCATTAGTCGATTATTCTTTCTTTTAAGTTTTAACCTCGTAAACCTGTTGTATTGTGTAAAAACATTAATTTTCAACACATGTAAGTTAATGATTGGGCCAAAAAGTTTTTGAAGGGAAAGATGCTGCAAGACGAAAGAATCTGTCGTTTTGATTGATTTGGTGGTCAATTCAGAAGGTTTCTTACACTAAAAATTACAACAAGATAGCGACAA